>NC_141378.1:34170815-34598315 GCF_017979445.1 Akebia trifoliata
TACTCTTTTTTCTTTTTCGGGTCGAATCGGACTTTCAGAAAGGCTGGTGACGAAACGGTTCGAAGGTGTGCTAGATATTATCTATATAATGCCACCTATAAAGCACCAAGGTCAGAAAATGAGGTTAGGATGGTAAAATCTTTAATGTTCCCTCTGTAATCATTTTCGATTCCCAAAATACCCTTTTGGGTCAAATCGAGCTTTTGGGAAGGTCGGTGCCAAAATGATTCGAAGGTGTACTAGATATTACCTATATAATGCCACCTATAAAGCACCAAGGATAAAAAATGGATTTAGGATGATCGAATATTTAATGTCCCTTTTGTGACCATTTTCGATTCTCGAAAAGTCCGATGATAGAACGGATCGAAGAATGAGTTTTCCTAATCATTATGAGTCGACCTATCACTCATCCAAATGTTAAGAAAAAGGTCTTGGGTGATCTCATTACCTTTTGGGCTTCTTGTACATACAATGGAGATTTTTGTCGAGCTACGTGCAGTTGAGTAGCTTTACCGGAGTCTTCATTGGTCTTCAATGGTAAATCGATCCCACTAAACATATGTCTTGTAATTAACAAAATATGGAATTTACATCAACATACCAAATATTAGTAATAATTTCATAGAGACCTACAAAGAAAACTGTAGAAGTCTACATCGACGATTTGTTGGTGAAAAGTAAAAAGAATGAAGACCACATTGTAGATTTGGACGAGGTATTCTCATGAGTAAGGAAGGTTGAGATAAAGCTTAACCAGGAGAAGTGCACTTTCGAGTTGACAAATTCGACAACAAATTCGATTGATGTCACCAAACTCTCAGATCCAAAAAATGAAAATTCTTTTAAAAAACTAAGATCTTGATAAGATGTCCATTGTCATCTCTGAACTTGAGATAATCGCAGCTTTTAATTGTTCTTTTTTTTGTTTCCTCAAGAAAATCATCCATTGTTACTTTCGATTTTTGAATCTGACTGTTCGATTTGGGTTTGCACTCAACGTTGCTCAGGTAATAGAGTGCTTACACTCACATGGGATCATTCATCGTGATCTAAAACCTGCGAATTTGATCTTAGTTGGAAAAAAACGTTAAAGAAAGTAGTGTTATTTTTCGGCCTGGTTCGAAGACTGTATTAGCGGTGCAAGGGTTGAACGCTGCCATAACTGATGACGTTTCAGCTTTAATTACAATACCTCTTGATACGATTAAAATAAGATTGCAGGTTAGATGGAAAGTTGAAGGACAAAAGAGAGAGGCACAGATTTAGGTTTTTTAGTCTTTTTGCTTGACTTATTGCCACACCAACTTTTACTTATGGCACAGCACAGTTGGATGTTCATTAATTCTATTTGGACTGCAAAGGTATAGGTAGGTGCAGCAACAGAGTTTTTTTTTTCAGTTTATTTAATAATTAGTAAAAAAAAAAAAAATTATTTCTAAAAGAAAATCAATTTGATTAATTTGCTTAGTAAATTGTTCAGTAATAGTTCATAATAGATCTCTCTAATTTCTTTTCTTTTATAATTTTTTTATTTAAAAAAAATATTCATTTTCTATAAAAAATCAATTCAAATTTTTTTTTTTTTTTGAAAAAGTCATGACTCCTTATCTCAATGATAATTGTACTATCCTTAATTCGATATTCTTTGAAAATTTCGAATCATTTTGGGTCACCCAAAGCGATCCTTGATTGGACCATAAAAAAAATCCTTTTGGTTTTTATGCCTGTTTCAATATTAGATCTGATCGATTATTCTGTGTTATATTCATTGATTGATATGCTATAATCTCGATAAATATTTGGATGTGCTTACTTTGATCTTAATGTTGATATGATGGGATTTGTATTATTTTGATTAATATATGTGATATCCTTGTTTGTATGGTTTGATCTAGCCCATGGGCTCATTTATCTGAAAAATGCCCCAGGCACACCCCACCATGTTTTGCACACACCACTAGCACGTTTATATTGTTGCATTGCATGCTTGCATGTCCAACGTGGCACTAGTGTATAGCCCGGTCTTCTCGTGAGATGCGACGTCATGCATGAAAATCACAACTCTAGTCACATGCTGGAGCGACCAATGCTGAAAGATATATCGATGCACCAATACTGAAAGATATATCAGGTGACACTGATAGATATATCGATACACCAATGCTGGAGCGACCTAAGCCTTTGTCTTATTGTAAGCCGCAAAGTCACATGTCCTGATTGCCAACCCTAGAATCGTACATATACAGTATATCAAAGTTAATCTAAATTTACCAATTGCACTTCTTAGTCAAAATCAGTGCCTAAGCGAGATCCTACCCCGCTTTACCCTACTGTACGAGGGGGATAGACAACGTCTACTCTAGACAAGAGGTATTTAAGTGGGCCTTTACTTAGCATTGTGCACTACCTCTCAACTGGGGATTAAACTGGTTGCTTTTGACTCCAGAGATTTGGGTTGGAGTCCTAGATTATCACCTATAAGGTATATCAAACCAAGTCACCACGTACCATCTGATTGAGTACGTTCGAGAAGTATATAGGTATACTTGGACAAGGGTGGCCAGATAAATTGCATTGCACGTAGTAAACCTAGAGTCTAAAAACCTCCATATAAGTCACAACTCGAACTTAACGTGGGTGTTGTTGAGTTGCTTTTCGAAAATGGACTTTTCAAATGTTGAGATTAGGAAATTTTGATTTTGTCCTCAAGTCAAATTTTTGTTTAATTTAACTATAGGTTATCATATCATTGGGTGCACCAATCCAATAAAGAATCCATTTTAAAACTTGGCAATGGTTCATAATGACCCAGTCCATCTCGATCCAACGATCATGATGGGTCGGACCATTTAAATCAAAATGGAATTCAAATTATTTACTAATTCGGGTTTCAACCCATTTTAAAAGAAGAAAAATATTTTTCGAAAGAAGAATTTTTTTCAAAAAAAATATTTTCCAAAAGAAAAGAAAATGAAGGAAAAATGATTTACAAAAGATCTATTTTTGCATGGAAAAATTTTGAAATATGTTTTTTACAAAAAATCTATTTTTTACATAGGCCTTGGAAAATTACCAAAATATGTTTTTCTAAAAAAAATGATTGCAAAAAATAGTTAGATTTGTGAAAATTTTTATACAATAAAAACAGTATTTTTCAATAATTTTCAAGAGTGCAATTAAATTATTTTCCTTCTGAATAATCATTGAATGGATGAATTATTTAATGGATTGGTGTAAAAAATTCAAATAAAATCTCAGGGTTCATTTAAAATGTTATCAAAGGGGTAACACTGAAATTGTTTAAATTCACCTAATATGGTTACAAGGTTATCATTGCACCTAAGCTCAATCGTTCACCGTTTTGTGAGGATCACTAGTCCGGTTAGTTAGAACAAATGTCAACACTAAATGAATCGTCAGTAATAACCCCAAAATCTCTCAAAATTATACAGTTGTTCCCTGAAGATCACAGTACCTCAATCCCGCTGGTTGTAAGCAATCTCTCAGTCCTAATCAAGCCTGTTGTGGGTATTTGTCTTGAGTTATTTGAGTAAGCTCGAGTCCAATTTTTCAATGTCATGTTTTTTTTAGATTGAGTCTACTCTTTTTTTATTGAGTCAAGTTAATTTGTCAAGTCTATAGAGGTTTCTGTCGCCCCATCTGAATTTGATTGGATAAAGGAAATTTTTTAATACCTCGAGTTTATTAACGAATTAACTAATAATCTAATTTCAAGTATAGATTTCTTTCATGAACAAGAAGATAATGGTCGGGCTCAACCTTTAATTGAGAAAGTAAAGGTTATTGACCTCGGAACAGAAAATAATTCCTAAAGAAATTCAGATAGAAATCATCCTATCCCTAGAAGAACACGAGGGGATAATGAATTTACTCAAAAATTTCAAAAGACTTGTGCGCGTGATCCGATAAGGATATGTTAGATGTAAGCTTGGGTATTATCTAACATAGAATAGATACTCACTCGATGAAATAAAAATATTAATGAGATCAAAAAAGATGTTACAAAACATGTCAATATTGTCCTCACTGCATCTCAAGTTGTAAAGTTCATCAAAGCAAATGCCATAAGTCGATACAAGGTACCTTTGGAATTAGTCTCTGATAACAGGTCACACTTCAAAGTCGAGATTATTACTCTATGTTCAAAGTTTAAGATCCAGCATCATCTCCTTACCGTCCTCAGATTAATGGAGCAGTTGAAGCAGCTAATAAGAATCTCAAAATAATCATCGTGAAAATGTGTCAATCGCATTGGGATTAATCAAGGAAGTTGTCATTCATACTTTGGGCGTATCGTACTTCAATACAGTCTTCCATTGGAGCTATTCCCTACTCTCTAGTATATGATATAGAAGTTGTCTTACCAATTGAAATGAAAATCCCGTATCTCAAAGTCTTGATGGAAAGTCAATTATTAGAAATAGACTGGGTCTGTCATCGGTACGAAGAATTAAACTTGATTGAAGAAAAAAAAATTTAGAGTTTGTACCACGTGTAAACTTATCAGAGAAGAGTCACTCGCACGTTTAATAAGAAGGTCAAAGTTCATACTTACAAGTCAAGGATTTAACCATCAGACTTCAAAGAAAAGTGAACACTCTTCTTCGACCATATGAGGAAGTCTGAACCCAATTGGAGAGATTCAACCATTAAGGAAATATTGCTAGGAAAATTCACCAGACTTCAAGATCATGATAGAATTGAACCACCAGAACCATCCAACATTGACCAGATCAAGCGGTACTACATTTAAGGAGGCCATTTTCGACCGAATCAATTTTCCTGCTACCTAGTTTAATATCTCAATTCTCAATCCTTTGCAACCTAGGGGAGGGAAAATTTGAACTTCGTTTTGGTCTGATCCCAAAAATTCTGGGGTATGTAGGCAACCTGAGAAGTTACTTCAGACTCAACCACATCAAAAAAAAAATAGATTTTTCAAAAAAAAAAATTCAGAAAGAAAAAATTCAAAAGAAAAAGAAATATCTTCAAAATGGGGAGGAAAATTCAATGAAAAATAAAAGAAATGCCATTCAAGGGACATTTTGGTTTTTGAGCCTCGAAATTCTTTTCTTTTTATGCCCAGTCCTAAGCTTACCCATGAAAGTCCTCCTAAGTACCATGTGAAAAAGTTAAAAAAGGTAGCAAAACATAATCAAACAATAACTCCAGAAGTTCAAAAATGAAGAAAAAAATAGAGTCTGCTAGGTTGAAAACCCAAAAGGGTGATTTAGATAAAAATAAAGGCAAGCTCGCAAGGTTGAAATCCGAAAGGACAATCTTGGCAACAATTAGAGCAAATAAAAAAAGTTTGCTAAGTTGAAAACCTGAAAGGGCGACTTAGGCAAAAATTAAGGCAAGCTCGCAAGGTTGAAAATCCGAAAGAACAGCCTTGGAAATAATGAGAGCAAAAAAATAAAAAATATAAAGCTTGCTAAATCAAAAACTTGAAAAGGCGATCTAGGCAAAAGTTAAGGTGACAAAAAAAAGAAGATCCCCGTTGAGTTGAAAAGCTAAAAGGCAGTCCAAGCCAAAACATCAAAAGTCTGAATGACCAAGTTTCAGTATCTAGCTTAAACCAAGCAAAACTCAGAAAATTTTCTACTTCCTTAAGTGAACCAAGAGGGAAAATTGTGGATTCTACAATGAATCCCAAAAAGAAATATTTTGTTCTCTTGAGCCTGACTCAAAATCTTTAATATAAAAAGTCAAAATCAAAAGTTAAATCTTTATTACGCTTGTGGTAATCAAATATTTCATACCTTCGTAATAAGGGGAACTTCTCTTTTTCTCTAACTTGTAATTTTTCCCCATATACTAGGGGCATTTTTTTAAATAAAAAAATAAAATTGTATTCAACTATCTTCAATGCATTGTTTCCTATCAAATTAAGGGTATTTTGTTTTCAAGGTTGATCAATGTTAATCCTAAAGAATAATGGGAATCTCGAATTTAAGGTTACCCTCTTTGATAGAAATTTTTTGAAAACCCCTAAGGTTCCAAAGAAGTTAAAAATTAATAAAACTTTTGAAAGACTTTGAGTTTCAAACAGAAACAATTCTAATCTCATATTTGGTTTTGCCTAGAGATTAATTCATTACCCTTTTCGCATAGAATAGGAAATAGGGCAATCTTTCCTTCCCATATTCATTCTTTCTCTCCGAGATTCATTAATTCCTTCCTAGATTTATTCATTCTTTCCCAGATTCATTAATTCTTTCCCAGATTTACTTATTCTTTCTCATATTCATCCATTGTTTCCCAGATTTACTTTTCGCTCAGATACCACTGAGGAGTTTTCTCAGAATTATGCTTAGATACCGCCAAGGGTTTTCTCAGATTATGCTCAGATGCTGCTGAAGGTTTTCTTGGAATTATGCTCAAATACCACCGAGGGTTTTCTCGGGATTATGCTCAGATGCCGCCGAGGGTTTTCTCTGGATTATGTTCAGATGCCATCGAGGGTTTTCTCAGGATTATGCTTAGATACCATCGAGGGTTTTCTCAGAATTATGCTCAGATGCTGTCGACGGTTTTCTCGGAATTATGCTCAGATACCACCAAGGCTTTTTTAAGAATTATGCTCAAATGTCGTCGAGGATTTTCTTGGAATTATGCTCAGATGTCGTCGAGGGTTTTCTCCAAATTATGCTTAGATACCACCGAGGGTTTTCTTGAAATTATGCTCAGATGCCGTCAAGGGTTTTCTCAAAATTATGCTTAGATGGATTATGCTCAGATGCCGTCGAGGGCTTTCTCAGAATTATGTTCAGATGTCGTCGAGGGTTTTCTCGAAATTATGCTCAGATACCACTGAGGGTTTTCTCAAAAATATACGCAGATGCCACCGAGGGTTTTCTCAGAATTATGCTCAGATACCACAGAGGGTTTTCTCGGGATTATGCTCAGAAGTCACCAAGGGTTTTCTCAGGATTATGCTCAGATGCTGCCAAGGGTTTTCTAGGGATTATGCTCAGATGCCGCCGAGGGTTTTCTCAGAATTATGTTCAGATACCACCGATGGTTTTATCGGAATTATACTCAGATACCGTCGAGGATTTTCTCTGAATTATGCTTAGATACCACTGAGGGTTTTCTCAAAATTATGCTCAGATGTCGTCGAGAATTTTCTCAGAATTATGCTCAGTTTTACACTCAGATTATGTTCAGTTTATCCTCAGATTACACTCAGATTATGCTCAATTTATGCTCAGATTATGCCTAGTTATACTCAGATTTTGCTTAGTTTTTGCTCAGATTTTGCTCAAACCCTTTGAGATTTATCTCAGATTTCAAGCACATACACTTGCACATTTTTAGTCAGAGAGAATTTTCAAAAATTCAGGGATCTGAAGCCATCAATGAGAGCTCGCACTTGAGGACCTGACAATTTTTTAGTTCGAGGAGAGTTTTACCCTCAAGGATCCGAACGCCTCGACGAATTATTAGATCAAGCTGCAAAATGAACTATCACTAGCTTTGGCATTCAGATATCGTACTATCTACCGAAATAGATTTGCTATCTAGTTTGCTTCAACCCTCTACCAAAGAGGGTCATCTGTAGACACCCAATTTTTGTATTCGCCTGATTAATCAACTCGTCAATCCGTTTGTAACGGTTCTCAATGATGGATGAATATTCTAATGTTTTTTATTTATTATTAGATATGTTTTAGAAATTCAGATGAGGTATCTCAAACAAACAAAACTTTAGAAATCACGCTACGCTAGGAAAATATGACTAAAAACGTAAAAATCATCATTTTGCAGATAAAAAGAAGCTTTACGATAAAAATCATTAAAAAATGACCAAATTATCAAAATACCCCTAATATCAAAACATCCTTAGAGCCCACATTATGCTTAGGAAAATCCTTTCGAACCTATAAAATAACAAATTGAAATCAAATAAATCATTCTGTCAATTTTTACCAAATTCAATAAAATTACGAAAATGCCCTTCATAGGGTACACGATCATTTCACATAAAAAATCCATAAATAACACAAACCTACAATCCCATTGAATTCCTTATGAAAATCGATTCCAAAACATCCTGGAACATCGAAAAACGACTTGAAACGCAAAAGTTCTCTTCGGAGGCAAAATGATAATTTTCTAATTTTAACCATTTTAAATTTCAAAATTAATAATTAAAACATTAATTAACGTAAAAGTGAAACCTTAAAAAAATTAATTTAAAATTTTGAACCAAGAAAATTAATCAATCAAACCTTCAAGCAAAATTATTGATGGTTGCCTACTTATTTAAGTGGAACCCCCTGATATTTATTAAAAAAACCCCTCCATCTGGTGGCCTAAAGAATTAAAATAAAATTAAGGGGGATTTTTCTAAAAATCACAAATATATTCTTTCATTGTACGCAAGATTAAAAAACTTAATTTAAAAGAAATCAAGTCAATCTCATAAGATTAAAGTCAAAACCCTAATTAAAACCCTAATATAAAGAAACCTAGTCAATCAAATAAGACTTAAGTCAAAACCCTAAAAGGATACCTAGTCAAACCCTAATTCTTCCAAAAAAATCTATAAATAGAAGCTTCCACAATGTAATTTCGCAGGTCAAAATAAACCCTAGAAAAAGTAGGCTAAAAAGTCTCCCTAACCTTCTCAGAACCCTAATTTTGAAGCTCTAACTCCCTACCTATCATCCAAATCCCAGCCTTTACTCAAAAAATACCAAGAAGTCCTTCAAAAACACCCAAAAACCCTTTAAAAAAAATAAAAAAAATACTCAGATCTAAGAAGAAGACACCTCAACTTGAAGATCTGAAGCAGATCTAGTGATAGAGCAAAAATAAAGAAACTCGTACAAGGACGTTCCCCACTAGTACTAAAGGAACAAATCGTTACGATCATCTAGGTATTTTGTTTTACTTTTTTATTTATTTTATTTATTTATTTTAAATCTTTTAGCAATGTAATTGCTTTTGGAAAATACTAGAGATCGGCGTTTGCCGGGAGAGGTTGATGCCTAACACCTTCCAACCCCGTAATGTGATCCCCGAACTTGTTCTCTTTGCAGATTAGTGTTTTATCTATTAGAGTCAATATTTGGTTCCTAGACCATAATAACTAGGTGGCGACTCCCAAACCTCAAAAATCAAAAGCGAATCCGCACATCCCCCGAATCGAGGGAACTTTCACAAATGTTAAATTAAGAAAAGAACAATAAAAACCCATTAATGGAAACTAAGTTTCCTTAAGATGATTCATCAAATTATTTATAAAACACACTATATTTAAAATCATCGAAAAAAAATATTTCAATAAACTTCCTACTCTGCAAATATTGATATTTATTATAAAATAAAAACTCCCATTGTTAAAAATTGAAAAATCAAATGAACTTACAACCATATCATTGGAACACAGCTGAAATCAATTCGTCCACCATCTAAAATCATCTTATATGTCACCCCTCACATGCCTCTTCACTAATGACATTGAAGTAACTCCTCTTCAATCCTTCTTTACGCTTTGAGAGAATTTGATCTTTTATTTGATTTAAATCTTCATCTTTTCTACCAGACTTCCTTCTCTATAAGCCATTGATATACTACAATAGCTACATTGGATTAATCAAGAACCTTAAATCTTGCATTGATGATTTTAACCCTTCAAAGGATAGTAACCATGTTGGAATCCATCCAGTCTCAATACCCATAAGACTTTAGCGTTGTGAGTCAATTGGGTTTCTTTGTTTAGGCCTCGAAGATCAAGTAGTAGGTGGGTGATTTCTTCTGTCTCATTCCTAATTGCAGCAACCTCATCAAATATTAATTAGTTTGAGTTCTGTTTATCGATGAGACCAAGTTGCCCCATCTTGATGTCAAGCCAAACTTTAGGATCCTTCAGGGCTACTTTCATTTTCACATAACTCTGAATTGATTTTGTCATAAAAACTTCATCTTTGCAATAAAGCCATAAACATATCAAGATCAAGATCTCAGAATCCATTTATTTCCATTAAAAAAGATACCATATCTATACAAGCTATGGGAACAATAATGTCACAATTCAAGCAATGTCAAAACACCCGACACTCATAGAATAACCATAATCATATAAAAAGGTAGTATTTGGACAACTTAAGAGAGAACAATATCTATAGCATATGAATGAGTGCTGCTTGGAACTTATCTAGAGGAAGGTTAACAAGCTGGGGGAATATTGGTAGGAACTAATGAAACACACCAGTAAATTATCCATCGCGAAAAGAAACAACATAAAAATGTAACAAATATTTCCTATAAAAGAGGCATAAGAAAAAACTAAAATAGGAAAAGATTACAACATACGAAAAAAAAAGCATAAGCTTAGTTGTAAAATTGATTGATCTATAGTGAAGTATTTCAATTTCTATATCTTGAAAGTAAACAAATAAACAAGAGAATGATACAAAATAGTTCTCTTTGTATTCCAACCAGAAGCAAGGGAGCAATTACAAGACATGTTTTGAGACATGAGTACATTACTACACGACTAATTGACTATGCGTTAATCATTTCATGTTTTGAAATGAACATAAGATCCAAAAACCAAAATCAAAATACACCAATGAGCAATTCCATAAACAATGCATATATAGAGATATATGCCACACAACTATGGTGTGCTTTGTCATGTCAATATTCCAAAATTTGATCCCTTCTCCTTCAACTAATTACTATTGGGGAGCAAGTAACTCTTTTTAGGGCATGTTTTCCAACTCATATGTTAGACATGCACCAAAATAGACATTTTCTATGTTAGCTTTTATCAGAATCCGTCATTTCTATATGTATGGTTGATATTATCTAAAGTTATTTTTGAATATATATATATATATATATCTGTCAACATGGCTTAAATTGTACATAGTACTAACGTCTCAACAAAGTGGATTTGTATGTGGCCATGTGTTTTGATTGATACCAACATGTGTCTATTTTTGAGTTTATTTCGTGTGACATGTATGTCTAGAGTAAGGATTTCAATGTTATCTAATATAATAAGCAAGCTTGTGAGTTAAAACACACTAAGATTATACTCACAAATTACCATGCACGGGCATTTTTGAAAATCAGAAGGGAGATCCTTAGAAAGCTTGGAACCAAAAATCGTAAAAGTAAACACCTTCCTTGTTAAGCTGCAACATATAAACCAAAACACATCAACGGTGTCTATTGTGCCAATTTGCTTTCAAATAAACAGTTCTCCTCAACAAAATATGACTTCAGAAAATATGTAAAACTAATCCAACAAACTTTAAAGACAAACAAAAGAAAAACAAAATGTTTTAGGAAAGAAACAAGAATACACCAAGACCATTAGATTAAATGCATAGTGATTGTTAGCAAAACTGAGAGTGGGAGAAGGGAAGTGAATCTTATGCACCTGACTAATGATGTCCTTTGTAGCAACAAAAACAAATGGTTTAAAGAGAAACTTGAGATCCACTTTTATTATTCTGCATATAATAGAAAGGAAAACTTCTTAATCCCATAAACAAATAGTTTCTATTAAATTTATATACACCGAAAAGAGCATAAATTATCACATTTAGTGAACATCATACATTTTTGCTCAAGTTAGAAGAGAAAAGAAAATGTTTACTTATCCAAAAGAAAAGGAAGATATAATAGAATATTGAAAAACAAGACGTCGCATAAGAAAAGAAAGCCACATATTTCAATTCCCATCCTCCAAAAACCAATTTCCTAAAAATCGTGTGAACCAAAACTATTGCATACCTTCTATAATTGTTCAAGTGTCCCTTAGTCTCAAAAAAAAAAAAAATATATATATATATATAAAAGACACACTTGAATCAACCATCTTTAGAAAAGACAAAAATAAATGAGAACATGCCATGTTTTACATGTAATTGGTAATCACCAGTGAATTGGAGGACCCCGCAAGCAACATCTTTAAGATAGATTAGAGCACTCTTACTACCAACATTACTATGACTGGCCTACCCTTAAGAGGTCATATGTAACCAAATTGATTTTCAACTATGTAACTCGAGTATGTCACATGAAGTATACTCTTGAAACCTTACATCATCAACATATTTTTTGGGAAAACAATGATAATACCACAAAACGAGTAATATAATATTAATAAGATGACAAATTATTTATACTGCAATATTATTGTCACAATTCTATTGGTTAAGAGTAAATAAACCAAACTCTTTTTAAAAAGGTAGAGGGACGGATGGACCATGAATGGTACACCAACACACGGAGTACACCAAAGATTTCTCTAATAATAACAAGCCTTCCTTGGAGTTTTGAGGATGTAGATGCATCCTCGTTTCAATGTTGCATCTCAATGTTTAGTTTGGTTAAAAGATGGCATGAGTTATGTTTCAATAAGAAAAATAATATCCTATTGGACATTCTGTGACCATCAAATCCTTCTACCTTTTTTTACCAAAGGTGTTGTCACTTGTGACAAAAATATTTGAAATATAATGGCAACAACTTATCATTAAAAAATAATATGTGGCAATGGGATGGGATCAAGTTGCTATTTAAGTGACCATATCAATATTAATATATATATATATATATATATATATATATATATATATATATATATATATATATATTCCTTTTCATTCTTCATATACACAAGCAGGCATGCTTTTTAAGCCTTACAAGCCACTTCCTAATGATCTAGACTCTCCAATGTCAATTTCCAACTTGAAAAAAGTGAGAAAAATATAAAATCCCCCCTTACCAAAAGTAGGATACCTTATTCTATTACATGAATCATTGAAACAAAATCTTACAATTTGACCTTCATAGGTCAACATAGACTTGCAATACTTTAAAGACTTGGAAAACAATCCATTAGGATCTTTTTTTTTTTTCAAAACATGTTTCTAAACCTCTAACCAAAGACTATGCATGATTGGGGATAGGTGGTCTAAAGGGAAATAATCATGCAGTTATCTAGACCGTACACGTATCCAGGTCAGTTGTGTGGTACCATGCGCAAATCAGCATATGGGCGCTACCCAACAGAAAGGCGGGTCAAAGTAGAGAGCACCTGGTCTGGCTAGAAGGGTAGCATAGTACTAAATAAGACCTAGTCTGCTAAGTAAGGCATACTTGATCAAAGAATACCCGTAATCCTTATATCCGCATGTCAAGCCCAGAGATCTCAAAGGATATCTCCCCTGTATAGCATATCCAATCTAGAAAATTCCCATTCTATTTAAGATCCAAGGAATCAAGGGGATTCCCCGAGATCATCTCCCGTGAGAAGGGAAAATCCTGATTTGAATAAAAGATCTATAAATAGTACGATTAGTACAAAGGAAAGGATTTTTTGACGGATCGGAAGTCTAACCAATTTATTAGATTATTTTGCTACTTCTCTAACTTAAGCATTGGAGAGTTTTTGGCAGGTACCACGCCAACACTAGTGAGGAGGTGGAAAGAGTTATTTCATATATGTGAGGTAGAATCCAATACCATTCACCAGAATTTGACCACACAAATCTGGTGTCGTCCGTAGGAACCCAATAACATATTGATTTCAGTCAAAACAATGGAGAGATCCACTAGAACCATTGAAGTCAATGCATCCCCACCCGTGGCACCAGCCATAGATGTTCAACTCTTGTCGATGTTAGAAGCCATGAGGAAGCAATAGGAGGAAATACAAAATAAAATAGATGACTTGGTCTAACAGAATCAGAACTTGAGTCAACATCTAGAGAATCAGTAGTTAGCAAGACAAGATCTCCCACCGAGAGATCCTTAGCCTCTTGTTGGAGATGATCGCGGAACAAATGTTGAAGGAAGTTCACAACCATTAATCCCAACTAGAGAAGTAAAGATAAAAGTTGCCACTGTAACTACTCAAGTAGAGCCCATAACGGGTTTGACTCGAGAGGAGATCAGAGAGATGATCCAAATGGAGAATGAGATGATGAAGAGTAAAGATATTGGCACAGTAGCTGTGCAAGCTGTCAAGAGAATTTAGAAGTCTTCCTTTATAGCAGAGATCTTGGCAAGAGAAATTTTGAAAAAAAATTGTGCTGCCACATTTCACCCCTTATTCTGAGACGAAAAACCCAGTGGAACATATGTTCCACTTGTACTGTGGGAAGGGAATAAGAGCTTAATCTATAGGCTCTTCCCTTCTAGTCTGCAAGGAAATGCACTAACTTGGTTCCACAAATTACCATGTAGATCAATAGCTTCTTTTGAAGAGCTTTGTACTACTTTTGTAATATGATACTTTGGCAATATGAAGAGTGGCGAAGACATGGATGTTTTGCTCAACATGAGAATGCAGTCTAAAAAAAGTCTCAAAAAGTTTACGAGGAGATTCAGGGAAGACACAATATTCTTAGAAAATTATGTTAAGAGAACGGCAATAGTGGCATTCATTTGCCATCTAGCTCAGGGTTGTATAGGTCTCTTCTGAAGAAGAGATCAAAATCTTTAGGTGAGCTATTCGAAAGTGCAGAAAAATACATTAGATTAGAAGATGATCCCTGAAACTCAGTTGGGAAGAACAAAGTAATACACGTTGTGGTAAAACCCGACAAGCAGCATCAACCACAATAGTAGAGTAGGAAGAGACTACTCGAGCAAGACAGGGAGCGAAAAAGAGAGGGGACATATTTCTTTATGCCCCTAATGAGATCTTATCGCTCATCGCGAATGAACCTTACTTTGAGCAGCCAGCGCCACTTTTTTTAGATCAGATAAATCGAGATGAACGATATTGTGAGTATCACAAGGTACAGGCACATACCGCCAACAAATGTCAAGCCTTGAGAAGGTTTCTACAGAAGTTGGTAGAGTAAGACAGACTAAGGGACCTGCCCAAAAGACAGAGGTAGAATTCACCTCGAGATAGGAATTAGAGGCCTAACCAGCCACCTGTTGAAGGGTAGGATGGAAGAGCAACAATTATACATATTGTCCTTAAATAAGAAAGTAGAAAGTTAGGCCTAAGTAGGGCTAATGAAATAACCAAGAGGCAATGAGCAAAGCACCTTGCTCACGTCTACTCAACATGAAGTTGGCCTACAGAGTAGACAAAACCCTACAAAGAACAGATCGTAGCTTTCACGGAGAAAAATTTAGAAGGGGGTAGCAAGGCCCCATTATGATGAACTAGTGGTATGCCTCCAAGTGAGCACTTTAATTCTTAAGAGGGTGTTGATTGACAGTGGCAATTCAGTCAGCATCTTGTACACTTCGGTCTTTCTAAAGATAGGTCTTAGTAGAAACGTGTTTACTCAAGTAGGAGCCCCTATGATTAGGTTTGATGGGAAAACAAACCAACCGTGGGGAGAGATAGTCTCACCCCGTGCAGACAGGTGGTGGACCCATGAGATGAGGGTCGTACCTTCAACGTACTACTAGGTCCTGAGATTCCCAATGTCGCAAGGGATGTGGGATATAAAAGAAAATCACATAGCAGCCTAGGTGTGCATATTGGATAAAGAGGAGTTCTCCGAAGAAAACGTTCAGCAATAGTAGTTACAATGAAGGAAATCGAGCCTAGAGAACCCCTATGCCTGAAGAACATCCATATGGTGGATGTAGGGGAAGGTTGGCAGATCTAGGTAAGAGCAGAGTTGGCATCAGAAGAGTTGAAAGAGTTAATAGACTACTTGAGAAGGAACCGGGACGTGTTTGCCCAGTCCATAGAAGAAATGTCGAAGATCAGCCTCGAAATGATTTGCCACCATTTGAATGTGGCTATCAAGCCAGTGAAATAGAAACCAATGAGACTAGCACCTCAATTCAAAGAAGTAATAAATGAAGAAGTTAGTACGCTGATCAGAGCAGGGTTTATCAAAAAAATATAGTTCCCTAATTGGATAGCAAATATAGTAGTAGTACCAAAGAAGAAAAGAAAAGTTAGAGTTTGTATTGACTTTATAAACCTAAATAAGGTTTTCTCGAAGGACAGTTTTCCTATGCTGAAGATAAACCAGTTGGTAAATGCGACTTTAGGTTACGAAAGGTTGTCTTTCATGGATGGCTATTCAGGCTACAATCAAGTATAACTTAACCCAACAAACCAAGAAAAAACAACCTTCATCATCGAGCAAAGGCTTTATTGCTAAAAAGTTATGACCTTCGGGTTGAAGAGTACAGGAGCAACTCAAAGGTTGGTAATAGAACTCTTCAGAGATTTGTTAGGAAAAATCGTAGAGGTCTATATTAATGACTTGTTGGTGAAGAGTAAAAAGAAGGAAGATCACGTTATTGATTTAAATGAAGTCTTTTCACAAGTGAGGAAGATTGGGATAAAGCTCAACCCAGAGAAGTGTACTTTTGCATTAACTTCGGGGAAGCTCTTGGGTTACCTGGTTACGAAGAGAGGTATAGAAGGCAACCCAAACCAGATTAGAGTACTACTAGAAATGCCCTCCCCAAAAACGCAGAAACAAATCCAGAAGTTGGTTGTCCTTAATAGATTCATATCTAGATCATCAAATAAATACAAGCCTATGTACTAGTTATTACAAAAGAACACCAAGTTTGAGTGGATAGAGGAATCTGAGCGAGCCTTCACGGAGTTGAAGAAATACTTTGGTTGACCGCCTATACTCTCGAAACTATAAGTAGGAGAGAAACTAGAGTTGTACCTAGAGATTTCTAAATACACGCTCAGTTTAGTCTTGGTTAGGGCTAGGACAGCGACAAAGCAACCCATCTGCTTCCTAAGCAAGACCTTCACCAATGTAAAAACATGTTATTCCATAACCGAGAAGATGGGATCAACTTTGATTTTCACGATTTTGTACTTGAAACCGTACTTCCAGGCTTATCGAGTATAGGTCATCACAAAGTACCCCCTTGAAGTTTATTTTAGGAAATACGGAGGAATTGAAAAATATGGTAAAGTGAGCTATACAGCTAGCAAAGTTTGGGCTTGAATATAAGCCCAGAGTTTCAATAAACGGCCAAGCAATGGCAGATTTCTTGGCAGACTGTCCAGTAGAAGAAAGAGATATATGTTGGTAGAATAGTTGGAACATACGGAAAAAGGACAAGAATCATACAACCATCCCGGATGGAGAGTCTACGTGGATGGGTCTTCAAACTTGGAAAGATCAAGAATAAGAGTGTTGTTGATCACTCTTAACGGTTCTAGGATAGAGAAAATAATCATACTAGAATTTTGAGCATCGAACAATGAAGCGGAGTATGAAACAATGTTGCTCGACTTCAATTCACTAGCAGGGCTAAAGGTAATTAAGGCTTCTATTTATAATGACTTACAGCTAGTAGTTAACCATTTCAAACAGGACGTTTGAATCACGAGATCCCAAGACACAATTTTATTTGGAGAAAATCAAGTTTGCCATACTTCGAACTGGAGAAATGAGAATAAAGCACATACCAAAGACAGACAATAGACATGCAGACGCCCTAGTCTTCATAGCCTCAATGTTGGCAAGACAAGACAAGAGAGAACTGCCATTAGGCTACTAGGAAAGACCTGTGATAGATGAGCCAGAATTGGTCAATGTGATAGCTGTAGTAGGAGATCAATGGTGGATGTGCCTGATTTTTGCCTTCCTACAGTTAGGAATGCTGCCTGACGATCCAAAGGAGGCAAGACACGTGAAGAACAGGGTAGAAAAATACACTATCATGGATGGGAAATGATATAAGAAGTCAATAGGAAGGCCACTACTATGTTGCTTAATGCTAGGAGAGACAAAGGACGTGCTAAGTAAGATCCACAAAGGAGATTGTGGGAATCATTCAAGGGTAAGGTCTTTGGCCTACAAAGTACTCTCCCAAGGTATTTCTGGTCATATTTGTAGAAGGACGCGGCTCTGCATGTCAAGCATTACAACAATTACCAAAGATATGGAAGAATAATCTAACAACCAGCAGTGCAACTCAATTCCCTCATCAACCCTTAGATGTTTGTGCAATTAGGAATGGATCTAGTATGTCCACTGCCCAGGGCATCGGGTAACCTAACCTTCTTGCTAGTAGCGACAGACTACTTTACCAAGTGGGTGAAAGCACTCTTTTTTGCTAGAATTTGTTAGCGAGAGGTCCAAACGTTTGTATGAGAAAACATAATCTACCGATTTGGTCTGCCATGCAATATAGTCTCAGACAATGAGAGATAATTCGTAAGAGAGCAGATCAAAGATTTTTGTAGAAAATATGGGATAACACAGTTATTCTCCATGTCGTAGTATCTACAGGTCAATGAATAGGTTGAAGCTACAAACAAAGTTCTAGTAGACATGCTAAAAAAAAGTTTGGGAGAAGCAAAACGAAGATGGACAACGGTCTTGCATGGTATACTATGGGCTTATAGGACAACTACCAGAACTTTCACAAGGATGTCTCTATTGCCTATGGAATGAAGGTAGTAATACTAACAGAGAATAGCTTCCCCACATTCAGGTTAAGAGTAATGCAGACTGATCAAAACAACCAGTATATAATCACAGAATTGGATTTGCTGGAAGAGAAATGAAAAGCAACACTAATAGGGCCAAAGAGTTATCATAAGAAACTAAAAAGTAACTTCAATAAGAGAGTCCGCCACAGGCAGTTCAAAGAAGGAGACCTAGTATTGCGTAGAGTATTCCAGAATATAGAAAAATAGAACAATGGAAAGTTAGGTCTTAACTGAGAAGGACCATACAGAGTAGTAAGAGTATGTCAAAAGGAAGTGTATTACTTGGTGACAATAACCGATCAAAAGCTGCCTAAATCGTGGAATATATGTAACTTAAAAAGATATTATCAATACAAAAATCTCTTCTAATCATTGGTAGTCTACATGCAGATATAGCACTAAAGTTAGATCCCACCTGGATCCAGGCCTACGTGAATCTTCTCTACCTTAATTGGCAAGATAAGAAGTTGGTTGGGACTCTACTTTAATGAGAATAATATAACATTAAAAGATGGATCCCATTTGAATCCAAGCCTACATGGATTTTCTCTACCTTAATTAGAAGTGTAAAAAGCTGGTTGGGACCCTATTATGACGAGAGTAATATAGTACTAAAAAGTGGATCCGTGCCTACATGGATCTTCTCTGAATTAATTGGCAGGGTAAGAGGCTAATCAGGACCCTATTCTGACGAGATTAAGATAGCACTAAAAAGTAAATCCTACCTAGATCCGGGCCTATGTTGGTCTTCTCTACTTTAATTGGTAAGGTAAGAAGCTGATTGGGGCCCTGCTCTGACACAAGTTTTATAGAACTAAAGAAGGATGCCACCTAGATCCGTGTCTACGCGAGTCTTCTTTACCTTGACTGGTAGAGTAAGAAGCTGGTTAGGGCCTTACTCTATCATGAGTCCAAAGGCACTAAAGATGGATCCCGCCTAGATCTGGGCTTGCATGAGTCATATTTGCCTTAATTGGTAGGATAAGAAACTGGTCGGGGTCCTACTCTAGCACGAGTAACATAGCACTGAGTTGGGCTCTTTTGAGAGTCCAATTCTAACAGCTCTTCTAAGATTTCGATACTTGCAACTCTCATTTGCCTTAACTAGTAGAGTGAAGAGTTGGACAGCTATTGTAAACACCCCATTTTTCATCCGCCTGACTTGGTGATCCGTCACCCGGTTGATGTGGATTCCTAATGATGAGAGTAAAGAACTCAAAAGCTTGTGAGAAGCATCCTTCCAATTTCTTCTGTCTTCTAATTCTACTATCTTCTCTCTCTTTACCACACGACATAGAATTACGCATGCTTAGGATCGCTATACTTTTCATCTAACTTAGCAAGCACGTACGCTTAGGTTTACTATATATTTAAATAATTTAGAGACCTCGCTATGTTAAGAAAAAGATGACCTCGGGACTTATAAATAATCACATTGGGACTTAAAGAAGCTTCACGCCAAAATTTACCAAAATAGACAAAAATTGACAAAATAACAAAAATACCCCTCATGAATTTTGGACCTCTGAAAAATCTCAAAATTACCTCCATTGCACTCAGAATGGGATTTCGAGTATAATGGGATCCAAATCGACAAAATTGGAGAAATTTATAAAAAAAAATCAAATAATAACCAAAACACCCCTTAATGTCCAACTTGAACATAGAGACCTTGACTTTTAAGAAAACTAGAATAAAACAATCAACTTGAAAAATTATAAATTCAAACAAAAATTCAAATTCAAATGATCAACTTAAAAATTTTAAATCAAAATCCAATCAATCGATAAATATTTAAATCAAACTCTAATCGATCAATCAACATTCAAATTAAAACATAATCGATCAACCAATCAAAAATAAAATCGACCAATCGAGATGCAAATTAAAATTCGATCAACGAATAAAAAATAAAAGAATACAATCGAATAATCAACATTCAAATTAAAATTCGATCAATTAATCAAAGTGAATTTAAAATCCAATCAACCAATCAAGATACAAATTAAAATTAAAACAAGCTAACCAATTAAATTAAGTCAACAAATTTAAAATTCAAAATTCAAAATTAAAACCAACCGTTCAAGATCAAAATAAAAGCCTTCAAGGTTAAAATTGAAATTTAATCATTCTAAAAATTGAAAAATAGGAATTCATCAATGATACCATTAAGGTGAGTAGTGTAAGATCCCCTCTCTCCATTCTCTATTTAGGAAACGTGAGAAAAAGAAAGCAAAGCAAATAAAAAAAGAAAGAAGTGAAACAAAAATTTTTTAAAAAAATATTATAAGAGGAGACTCTCTCGTCTACATGGGGGACTCTCTTGAACTTCTCTCTCGCAAACAACAAGAAGAGGCAACATAGAAGAAATGCAGGAAGAAATATAGAGGAAAAAGGGAAACATCAAAGAGAAGGAATTTCTCTCTTTCTTAGCCATTACTGCAACCCCTAACCTTAGTTCTTATCTCCTTCTTAGTCATTACAGCAGCCCCTAATCTTCTTTCTTCTCTCCTTCTCAGCCATTAAAACTAGCATCCATCTCCATTCCATCTCTTCTTCTTCTCAGCCCCATCTCAATTTCATCTTCTTCATTTTCATCTTGTTCTTCTCTTTTCTCATAGAAATAAAAAATAGTCCCTCTCCCCTCCCAAAAATGTCTCACACACACAAAAACCCTCATCACCCTCTCTCAATCACCTTTCCTCTTCATCTTCTCTTCTCATCATCCCTAACAGTTCCGTTAGCAGCCCCAACCATCGTCCCAAACATCCTCTATTACAGCCCCCACTAACAGTCCAAGTATGCTCCATTAGCAGCCCCAACCATCGTCCTAAACACCCTCCATTATAGCCCTCCCATTAACAGTCCAAATACACTCCATTACAGTCCCCATTAACAACCCAAACACTCCTTTATTTGCCTCCATTGGATAACCTTTCTCTCTTGGATCATTTCTCGTTGACTTATCTTCAAACTTTTGTTAGCTTCTCAATTTTGAATGAGTCGCAACATCTACCTTTTTATCACAAAGGTAATATATTTTTTTGTGTTTTCCTTTCTTTTCTTTTTATTTCATAGTTTTTATTCACTCTTTTCTCTACTCTCCCATTTCATCACGAATTTTTTTTTTTGGTCCAAAAATGTTGAACATATGCATGAGTTTTGATTTGTAGATTTGCCATGTGTTTAGGATTTTTCTTGATTCGATGATTCACCATGTATTCATGTATCTTCTGATTTGATAGGTTGTCACGTGGTCCTGATTTTTTTCATGTATGTGTGAATAGTTGATTAAATGAATGGCAATGTGTTTTTTTATTATTCGAAAGCTTTGCACGAACATGTGAATAGTTGATTTGATGATTTGCAATTCGTTTCTAATTTTTTATTATTCAACAATTTATTTTGTTATATTGGTTAACTCACTGATTTTTGGTGCACATTGGGAATCTCAAAATTGATTTTTTAATGAAATAGGCATGTGAGTTGACTCACTGATTTTATGGACATTGGGAAGTGAAAACTTATTTTACTTTTCAAAATGTCGACACCAAGTTAACTCGTTGATTTGTGTGCACGTGGCATTAAAATTGATTTCTTTTCTTTCAAAGTGTGACTGAATCAATTCATCCTTTTTGTGCCATTTTCAATCATGAGATTCAATTATGTGAAATTTGAAGAATTCATGTGGCAAAAATGAATTTTTGAAAAATCATAGCTTGCTAATTTTGGGGATTTATGATTTTTTCATTGATTTGGTGACTTTCCTAAAATTATGATTTTTTATTTTTGAAAAATTAATATTTATAAATTGCTAATTTGGAAAACCCAATATTGATAATTCTCTAATTTGAAAAACCCTTTTTACAAATTTCTAATTTGAGACTCATATTTGAAATTTTCTATTTTGGGAAGTTTATGTTTTCATGTTTCCAATTTGGGAGCTTCTCATATTTTCGTAAACTTTCAATTTATGAAATTTCAAATTTCTAATTTAGAAAATTCATAAATTTTCAAATTAGAAGTTTCATATTCCCAATTTTCCATTTTAGAAAATTTTTGCAAATTCTTATTTTAGTCGATATAGAAAATCTTTGTATATTTGGATTTGTAATTGAAATATTGTTACGTGGACTTTGGAGCATATGCTAGAATTAAGATTTTTTCAAATATTTTCATTTTATGTAGAATTCGAGAATCAAATAATATTTAGGAGAATATTGGCCATAAGATTCGTTTAGCACATTTGATATAATTTGATAATGATGGGATCCTAGCTTGAATTTAGTCTTTACCGGTTGACCGTAGGATAGTTTAGATCGTAATAAAGACTGATCATCTTGATCGGGCGGGTTCAGTGCCTAACACCTTCCAAAACCCGTAATTTGACTCCTTACCCATTTCTCTTATTCATGGACCGACCCGATCCATTTTGGAATTATCTATGGTTCCTAGGCCTAAACTAGGTGGTGACTCCTTATTCCCTAAAAATCCCTAATTTATCAATCGGACCCCTATCAACAATTTAGTGGAAAACGGGTCGAGGCGATTTCAGCTATGGTCTGTCCTGAATGATAGAACATAAATATTTATTTAGCTAAAGAGTAAATCCTCGAAATCATTCTCTACCTATAGTAAAAAAGAAAAGTATTGGATGACTACAGTTTGCCTTAAAATAATAAAAACACTATAGAAT
Organism: Akebia trifoliata; assembly: GCF_017979445.1. NCBI lineage: Eukaryota > Viridiplantae > Streptophyta > Magnoliopsida > Ranunculales > Lardizabalaceae > Akebia > Akebia trifoliata. The sequence continues at coordinate 34,193,963 of NC_141378.1, forward strand.
ATCCCTTTTGGGGACATAAATGAGCATTATACAACCATGCCTTGAAGGAATTAAGAAATATGCTACGCAACATTGAGTTAGAGACTTCTTCAATGACAGTAACTCGAAAGCACCTCCCTAGAAATAGAATATTATACTACACAAAATTTTAAGTAACTTTTTATTATGTGGTTATTTATGAAAAGGTTCCACCTAAGTAAAAGTTACTGTAGCTATGTGGTTTCATCATTACGATGACCACATATATTACGATTTGGAGTCGCCACCAATCAAATTGTGAATGGGTGTGAATGGTCACCCGGTGCACATTTTCCAAAAGTTACCATTTTTTAGCGTTAGTGACTCGCAACGAATAGGGAACTAATCCAACCTAGAGGTTCGGGCAAACGGCTCGGTTGGAGAAAAGGGAAAGGGTTAGGCACCCTTTTCTCCCCGCCAAGTGGCTGTAACCTCAACATAACTCGGTCGTTTTGATTTAAAATAAATGATGAAAAGGAGCCACGTGGATGCATTTGTACCCTAGATGGGACTTGTTTTTGGCTCGATCATAGGATCATCTCATTGATGGAGATGATCCTTGTGAATCTAAGCCTTAAAGACCATTCATTTAAAAAGATAAAATAAAATAGAAGAGGGGGAGGTTAGAAGAGGGTAGAGGAGAAGGTTAGAGAGAGAGAAAGAGAGAGGGGAGGGGGAGTCTTAAACCCACCTTGAAGCTTCTTTCCTCTTCTTTCTTCTTCTTCTAGATCTTCTTAAGTCCTTAGTGAAGTGTGAGAATCAAATTATTTTTTTTTTTTTTTTTATTTTTTTATTTTTTAGAAGGTAATATGGAAGTAGTGGTGAGTAGAGAAGATAATTTTTCTTAATGAAACTTGGTAACCCTTTTTAGGGTGAGGGGAGTGGTATTTATAAAAGTTGGGAGGGGTTTGGGGGTATAATGGGGTTAAACTTTGAAGGGAGTGATAATGGCATGGGTTTTAGGGTGAAAGGTATGAAATTTGGAGTAAGATTGAGGGTAGTTTGGTAAAATATGGAAATGGGTGAGATTTTGACCTAAATGATTTGGATCCTACCCAAATCCATTTGGATAGAGTGTTTGGTAAGTTGATATGAGTGATGGTTGATGGGGAAGTATGGTGTAAGAGAGTTGTTTAGAGAAAGAGTGTTAGGTTGGTTGATGAGGTGAGGTGTGTAGATTTAGGAGAATGGGTTGTGTAAGAGGTGGGTATATTGGTTTTTGGGAGGAGAAAGGAGATGGTGCCACGTGGCAATCATGATAGGAGTGTGAGGAGATGAGATTGGTTGATTGGTTGATAGGGGATGTTTGATTAGAGAGAAAGAAATGGGTTAGTTGATTGATGATGAGTGAAGTATGGGTTGAGGGGATTTGTGGGAGTGTTTTAAGGAGAATGATAGATGTAGATATGGATTGTGATGTGGGTAGTTGTTGATTGTTAGAGAATGATAGTGTGTTAGGGTATGTTGAGTATGGGTTGTGATGTTGGTGGTTAGAGAATGAGGGTAGGTTAGGTTAGGGTAGGGTATGGGTTGAGGTGATTTAGGAGAGAGGTGAGATGGGTTAGATGAGTTGTTTAGAGAGTGGTGATGGGGTAAGTGATTGAATGAGGGACGTGAAGGGTGGTGATGACAAATGTCATCTTTTGATATTGAGGGGTTGATTGGTTGATGTGGGTAATGGGTAATGGGTTAAGTTTGTGGGTTAGATAATGAGTTGGGTATGGGTGATGGTTTATGGGCTTTTAAGTGTATTGGACTTGGGTTTAGGAGGTTGTGGGTTGTTTTGGATTGGGTAAGCCTTATTTTGGATTGGATTTTGAAAAGGTTGGTTGGTTTTAGGGTTTAGATGATATAGGATTAATTTTGGGTTAAGGGTAAGGTTAGAAATTAATTTGGAAAGGGATTGAAGGTTTGTGGGCCTTGGATGGGCTTATGGTGTTTGGGGTTTCGGAGATAGAGTGGTGAAGGTAGATGAAGGATAGGTATCCCAAGTCTCACTTTTTCTATTTTTTAGGATTTTGTATTTCATTGATTTGATCAAAAGTGTCACGTGTTGGCGAATCGGGCTTCTTGGGCCCATTTGAAGGATTTCCTCGATTTTTTAGATGTAAGCGTGGAGCGGTGATGTTGAACACACGTGGGATGGGTCACGCCCCTTCTTGTGGGTCCCTTAGACCATTGGGTAGTCTTGGGGCCTTAAAAATTGCCATTTTATCGTTTTGGGCCTTAGAGGTCCATTGGCCTATTTCGTTGGAAAATTGATATTTCAAGTGGAGTGGAGTATGTCGAGCTTGCCAAATCTTTTGGTGTACCTACTAACCCATTAAGAGGTGTTAGAGGCTTCGATTTTGGCAAAAAGGTCAAGTTTTAATGATTCGGGCCTTCGAGGCCCGTTGGCCAACTTTATTGAAAAAATTATTGTTTTGGGCCCTTTCGAGTAAGGGCCCGTTCAAATTGGGGTGTCTACAGTTACATAAGGTAAAACTTGGGGAAAAGAGGTAGTAAGTATAAGCAGTGCAAGAGAACAGATCTGCTGAAGTGTTTAAGTAAGCATAATGTTAAAATATATGCTAAACACGACTTTGAATTACCGGTTGAAGTGATGTCTTTTGTAGAAAATGGTTACTCAAGCACGGGGTCTAACAGAGTTACCTTATTAATTCCTTGATCTCGATGGCGCGGAGCTCGTTTGAGATCTCGGATTGGATGAAAATTTCGTGATTTTTTTTTTATTTGAAATTCGATTATTTCTTCGGTCGTGTTTTGACAAATCGGAGTTGAGTACAACTCGAAAGGATTTTGAAGTTCTTTTGATATTTTTGATTTTTTTTTTGTATTTTTTTTTTTTTGTATTTTGATGTTTTTTTATTTTTGTATATATTTTTTTATTTTTTTTATTTTTGATTTTTTGTATTTTCTTGATTTTTGATTTTTGATTTTTTTTTTTGAGAAGGTTTAATGGGGTTTGAACAAGCTGGTGTTCACACTTTCCTTGCCTAGGTCTTGCTGCAATAAGGTTTGATCGAGGCTATGTTGTCGTGTTGGGTTCCCAAACTCAACCTTTTTCGATTTGGAGAACATGAAATGACTCCCACCATTGAGGAGCTTGAAGTATTGATGGGACTTGAGATATCAGGCCTAGTCGTGATTCCACCATAGCGTGATGGATGCCGAAGTGAGGCTTCCGACTTCTTGGGGATAAGCCGCAAGTTTTTGAGGATTCCGGATGGTGGATTCGTTTTAAAGACAATGTCCAAGTCTTTCTTGATTGAATGCCTCACGGATCCCTCGAAGCCATTGATTCACTTTAACGCTCTCACTTTGACAGTGGCGAGTCAACTCCTGTTTCCAGGTGGTGGAGGCATCATAGATCTTTCTCTCATTCACGTAATTCAACAAGCTCGGAAGCGACGCCGGTTGGTTTCAATTCTTTTGAGCGAAATGTTCCAATCTTTCACGGCTTTTTTGTCCGGTATTGATCGAATTTTTCGAGGGTGCACTCCCCTTCTGCAGGTAAATTCTGAACTTAGTTTGGATTTGAATTTAAACTTGAATTTACTAGTTTCCAACGTTTAGAATGCTCATGTTATTGTAGCTTTAGTTTATGGATCATCTGGCTTCCACCGAAGTTGTTAGTCGTCCCTTTTGCGTTAATGCCGACCTCGTACTCATGATGTCGAGGCGAGTTGCTCCCTTCATCTCAGGTGGAAAAGAAGAATGGTATTCTTTTATTGGTAACCTTGATGATGATGAAGTGAGATGGGTTGGTGCTTTTCAACCTCGAGGGTCTCCTGTGATTGCATTCGATGGTGCCCATTTTCTCGTTTTGATTGGTCTTCGCGAGTTAACTCATTACATACCCCTTCGGGTTCTTCGTCAATTTGGTTATGTCCAGGGTGTGCTTGTCCCCGAGAATTTTAGTGAGTTGGTTGGTCCATTGTCGACTGCACTTTTGAGTCGACTTGTGAAAGAATGGGGTCGGGTTGAGATTCTGAGTCAACCCATCTTTGCAGCACACCAGTTCCCGGCATACTTGCATTGGATTCAAGAGCTCGTTTCTGGGAGACCATGGGTATCGATAGTTCCTCGAACACGCCCTGGTGCTTCATCTTTCTTTGATTACCGAGATCGAGTTGAGGAGTCTCAAACTGATCATCATCGAATTCAGGCTATTTGGCTCAAATCCAAAAAGAAGATGCAGAAAGAGATTGCTCGGCTGACATCTGCCCTTGCCCAGTCCGGAAGTAGTGATGGTAGTGAAGTGGCTAAGTTTCGAGCTGAAGTTGTTGAGTTGAGGGATCGACTTGCTCAACGTCCTCATTTTGAGGACTTCACAGCATATTTAGTGAGCCGTGATGCTTCGGATGCTGAGAGAGTGATGATGAGTCAGGCTGTCCGAATCCGTGCTTTGGAGGAACGCCTTGACTCTTTTTTCATTTCTCACCATGATGTTTGATTGACTGCGTTGTATTCCCACTTTTGTATTTTCTTGTCATTATCTAAATGTATGCAAAATGTTGAAAGATTAATGCAAAGAAAATAGATTTTGTACTTACTTGGCCTCAAGTGTATCTAATGATTTGAAAACTTGAAGTTTTAATAAGTCCTAGATTTTTCATCATTGGCCAAAATAGTAGTTTTTGAAATGCGATTTTGTGAAATGTCTTTATCCAATGAGTATGATAAATTCAGAGTTTGTAAAAATCTTTGGTTGTTACGATCTTGGTGTTTTTGCCAAACGCGGAGGATATAAACGTCAATTGTTCTTTTGGTTCCTTTAGAGTCATCCCCAGTGCCCTGGTGTTTGGAAGGTTGTTATCTGCTCGGGACATGGGTTTTTGGAAGGATTTTGCCGTTCACAGTTTATGTATTTCTCTGATATTTTTAAATTGTGAAATTGGATAAATGTAACTAGAAAATCAATTTGTTTAATAAATTAATTTTCATAGTAATTTTTGTAGAATGTTCATTTTATTAAAAAAAATGGTTAAAATGCTCTGTTTTGAAAATGTATTTGTATTGGATAATAATCTATAAAAGATGATGAAATGTTTAAGTTTAAATTTGAAATCGAAAATAAAAGTCTCGATTGTTTAGAATCAAGAATGAGATTCTTGATTGTATGTGTTTGTATTGAGAAATTTCAGATATAGTGGTTTTGAGCATTGTGTAATAAAATATGGGATGTTATTATGATAGTAACTATGAGACAGTGTACTTGCATGTTTACTACTTTATGATTTATTACTTTCAATCTATTGTTCCATGTTTATAATTTTGGAATATTTGAGAATATTATCACACTTGCAAATTTATTTTAATTTATTCAAATAAATTTTGAAAAATATAATTATTATTTTTATTATCAATTAAAGGGGTAATGAATACCTATAAGATTAATCAGTAGCTATTTTCAAAAGCAACCAATTAATTTAGAATAATAGATATTTTCTTTTTGATAGTATGGGGTAGCACTTGAGAATATCATTATACCTATTATTCAAAAAATTTATATCTTATCTTTATTAAAAAAATAACAAATTATATTGTAAAGATGATTTGTAGATAACTAGATTGATTGAGGACGCATGCATACCACAAAGGTACAATGAACCTTACTTATCAAATAATTATTTATAGTCTATAATAGTCAAATGATTGACCTCTGTTAAAGATCAACAGTTAATCTGAATCAGAAAATACAGTTAACCAATTATGATAAATTGTCAGATTGATCATAAAATCAAGAATTAATGGTGAGTTTCACATTAGTTAAATATTAGAACATCAATATACATATCGATATTTTTGTATCAATCATGTACATTGTCATTCTTATCAAATATATCATCAGGATTAATATTCTTATGTCATTTTTATGTTTCTTTGGTTTTATTATGAGATGTAAATATTTCATTACTATTTTATTAAAGATTAACATGTTTCGACTATTATTCATTTTTGTTTACTTATTTAAAAATCTATATTATTTGTAATAGATTAACTTGTTTATTAATTCATATTTGGACTAATAATTTGAAACGTGAGTTTACTATTGAGTAACTTTCTTATTACTCATCGTACCAACAAAACATTTCAGATTTCAAATGTCTCAACTATCAGGATGCCTATTTCTAATAGAATATATTATATAGAGGGATCGTAGTATCAGGATGATACACACTATTTCTATTATATGTGCCTTGAGATTGAAGTTTAATAAAATTATTTATATAATTTTGAATTTCCTTGTATATATTAACATTATGTGTATTGTGTCTTTTTATATGTATATGTTTAGAGAATGAGAGTTAATGTTTATGACATGGATAATTATCGATCGATGTGGGATGTGTATTTGATGTATATATATTTTTTTGTTGTAATTATAATAATATTTTTTTGGAATGATATATATTTGTCATGATATGATAGTTTGAATGCAGTTGGATATATGGATTTTGATTATACATGTATGTGTATGCAAATGAAATTTTCTCATAAGTCCAATTTTTAAGGGAAATTTTGTCGAAATTATTTGGAAGAAATTTATATCGTATTTAAGTTTTGAAGATTTGATTTTGATTTTGATTTTTTTCTTTCTTTCACTCCACCTTCGAGATTTAGAAAAATCTAGATCTTAAATTGAGGGTGAGACAACGTGGTATGAGGTTCGTTTGGGATATAGATTCACTTTATTTTGAAGATTTAGCTAATACCACAAGAATCTTCTAAGGATGAACCCCATCTCAAATTAATCAAGTTACTTGAATAAGAAAATAAATGTTAGACAAAACCTCTAATAGAGGAAGCAAAGGTGATTGACCTCGAAATAGAGGAGATAATCCCCAAGAAATTTAGATTGGAACCAACTTATCTAAAGAGGAACAAGAAATTTACTCAAAACAATCAAATAACTTACTTACGTGGTCCTATGAGGATATGTTGGTGTAAGCTTGGGTGTTGTTCAGCACTGAATGAATACTCGCCCGATAAAACATAAACATCTGCGTATGAAACCAAAATAAACTCATAAGATCAAAAAAGAGCTTCCAAAATATATTTATGCCAGACATTTCAAAAAGGTAAAATACTCTAAGTGAATTATTGCCCTACGACTAATGGAATAGTTGAACCATCATATCTAGATTGGTCTAAGAAATTATCTTTCATACCATAGGCATGTTGAACATCGATTTAATCCATACTCTCCAGTGTGGCATGAAAACGGTCTTACGGGTTGAAATGAAAATTTTGTATCTCAAAGTATTAATGGAAAGTTAATTGTCAAAAGTAGATTGAGCTTGTCATTAGTATAAAAAATTTAACTCAATGGAAAAAAGTAACTCAGAGCTTTTTATTAAGTACAAGTTTATCAAATGAGAGTTTCTCGTGCTTAAAAAAGTTTAAGACTCGAAACATGCAAGTTGGGGAACTAATCCTAAAAGAAAATTGAGCATCTATCTTCAACTATAGAGAAAAATTTAAATCCAATTGGGAAGGTCTTTTTATCATCATGATAATATTTCCTAAAAAAGCTGTCAGACTCCAAGATCATGATGGTGTCAAAATGATAGAATCAATCAACCTTGGCTAGATTAAATGGTGTTACTTCTAAAGAGGCCATTTTCGGTCTATCTAAGTTTTTTGTTACCTAAATCAATGTTGTCATCGTTAGCCCTTCACAACCTTTAAAAAAAAAAAATACATTTTCCCTTTTCTTTCTTAACCCGAATACCCGACCTAGGGGAGGAAATGTACTCAAATTACGTTTTAGTATGATGCCAAAAGTCTATGGTACGTGGGCACTAAAAAATTACTTCAAACCTAACTACCTTAAAAAGAAACGAGAAAAGAAAAATGTCAAATCAAGAAAGAGGAAAAATAAAAATATTTTAAAAAAATTTCATACAAAGAACATTAAGGTTTTGAGCCTCAAACTCCCTTTCTTTTCAAACCTTATCCTAAACTCACCTATGAAAGTACTCCTAAGTATCATGCAAAAATGTTATAAAAAGAGAGTAAAACATGATCATATAGTAACTCCAGAAGTCCAAAGAAGAATAACAAAAGAAAATAAAAAAAGGAAAGCCTGCTAGGTCAAACACCCCAAAGGGCAGCTCAAAAAAAAATTAGCGCAAGCTTGTGAGGTCAAAAAGTTAAAATGATGGATTTGACAACAATTAGAGTAAAAACACAAAAATGAAAAGTTCGTTATATCGAAATTCGAAAAAAACAATCTAGGAAAAAATTAAAGAAATCCAAATTTATAATTAAAGATCAAAACTAACAATTAAACATAAAATCTAATGATAGAAAAATATATTTAAAAAGATATGAGTGAATTCTAAAACAGTTTAACCTCTTACAAGTAGAAAGGTTTAACTTTAAGCATAACACTTAAGAAATCTAACGTAGTTGAAACTCTTACGAGTAGGAGGATTTTCTATTACAATTCTAGCCATAAAACTTTTAAAGAAATTATCCAAGGGTGTAGTGGGAGAAGAAGCGAAAGCTCCCGTTCATATGACTAACTAAACATCGTTAAGTCCCAAATTCTGTAAACCACATCTAGACCAAGATCTTCGAAATGCACTAGTCGCTTCAATTCTCATTGTGGATTGGACTAGCCCCTTACTCAAGATGTTATTAGCCATCACTTATCGATTCCCCAGACTACTCCCTACTTCGAAAATGTAAGTGCGCTCTGCGCACGTAGGCTAGAACATGACGGGACTCCACTATAAAGGAGTAGGCTGAAAAGCTGTATCTTACTGAGCGTTTATTTATAGTGTAGTATAGTTAGGGCCGTAGTTTGCTAGTTGGAATGGGTGCCACTATCCCAGCCCGGATCCATCCAGGTTTTATTGATTAATCCATGATAGAACTCAGATTAAAAAATAAATGGGAATCAAAACCCGAGAGAAAAAACTCGTTGAATTTAACATGAATTTGATCTTACTCACATTATTTTACACGAATTCTTCAAATTTGAATAAAATTCTTCTTCTATTGTTCTTGAGAGTTGAAATTTTGATTTTATAATAATTTGAGAAGAATTACTCCAAAATCTAAATTCTCTTTCTCTCTGGACTTTTTTGAGACCTAGAGAGCAAAAACTCCCCAGGATCCCTCTCTAAACTAATTTCTCTAGAAGAAAATAAAAAAGTCATCTTTAAATTTAAGTCTCTCTCTCTCTCTCTCTCTCTCTCTCTGTCTCTATTTATAGAATCATATAGGGAGAACAATTACAAAATAGCCACTAGAATTGAATTAATTGACCCATGGTGGCTCAACCATCCCAACCAGATCCTAGATCACTATTTATGACTTGATTGAACCAATTAAGGTTTGACCATTTAAAACATCATGTTTTGGGTAAAGGTTTTTGAGGTGACTAGGTGATATAGTTAATGTAATCAATCATATCAACTCATTTGAGATTCAGAATAGCTTGTCTAATATTTTGAACAAAAAATCATACCACTCGATGAACGTTCGAGTCAATAGGATTTTGGATTAAGATGTAAAAACGATTAATTTTTAATAATTTAATTATTTGCCATCCATAAGATCTTGTGGCGGAGTTGAAACATGAGCAATAAAAATTGAAAAATTACCTAAATAGTGTAGTATTTATTTTAATTCTTAAAAATGAAAATTCATCATTTTTGAAAATAAGTTAGTTTACCGAAAAGATCAAATTTGAAATGACAATGTTTTTGATACCCCTTTTAGTATTTTTTATATTAAACAATATATACAACTCTTATTTAAGTAAATAGATAAAAAATATTCTTTCAACATTTTTTTATATTTCAATACTCGATGGCTTGTTATAGATCTAAAATACCTTGATTTTAATGGAGATAGTGATTTTTGGGGTTTTAGATCTCTATCGACATTGAAAATTGCCTACAATGCAGTTGAGTACTAGAACAAACTAAATTTTGAAAGGGAACATCACTATATTAAAATAGTTATATTTATACTTGTTTACTTAGATAAGGGATATGCATATTATTTTATTTTATAAAAAAAATGTTAAAAGAATATTTTTAATATCAAAACACTATTCAAAATTTTACTATTTTCTTAAATAACTTATTTTCAAAATTGGTAAACTACCATTTTTACAATTAACTACATCGTTTTGATAATTTTTCAATGCGCATGTACTATTTTAGTAATTTGCGCTATTTTTTCTCTTTTTTATCTTGACTAATTTCTAATGTTTACGTATTTAAATAATCAGTCGGAAGGAGCTGCATCAAAATTTCGGTTCGATAATTGGTCATAATTTTAAAACATTTGTTTCGGATATATGTATACTTCGTAGGGTACAAGTCAAAGAACAAAAAGACAATCACAAATTGAGGGTGAAATGGAGACGGAGATGAAGAGCGAAGAGAGCGCAGTGAAGGTTGAAGGAGGTGCAGAGGCGCTGCCCGAGGGAAGACTTGGAGTTCGAATCCATGGTTGGGAGATCGAGTCTCGCAACAAATCCATTCTCAACTCCCTCCACGTTCAGGAGTAAGAAAAACACAAAATTATTTTCTTTCAGCTCTCTCAGTTTGTTTCCCCCAAAATCTTTATTTATCTCTGTTTGCTTCGAATCTAAGTTAGTCTAGTTGTTATATGTAGATGGGAACAAAAGCTTCAGACATCCCATTTACCTGAAATGGTCTTTGGAGAAAGTTGTTTAATTCTCTTGCACATTGATAGTGGCATTAAATTACATTTTAATGCCTTGGATGCCCTAATTGGATGGAAGCAGGAAGCATTACCTCCTGTTGAGGTCCCTGCCGCTGCACAATGGAAATTCAGAAGGTAGAATATATATATGATTTTGAACTTTTATAGCTATAAATCTGTTCTTAAAGATAAAAATTGTAAGCGATTATGTAGAAATTTTGTTGTGCATTTAAATGTAGATAGCTTTATCTAGATGGGATTGAATGTTGGAACAATTAATCCATTTGTAGGTTTCATCTTGCTATCACATTGTTTTAGGTTCTCAATCGTTAAAGAGAATTGTTGTATTCGTTTTTGTTCAGATCAAAGAATGACACATCAAAATGAGATTTTAAACCTTCTTTGCTCGGTGTTACTTTAGCAGATCACTATAGAAAACTAACAGATTCGATAGCAAATTGATGGGATTTCGATAAGCTAATATAGGAGTTTTATACATTGGAATTTATTCTGGAGCCTTTTGAATAAGAAATCCAATAAAATAATGGGAAGGAGTAGATGACTCAATCAATTTCTGAGCCAAACCAAGAAGAACATGCCAAAAAGTAAACAAATCATGGGTTGATGTTGTGTTATCACCGATGAGGAAGTCCAAAGTCCAAATAATGTTCATAAAGGAAAAAAATGGCAAGTCAGTTGACCAGTTGGCTCATGCAATGTGCCATGTTAGTCATTTTCCTTTCTCATCAAAGATTCTTGTAGTAGAGCTACTCCTAAGTTTGTTCCACCTTGGTTCTCACCCATCAATGGGACAAAAGGTCTAGTGGAGCACATTCTCCACCATCAAGAAGTTTTACCTTATGGGAGAGTGATGAATAGTTGTGCCATCTGTTTCCATTTAGGAGGGACATTGGTTACCCATTTCTTGATTTAAGAGTTTTGGAGATTTGAGTTCTGCCTTTATTGTCCATTACATACGCAGTCAATGCCAGATTGCTGACATAGATTCATGGTTCAGCCTATGACAAAAGTTATGGGAATTTGCAAAAAATTTCACTCAGTTTTAGAGAAAAAAAAATCTAACAATTGGAAATTGTGATGAGAATATGTCTATCACTGCTTTCCACAAAGCCTCACATGCTACTCAAAGCTATGCGGTCCTTAGTTAGGCATCAAATTGAGAAGTTAAAAGAGTTGGTGTCCAATTCCAAGAAGTTTGCAAAGTTTAAGGTTTTTATTAGGAGTTGAGGTTAGGTGGGGCCCATTATTGTTTGCATTGTGGAAAAGATAATCTTGCAAGAAGAGATTTTGAGGATCCTAACAAAAGGAATCTTCCAAGCGTATTGAAAGGCAGTTCATCCAACTTAACACCCTACTTGAGAATATCTTGCCTTTGCTTCAATCCGAACCAATGTTTTTAGATGCTAAGGTGTGACCCATGGCATTGGGATATGTGTAAGGTGTAAGCCTCATGCTCATGAAATGTTTAAATAAATAATATGAAATATATAAATAGTTCATATTACCCATAAAAAAAAAGTTCATATTAAAAAAATAGGATAACCAACACATATTTCTAATACTTAAAATTCCAAGATTCAATCCACATAATAAAATTCAAGTTTTAATTCGCTATCATTAAGATTCAATAGACAATACCAATTTTAATCATGTCCAATATCCACCATTATAAAAAGTTCATGTCCACCACTAAAAAATACTCTTAAGACCCAATCACTCTCAATCTTACACTATACAACAACCTATTTAGTAGTAAGAGAAGCATAGGTATAGAAAAACACTTAGATAGAAATAAAAATAAGTTAAAAAAAGAATTTTTTATTACAACTGAGGCTTACGACTCAATAAAATACTGTACGCCTCAGTTGCATCTCGGCTGAGGCGTATGCCTTTTTAGCGCTTCATGACGCCACGGGTGTCTAAACGCCTCAGTGTACCGTTTCAGCACGTTTTTTATATGCCTCAAGGCTTATGCTTTTGAAAACATTGGCCCAAACTACTTCTAAAGTTTAAACTGTGATAAAATGGAGGCAACAACATGCTATAAAAAGATAATAAGATGAGTAGTCTCCTCTAAACATAGATATTTTTCCTTACCAAAATACGCCATCATTTTCATACAATCCAAAATTGTGAGTCAAGTAAGGTTACTTGACTTTGACGAGTTCTAAAACTATGATGATACAAATAGTACTGATGTAAGCCCTAAGAAGATCCTTAGTGTGGTGGTGACTATGGCTTTGTCTTCCATAATTAGAATCAATTAGGAGGGAGTTTTTATTATTTGGTCATAGTAAGTCTTTTGAAAATTTATTAAAAATTCTCGTTAGAGCATCTCCTACGCCTCTCTATATCTTCAAATTTGAAGAGGCAACTCTCTCCAACTGTTAATTAAAAGCTAAAGTCATTTTGACTTTAAACTCAAAACTCTTCAAATATAAAGAGTTATTGTTTACTTTTACAAAATGTCCCATCAACGCAAAGGACAAACTAAAACATGATTTGCTCTTGAGCGGTGCGTGGTTCGTCTTTTTCACTTGAAGAAGACACTGTCTTGTGCAATAGTTGGTTAGCGATTGTGCAAGATCCCGTCTATGGAAATAGTCAATCAAAGGAGTCATTTTGGGTATGAATTTTGAACATTACAACAATTTTAGTTGAATTCTTAATTTAAGATCCTAAATGTCATCGATGAATCATTGGTCGACAATGAGTAAAGCAACATTCAAGTTTTGTGAGTACCTTGCTTCAATGTTTTCAGACGCTAAGGCATGAGGCGAGGAGTTGGGATCTCTAGTGCCTCGAGGCATAAACCTCAAAGTGTTAGGTGTAGGTCTCATGCGCTTGAATTTTATAAAAAAATAATATATATAAAATATATAAATAATTTAAATTAAAAATAAAAAAATAAGATAACCAATATAGATTTCTAATTTTAAAATTTCAAGTTTCAATCCCCATACTCTCAAATTCAAGTTCCAATCCCCTATAATTAAGAGCTGATAGTCAATACTCAATACTAAGCATGTCCACGCTCCACCATTATAATAAATATAATTAAAAAGTTCACGTCCACCAATAAAAAATAATCTCAAGATCCAATCACTTTCAAATTTCTACTATATAAAATGCTTTTACAACATCCATAATCCATATCATCTTCTTCTTGATTTGATCATGTGGTATCATTTTCTACAACGTCCATAACAACTTGTTTAGTAGTATTGAAAGTATAGGTGTTTAAAAATACTTAAATGAAATTAAAAGTAATTTAAAAAAAAAAAATTGATTTACATTTGAGGCTTATGCCTCAGCAAAAATACTTGTGGCTCAGTTGAGGCGTATTGAGATGCACGCCTTTTACAAGCCTCAACCACGCCTTGGATGTTTGGCCGCTTCACCCTAACTCCTCAACACCCTTTTGGTGCGCATCACCTTGAGGTGCGTCTCGAGGCTTGTGCCTCTAAAAACCTTGCCTTGTTTAGTGCGAAGCTTGGGCACAAAGATGCTTTGTGGAAGTACATTAGCCTTTTATTTTCAAAATTTGGTCCCACTTTTTGAGGTTGTTTAATTGTTCTTGGGTTATACTTTCATCAACCTTAGCCATTTTCCAAAGTTGGAATCACAATCTTTTCATGGGTAGAAAGAAGAGACTTTCGACCTTGCTTCCCTTTGCTATTTGCTAGGATGTGGAAGGAAAGAAATAGGAAAATCTTCTCCAGGGTTGAAAGTCCTTACCATGATGTACTTTTGTTGATTCTTGGTCTTCTTTTTCATTGGTCCAAGTTGGATTGGGCATTCATAGGGGTATTTTTTAAGGATTTCATGTTTAGATGGGATGCCCTTTGTAATGTGTAAAATTTTCTTTTTGTTTCTTGTATTTGTGGTTGGTCCTTTCGATTGCCTTTTTAATGAAAGTGCTTTTCTTATAAAAAAAAAGAAAGATAGAATAAGTAATTCAAATTTATTATATTACTTTAATTGTATTTTTAATATTCTAAAATTTGAGATATCTATAGATCTCCGAGGCGAAATAATTGTATCAATCAACTGAAGGAAAATAATACACGTTTGAATAGGGGCGGGTCTAGGATTTTCTTGTAGTTGGGGCAAACTATGGTTAGTTGTATAGTTGAAGAACTTGAAGATGAATGGTTTTAGAGAGAAATTTAGAGGTTTTTGGTTATAAGTTGAAGAAAAGGATATTTAGGTCATTTCCAATCAATATATGAGAAGACTTGGTCAAAAGGCAATGTCATCAACAAAAAATTGAAGGGGGGAGGGGGGGGGGGCACAAAAATTGGAGGGAGGTGAGGGTGTGGGGGCAAATAGGGAGAGAGGTGAGGGAGTGGGGACAAATGGGACATGTAATTAGTTGAAAATGTGGGGGTGTCTCAATGTTCTGTGGGGGCAATTGCCCCCACTAGCTCCGCCCCTACGCTTGAATATTGTTGGAGGATATCTAAAGGTAATAGTAAGTGGGTTGTGATGAAAACGAATGTTCCCAAAAATTAAAATATCATGAGGAATTTGTTTCATGGCACAAGTCCCTCTAGTTCGAACCCTTCTACCACCTTTTTCCTGGATTCGCCCACAAACCCAGAACATGTTATCGATGGGAACTTCGACAAAAGGCCAAGGGGAAGAAAGGCAGAGAAAACAAAAAAGTAAGAAAAAGAGAGTTTGATGGAATTATAGAGAATGTACTTTCCAAAAATGCCAAAATGAATGAAATACTAGGTAATCTGAAGATGATGAAAGATAATGAGAGGCAATTAAAGACTTTTGAAAGGCAAACACATCTTCATAAGATGGCTATAATGAATTAGAGAGCAAAAAAAAAATGATATGGAACATGAGAAATTGGAGCTAGAACAAAGAAAGGAAGAAAGAAAGCAAATGAACGAAGATGAAATAATTATGTCAATTGACTTATCAATGATGAATGATTATCCACTATGTCTATTGTAACTCCATGTGTGCAGCTATCATCTTTTGTAGAGAAGACAATCCAAGGATAATGATGACGTCCGGCTTCTGTGCAAAATATGGATCATATGCTTCAACCATAGCGAGAATCTAATTAAAAATTTCATGAAGCATGTAGAAGCGGCTTCGGAATATGGTCGAGGGGTAAATAAGGGACTTTGGCAAAGTAATGCATAAATAATCGTTCATGCCCCAATTGTCTTTGATGATGGAGATATGCATAACAAAGGATGGAACCATGTATGGATTGATCTTGAGCTTCCATGAGCGTGAGCTAAAGCAGTGTTCGAGTTATGAATTGTGACAAGTGCATTGGCATTGTCATTGTTGAAAGAAGATGAGGGAAATTTTTTAGAGATAGAAACTTACCTTTGAGGGATTCACTATAAATTATTTGATGATTAGAGAAATGAAGAGACTTGATTGTAGAAATTTGGTTGAGGAATGATTTGTTTTATAGGAGAAATGAGAAACTTGGAGGGAAAAAGAAGAGGGAGGGTTTTGGAGGGAAATTCAATTGAGAAATAATTTTGGAGGGAAAAGAAGAGAGAAATTTGGAAGAAAAAAGAGGGAACCAAGAACACTTTCCAAATTTGTCATATCCCTATATCTCAAGTTGAGGCCCAAATGGAAATGAATTTAAGATTGATTGAACCAATTGGGTCAATCATTCATTTTATGGTGAAAAATTGATTGCTCAAAATGTTTGAAAATCATCAATCATACTAATTTTTAATTTGTAGAACCTAGAAAATCATTTATTTATTTAGATCATGAATGTGTATAATATATAATTATATTAGATTATATATATATGGTCAGGTTATTTTGACAAAATCCTAGACAACATTCTAGACAAAGCTTTGTCTTATATGACTAAAAAGTTTTGGAATGGGCTGATTTTTTGTGAGGATGATCCCTACAGTGAGTAGATCACCCTTACACAAACTTCTAACCCCATGAAAAGTGGTTACAAACTAATGGTAAAAAATTGATAGTTCACGATTCTTCAACTTATAAACTAGGGTTAGAAATTTCAGAATTGACTGATTTTTTGTGAGGATGATTTTAAAGTTCCATTATGATGAATTTTTAGATTTGGTTTTCAAAGTACAATTTGAAAAGATGTTATCTCCATATCATGGAGATAACTTTGAAGAAGTGTTGGAGAGCTCTTACATGTGGTGTGATAGCCTAATAGGTTATGCTATATTCTGTCAAAAGGTTATGTAAGAAGTAGGTGCCACTACATCCTGTTTCCTACAGGCTATGCGTTATTATGTATGAAAGGTCGTGTAAAAAGTAAGTGATGAAGTATCCTATCACTTATAGGTTACTTAACAAATATGTGATTAGTAGGGTGTGCCCAGAGTTGTGCCACAGTATTATGGTTTAGTGGCAATGCAGGTGAAAAGTATGTCATTTGGAAGGTGCAGTTCATAAGGTTGGTTATCCTCTTCATTAGTGACATTGAAGCGTAGTTAAGTGTTTCTACATGGGTTGTGGCGCCTTTGGCTTTGGCTCGAGGCATATTTGCAGTTGTTTTCACCTCTATAAGATCAATTCTTTGGACGATATCTTAGTTAGATCGCCTAGCTCTGGATATGCACCAATACATATACTCACCTTCAATTTGCAAAGTTAAAAGAGGAGACACGGTGATAATTTCGTTTAAGCCAGAGAGATTTTTGAGGGTTAAATGGAGAGTCAGCAATTCACATTTTGTTGCATTGCCCTCTAGTCTCATCCCTTTGGTCTTTTTTCTATCGCTTTCCGATCCAAGTTGGGTGTTACCAAACTTGGTCCTTTCTCGTTTTAGTGGTTGTAATCAAGATTTGTTCTTTGGGAGGAAGAGTATCTAGTGGGGTTTCCTTCCATTTGCAGTGTGCTAAGGGTTATGGCTGGAGAGGAACTCAACCCAAGAGATTTTTTTTGTGCATTTTTAGGGTAGCTATTTTTTTGGTAGAAGCTTTTCTTCAAATTTAGAGGTTTTTTTTAGGACTTCGTTTTTAAGTGGTAGTCCTTGTGCTCTACCTAAATTCTCTTTGGTCACCTCGACTATCATTGTACGTTATTTCATCTCTTTCCTTGAATAAATTTATACTCATAAAGAAAAAAATAAAAATTGAAGGTTAGATAAAAATATTCTTTTGAGAAATGTTGCTCCTATTCGGGTACTGGAGAGAATAAGATCAAATGCTTACTTTAGGAGCTTCCATCTGAGGTGTATATTTGTCTTATCTTCATCGTGGGCTTGTTATCATTGTCTTTTCAAGGAGTGAGCGTGAAAATTCTTCACGTGTCGAACTCAAGCAAGCAGATCGAAGTTGCTCTCGATATTCAAGTAATTTCTATGCGGCAAGGATTATGCCAACAAAATAGAAATTAATTAGCCTTATGCATATTCAACTATGTAATTTGTCTTTTCCGAATGCATATTAAATTATATATATACACCTTATGTAAATGTCGATATTTATTTGTCTGTTCGTAATCAAACTATTTAAATTGGTATATCTTCTATGTAAAAGAAGGGCTACCACAATCTTATATTCATCTCTGCATTTGCAGCAAGCCTTTCCAGCAGGTGATACTTGATTATGACTACACATTCACAACTCCATATTGTGGAAGCGAAACAGTTGAGATAAATGCGGAGGTTTGTTCCTCCATTGTTTATATATTTATACTGATCTATTTTGAAAAATTAAGATGATGCATAATTCTGGTTTGATGCAAAAGGTTTTGTTTCTCTTAGTTCCCATGTTTCATTTAAACTTTTTGTAGGTACAGCTCACTTTTTCTTTTTTGGGTAAATTACACTTTGATCCCATGTAGCCTTGCATAATTCCATGTTGACTCCCTGACATTTTGACAATTGCACTTACCTCCCTTTTCATAGACGATTTTAAAGTTCAAATGTTGTTTGACCATTTTACCACTCATTATTTATTTATTTATTATAAAAGAATAAATTTTAAAACTAGGAAAATGTCCCTGTCTAAGCATTCACACTCTTACGCCTGAACCCATTTTTTCATAGAGATCTTTTTTCTTTCCAAAAAAAAAAAAAAAAAATGCAAAGAAAAAAAAAATGACATTTATAAGGGTATAATAGTCTTTATAAAAAGAAGTCATTTTTAGCTGTTTGGTTGACGGCAAATAGACGGAAGTGGGGTAAATGAGTCCGTTAGATAACTATAGTGGAGGTAAGTGCAATTATCAAAATGTTAAGGGGCCGAAATAGAATTATGCCAAATCACGGGGGTGAAAACGTAACCCTTCTTTTTTCCATTTGTATCATCTTCTTGTAATTATTCTTATTATTGTTGTCATTTTTTTCTTTTTATGACTAGCATGGAAGAGACAATGCTTCAGAGGAGAGCTGTAGTGTGCATTGGGAGGATTGCAAGGAACAAATTGATGTGGTTGCACTGGCATCAAAGGAGCCCATTCTTTTCTATGATGAGGTGGACACTAGAACTGATAAGGCAACTTAAGTTAATTTATATTTTTATTCATTCTGTACTTATTCGTGTGCCATGGTTGTTTTGACTCAGTAGGTTGTTCTTTATGAAGATGAATTGGCTGATAATGGAGTGTCACTCTTAACTGTAAAAGTGGTAAGTTGATCCAATCTTCCTTTCTACATGTACTTAGATCATCATACATATCATATTACCTAGTGTTGTGTGATCTTGTAGAGGGTTATGCCAAGCTGTTGGTTTCTTCTGCTGCGTTTCTGGGTGAGTTTGTCTCCTTGCTTCATTATGTAAATTTTTAATTCCGAAATGGGTAGGCAAGCACTCTTTATTCATCATTT
The DNA here is from genome assembly GCF_017979445.1 of Akebia trifoliata. Taxonomy (NCBI): domain Eukaryota; kingdom Viridiplantae; phylum Streptophyta; class Magnoliopsida; order Ranunculales; family Lardizabalaceae; genus Akebia; species Akebia trifoliata. The sequence goes on from NC_141378.1 coordinate 34,213,509, forward strand.
TATTTTATTTTTAATAAAAATTACTCAATTGTTCTGGTCTGGATCCCTACAAAAAAAAGTTATGAATATTTGAAGAGCAAGAATGCATTTTCTAGGAAATATCTGCAGCCTCTTTATTGCCTTCCGTAGTCACTGATCTAGTTCTCTTTACAGCTTAGAGTTGATGGAGTACTCATGAGATTAAGGGATACTCGGATGTATTGTTCATTTGAGAATGGTGCCAACCCCATTGTTCTTCGAGAGAGCTGTTGGAGGGAAGCCACATTTCAATCTTTATCTGCAGTAAGTTCATAAGATCCCTATAATATTTTTGTGTGTGTGATGTTGTCTTATCAAATTGAGTTACATAGATACCCTTTGTCAAGGTTTTAGGGTCACATTTAGGCCAATCATAAAGTTTGGGATGATTCCTAATTGATTTAGACTTAAAAAAAACTTCGAAAATCAAAGTTTGCATAGATCTAGACTTAGCTGCTGATTGGCCTAAAAGACCGTACTGCCAATGGACAAGACACGATTGTAGGATTTTTAGTTAGTATTTTATTGATTTATTATTATAGTGATTTCAATAAATTTTCACAAAGTTATTCTCGTTGGAGTCTAAGATGCACGATGGCAATATTTCTTGATGATTGACCACAAAATAAATTTCCCCCTATTTTGTTCATTTTATGATTTTCTTGAAAAAGGTTATTGGGAGATTTAGGGCATTTTGGTAATTTGACTAAGAGGTGGGATTTGCTGAAAACTCATATTTTGATTGAACTGTACGTTTTGAAGAAGTTTTTGTTTCTCAGATGAAAAATATTCCATGAGCCTTTGAAATCTTTCACAGAAACCTCGTACGCCCTAAGAGAGGCAACCAAACAATATTTACAAAGTGCATACTTATTTGGTCATCGTTGGAAAATAGATGACCTCGAGGTGACCAATTATTAGGTCAGGTTGGTATAAAATTAGGTGTCTACTATAGGAATTTAGAACCAGATGGTTTTCCAATAGAAGAATGACATGCATGGGTATTATGTACTTTTTTGTATATTAAAAAGATGCCTACTTAATGAAGAAAAGGTACTGTAATATCTATATATGGAGTTGCACCAATTGTTGGGCATAAAACTTAAGAAATTATGACAAAGAATGACAGAATAAAGCTTAAGAAAAAACAAAGTTAATAGGAGAACCGTTTGACAAGGAATGATGGAATCATTTGACAAAGTATTTACAGTTAATTTGGTGAATATTGAGAAGAAAGGAGTCCCAGGTGGACATACTGCTATAAGGACATTATTATGGGTTAGTTATCATTAGTGTGAGAAAAAATGTGGAGACAAATGATTCCTAATCACAACCAGATTACATCAAAGGATCAACTTTGAATGCAGATCTATTTGCTTTAATTATATATGAAATAATTGCTTAGAATTCAAGAGCAGTTCCCTTGGTGTGTGTTATTTGCAGATGATGTTAGTTGATGGGAATAAAGAGGAGTCCATGCAAAACTAAGACTTTGGAGAGCTACATTCCAATCCAATGGCTTCAAAATAATGGGACCGAGACAGAGTATACGTATGTAACTTTAATTATGCCACATTTACAGAGGATGGCCAATAAAAATTGATGGCTAGGAAGTATCCCGAAGCAACCATTTTGGTTATCTTTGTTCCATTTTCCCAAAGGATGGAAAGTTTGAGGAATTAGGGGTGAATGGCTAAAGTGGAGGTGTGCACTTTTGGGGTGCTGCAAATAATTTTTTTATAAGATGCCAGTAAGATCGGCTATGCTTTATGGAGTTGAATGTTGGGCATCCAAGAGACAACATTCATAGGTCGAGTATTGCAGATATGAGGATGCTGAGGTGGCTGAGTTGAAATACTGAGGAAGATAAAATGGAAATGAACACATTCATGGAAATGTAGAAGTTGGCCTAATTGGTGACAAACTAAGAAAAAGTATTCAGATGGTTTGCTCATGTGCAACAAGATTTATAACTATCGCTCTTGGAAGGAATGCACAACGTGAAGGCTTTAGAAGAGCAGGGGAGACCAAAAAGGATGTAGATTGGGGTGGTTATAGCAGGTATAAACATGCTTGAATTAGCAAAACACATGATGTGACGATAAACAAGATATGTTCAACTGACTCCAAATTATTTGGGATAAGGCTTGATGTGACGATGATGATGACTTGACAATACATGACAACAACGAGAATGCTTTAGATTATATTGTTTTTTTTTTCTTTTGATAAATATAGGTTTTATTAATTGAGAAGAAAATGTATAAATAAAATGTATAAAAAACCTACCTATGAAAAGCAAAACCTAAAGAAACAATTTAACCTGCCAATTTTACAATAAGTTGTCATTGAAAACAAAATCCTTGAAAATAAACCTGTCCGGTCCACAGACAACTTTGCCTTCTGAAATATAAATGTTTTATTGTTGAGGATGTCTAAGTGTACTCCTTACCTTCAAAGACGTTATTCTTCTCTTTCTACTGGTTACATAAAATTGCAAGGGGAATAGACCTCCAATACAACCATTCCCCAAAAGCAAATATATTGGGTATGTCAATGAAAAAAAGTTGTAGAACTGACTTTGGTAAAATCCAACAAATCCTATATTGATGGAACAAAGAATCCCAAATCCTTAGTTTTCATTAATCAATTTGATGCAGGCCTATGAAAACTATCCTAAGATGATGAGAATGAGATCTAGAACAAATTAACATGGACAATTCAGAGTATAAAATGAACATCTAATAGGCAATCAAAAAATTAATCCAAGGTCTAATCAAAATCCTACAGTAATAAACCGTTTAAACAATGAACAAGGGTCCTATGGAAGTTAGGAGTTCTAGTAGCTTTCAATCAACACACAATTAGGATTTTCCTGATCCTTTCAAGGATTTCGAAAACTAGTTTAGGCTCAATTGTGTTCAATGAAAAGGATTTGGTAGTTATCATAAATTAGGTGAAATTTTAAATATATATATATCAACAGTTTCCGGTAGCAATGCTCTAAATCAAGCCAGACAAAAGCTATAAACTAGGGTTTGGATAAGGGGTTATGGAAGAAATAGGGTATAGGGCTAGGATATGGATATGGATTTAGGGGTTGATGATGGGGTTTGGATAGGTTTTAGTCTATTGGGGGTGGGTGGGGGGGAGCGGGGGCTGCTGGGAAGAATTAACCCAAATAGGGTTTAGCTGTGTTGTTGGGCAGATTCTATGGGGTTTGAATAATGTATAGGGGGGGGGGGGGGGGGGGGGGAATTAACCCAAATAGGGTTTAGCTGAGTTGTTGGGCAGATTCTATGGGGTTCGAATAATGTATAGGGTGGTAAATGGGGATTGGCTGGGGTATACCTAGGGTTAAACCCATTTTCAGTAGGTTCTAGGGCAGCTGGGGTGGTTCAGTCAGAAATAGTGTTAAGCAAACAAGGGTTTTAAAGAAAGAAAAAAGGATAGAGAATGGTTTTGTGCATGAAGATTTAGAAGAAAAACCAAATAACTATCTTCGACTCACACCAAGTTAGGGCTTCACACCATTCGTCCTTTGGAGAACTCAAATTTCATTAATTAATTCCATTATAAAACTAATCTCAACTATCAAAACAAACCTACAGTCAAGATTGAAACATATTTTTATCAACTAACACAAGTATTTAAAACTCCCAACTATCTCATAATACAAAATTAACCATAGTTGAAAAATAAATCACAAAAAGGTCCCTAGCTGGAAATAATGAAATAAACAAAAACTAATCCTAAAAAATGTGCCCAATGGGTCATCCATGCTCCGTAAGAGTTGCTCATTCCCAATATGTGGTCTTTCAAAACCTATGCAAATGGGGTCTTCTCCCTAAAGCTCCACCAAATCTCGAACTAAGCCCAAATAGAGATCATCCGTCCACAATGATCATAGTGGGGCTCTCCTCCTCTGCTATACCTTAAATGATGGTGTCTTGATGTCCCCATCAATTTAATGTCTCCATCAGAATTGGATATTCTTGACTCCTTAAACCTTTGCTAGAAGCATCCTTCCAATTTGTTGTCTTGATTTTCCATTGCTCCAATCTCGTATGATTTCCTCTTTATGCCATCCCCTTCTAGATCGCATTCAAAAGAAATTTGAAGGATGGAAAACTTAATCATATCCCATGGTAGAAGGCTATAACTTATCAATTTTGTCTCAATCTACCACCAAGATAAATGTTTTTTGAGCTCCCCCCCTCCCTCCTCTCCCCTAGACCTTTGCTATAAAATCATGGCTTAGTACTTCTTGACAATTCTTATAGAAAGCTAAGGAAAAACCATCCAAACCGAGCGACTTGGCAATCTTACTCCCTTGTAGAATTCAATACCTCTTCGAAAGGATTTGCAAGCTAGTTACTCTCTTTGAGATTAATTCTACCAAATAAAATACCATCCAAAGAGGATTTATAGTTATACTCTTGATATACGATTTTTTAAGTAAAAATTGACCCTTTTCGGATGCTTTCCTCCTATTCACATATCTCATTGATCTTAAGCCTTTTGGTATTGTTGGATGCCTTTGCTCTTCTATAAGAGAATTTGGAATTGTTATCCTCCTTTCAATCTTCTTGTCCTAAATTTTTGTTTCTAATCAGTACTCCAATTTCAGTCACACCTTCCAAATTACAACTTTGAGGTTGATTCTCTTAGGTTTCTCCCCTTTGGAAATCACATAAATCGCTTATTTCTTGTCTATGGTGCCTTGTATCCTCCAACTACTCATTTTTCTTGGTATCCACTCTCCCAAACTCATCTATATTCCATTATCATATCTTTTTTTTTAAGGCTTTTAGATTTCTTTGAAGATATAGTTTTCTTTCCCTTCAAAGAGAACATAATTCCATCATTTCTCCACCTTATCCTTAAAATCAAGAGCCTAAAGCAACATATTCTCTAAAACGTAAAGGACACTAGCTCCCATTCAGTTCCTTGCAAGTTGCAATTCAAAATGAGCAATAAATGATTCGATATTGATCAATAGCTGACTAAGAAACTATTGGGAAAAAGAATTGCCCATTATTCATTGATTAGGAACATATCAAATTTACAAAGGACATGATCTTGATTATTGGACCAAGTATACAAGCTATCTCCCATCAGGAGATCCATCAACTCAGATCCATTGCTCAGTTGGTTTGACACATTGCAAAGAAACTTTGAGATCGTGAGTTCAAGTCCTCCTTACCCATTAAAAAAAGAGATCCATCAAACAATTTATGTTCACAAATTCCCCAAAATCCTTCATGCTCGTCTCCCTGGGACCACCTTTCTTTTTATGGAACAATTTAATGATGTTGAAGTCTTCACCAATAACTTAGTTGCAGAAACCTTCTACTTTAGCTACCTCTCCTACTCCCTCTTTTACTTTGGAGTCCCGCATCTGTCTTGCCTCATGCAACTAATGTACACCCCACCCACTTTTTGATCCCATTTATCCCAAAATCAAGCCCTAAGATTCATATCCTTAGGCCCACTCATGCTAATAAAAACCCACGAAGGTTGCTCCCCCACAACTTTGTGCAAAAGGATAATGGAGAAGGTTCCTACTGCCGACTCTACAAGCTCAACATATTTTTGTTCCTAAACCCCCACCCTGTAAACCTAAGATTCGAAGATCTCACCAATGGACATCTTTCAAGCTCCAAACATCAGCATTAACATTGTATTCTATATTCCCCATCTGAGTCTCCTACAAAACCACCAAATTGAGATCACATTTCCTAATCATATGTTTTCTATGGTTCTTTAATCTCTATTCCTAGTGTGGTCTCCCCATTTTTTCTATGTTCATCTAGTTTGGTCTGCCCGTGCAGATGCAATTAGGTGGACATTTTGGTTATGGTCCCACATTCTTGATGGGATAACATTAGTAAACAATTTAGTATTCCAAGTCTGACTAGATTAAATAATGAGATCCACTAAAAAAAAACACACAATTCCCCACCTCCCACAAAACCAAAACCATAATTAAAATAGAATAGTTTTGTTTGCTCTGCAATTTTTTTCTGAGTTTGAGCTGTTGTAAGTTGACGCATTGATTTGTTCTTGTTAACTGGTGCAGAAAGGATTTCCTTCTGATTCTGCAGCATATAGTGATCCCAATCTTATCAGTCAAAGGCTCCCAGTCGTCATGCATAAGACACAAAAGCTGAAAATCCCCCAGTAATCTTCAACCACTATATTACTAGTTCATCATGAAAGGTGTGGTTACTTTAATTTCATACAAGAGAACTCAAATTGTATTTTGGGGGTTCCAGAAGATTCAGAACTTTATTTAAGAGCTATCTACTTTGTAAAGCTTACAATTAAATGCTCATGTTTATTGCTTACTTCTTCTAGTTGATCAGTAAATTTATCACTTAATGGTATTGAAAGGAAGCTAAATGGAGAGCAGTAACCCATCTTTCAACTAGTTGTCCGTGAACTATACCTTAACTGATAATTGACTTTGAATTGTCGTTCTTTTCTTTAGATTATTAAATAGCCAACATATATGTAAGTGGATTTTCTGATTGATGGAAGAAAAAGTTGCTATAGGTGAATAACGTCCACCATAACTTTTAGGTATATTTAGTTAATTTCTGAATGTTTGGCAGGCATTACATTCATTTTTATTTTTGTTTTACGGTTAAACACGACTTGAACCCGTGACCTCAAAGTTGCTTTGCAATGTGTCAAACCAACTGAGCTATGGGTCCAATCCCAACATTATATTCATTGTTTATTAAGGGTCACTTTATATGCCTTATGTCCCATGGACGCTTTGCGAGTTCCCAAGTCATGTTCAGTCGGCAACTGTAAAACAACATTGCATTTCTAGACGATTTGAACCTGTGCTGCTGAATGAACTATTTGTGAGTCCAGTCAGTGGGAAACCAACTTATATTCTAGTCAGTAGGGAACTGGATATATGTAGTTATTTAGTTTCTGATAGTTATAGAAGAAAATTCAATCAGTGATTGTGAAGATGATGATAGAAAGAAAACAAGTACATTAGATTAGCCCTCAATGGTTTTTAAATCTGAGAAATCCTGAAAGTGGTTATGCTCTTGGAGCTTGCTACTAGTTTGTAAGTGTTAATGTTGAAAAGAGAGAGAGGGATTTAGAGAAGTCTAGAGAGAGGCTCAATAGAGTAGTTTCTATGAGCCTCGTCTCTTATATTTATATAAGAGAATTAGGGCTACAGTTAAGTGGGACATGTGGAATTGGAAAAGACCAGTTTGCCCCTACATGTCTTATACATACCAATAACACTCCCCCTCTAGTTGGAAAGTCCAACTTGGAACAAACTAAAGAAACTATAGAAAAGAAACTACTAAAGAAAAGAAAATAAAAGAAACTAAAGAAACGAAAACACTGCCCCTCAAGCTGGAGCATAAATATTAAGTAAATCCAGCTTGGAACAAATAAGACTGAGGCGATAATTAAGTGCCTTAGTGAACATATCCGCCAACTGATCTTTAGACTTCACGAACAGTGTACTAATTTTCCCACATAAAACCCTGTCTCTAATAAAGTGATAATCTGTCTCAATGTGCTTTGTTCGCTCATGAAACACTGGATTGGAAGTAATATGAATTGCAGCTTGATTATCACAATATAATTGCATAAGAGTAGCTATCTTAACACCTAATTCTCCAAGCAAATTCTTAAACCACGTCAATTTACATGTCATAAGAGCCATTGCTCTATATTCTGCCTCTGCACTAGACCTTGTAACCACATTTTGCTTCTTACTTCTTCAGGGAACTAAATTTCCTCTCAAGAAAGTGCAATACCCAGATGTAGACCTCCTATCAGATGGAGAACATGCCCAGTCAGCATCACAATACCCCTCTAAGTCCAAATGATCTTTGGACTTATGCTACAAACCACGTCCTGGAGATCGTTTAAGAAATCGAAGGATCCGAACATCTTCTCAATGTGAAACCCTTGGTGTTTCCATAAATTGACTCACTACACTTATTGCAAAAGAAATATCAGGACGAGTGATAGTCAAATAATTGAGTTTAGCAACTAGTCTTCTATATTTTCTTGGATCATCAAACAACTCTCCACTATCTACTTTCAATTTTGAATTAGGGTCCATTGGGGTGTCCATAGATTTACTTCCTAGCATACCTGTCTCATCAAGCAAATCAAGAACATACTTTCTTTGGACCAGGTTAATACATTTCTTGAATCTTGCAATTTCTATCCGTAAGAGATAACACAATTGGCCAAGATCTTTTATTTGAAACTTTGTTTGAAGGAAGGCTTTCATTTCCTCTATTCCATTAGTGTCATTGTCTGTGATGATTATATCATTAACGTAAACTACCAGAATAATAGTCCCTGAAGAACTGAAGCGAACAAACACAGAATGATCTGTTTGACACTGTTTCAACCCAAATTGAACTACTACCTCACTGAATCTCCAAAACTAAGCTCGTGGAGTTTGTTTTAGGCCATAAATGGTCTTTTGTCAACTTACACATCATGTTAGACCCCCCCCCCCCCCGAGCAATAAAACCAGGAGGTTGCTCCATATACACGTCCTCTTCCAAATCACCATTCAAAAAGACATTCTTAACATCCAATTGACATAATGGCCACTAAAAGTGGGTAGCAAAGGAGATGACAATACAAACAGAGGTCATTTTTGCCATAGGAGAAAAAGTTTCTGAGTAGTCCACACCATAAGTCTGAATATAACCTTTGGCCACGAGGTAAGCTTTCAACAACAGACCCATCAGGCAAATACTTCACCACATATTGTTAGGCCACTGGTGCGTTTCACTTACTTTAGGTGCAGGGGTAATTCCGGGATTCTACATGACAGCTGACATGTAAGTAATGATTAGAGAGTAGGGGCTGTTATGGAAGGACGATGGTTATGGAATTCTGTTAGAATTTTCTGTTATGGCTAGGTGGTGAGGAGAATATAAGAAGAGGAGCTGGTTTGAGGGGGATACGAGAAGTTTTATTTTGTATTGAGCTTGCTCAATTTGGAGAGTTCCCAAGCTTCTCAAATGCTTGGCTAATCTGTACCTATTCAGAGATTGAATATAAATTCCCTCATCCAATTTTCTGCTACTATCTGTGTTACCTTAGTTTATCATTAGCTCCAGTGCCTACCAAATTGGTATCAGAGCGAACGTACCTAGGAAATGGCAGCCAAAAACGTTGCTCAGCGGATGGATTTTATGGAGGAAGTGGTAGGTGCTGTGCAAGAAGTTCAACGGGAAATTGGCACGTTGAAGGAGGAATTGTAGAATATGAACAAATGATTCGAACAGTTCATCAAATTGCAAGAAGATACGGCTCGAGGCAGTGCGTTTTCATCTCAAGGTGAAAAGTTACTCAGCCCATTCATGGGGGAGTCTTATGGTATAGATGGCAGCTCGAGTTCAACCAGATTTTGCCATGAATTCCGATTTCGGAAACTTGAGATGCCACTGTTTGATGGCTCGAATCCAGATGGATGGATTTTGAAGGCAGAGCGATATTTCGCCCTCAATCGATTTACAAATGAAGAGAAAATTGGTGCGGTGAGCGTGGAACGGACATGCGACCTTCAGATTGCGTCAACAAAACCACGACACGAAGCAAACAAATGAGATAAAGAAATAAACTTAGAAATAGGGTGCTTAGTACAACTACGAGTGCCTTTCCTTTGTGCAATAGGAAGATCAATATCAAAAGTGCTAGATACCTGATCTGCAGATTATGAAGACGATGCTAAGGTGTCTGCATCTGGAGGAGGATGGAGATCTGAAGGTGCCAGTTGCTTCTTGCTTACATAAGTAAGTGGAAATGGAACAGTGGGAGATAAATTGGCCATAGGAAGAGGAAAAGCAAATAAAAGATTATCATATTGTACTGGATTTGTAAAATATGATACAGAATAAAAAATGTAACATTTGCACTGACATAAACACGACGGGCTGAAGGATCATAACAACGATAACCTTTCTAGGTACGAGAGTAACCTAGAAATACACACTTCACCGAACGTGGGTCAAATTTGTCAAAATCAGGAGATGACATATGAACGAACGAGACACAATCAAAGGTCCGTGGAGGTGAGGAAAATAAAGGACTCAAAGGAAACAGAACATATAAGGACATTGACCATCAAGAACAGGCATAGGCATACGATTAATCAAATAACATGATGTAAAAATCGCATCCCCCCAGTAAGGTTTGGGAACTTGCTTCTGAAATATTAAAAAGCGTGCAACTTCAAGAAGGTGTTGATTTTTACGTTCAATAATACCATTTTGTTGAGAGGTGCGTGTACACCAAGTTTGATTAATAATATCAAAGGATGAAAGATAGTCATTCAAAGGTTTAGAATCATATTCTTTAGCACTATCACTACAAAATAACTTGATTTGCACACCAAACTGAGTTTGAATTTCAATATGGAACAATTTAACAATAGAAAATAACTCAGAACGATCTTTTATTAAATAAAGTTATGTCATTTTTGAAAAATCATCTACAAAAATAACAAAATACTGAAACCTACAACGGGAAACAATCCTATAAGGACCCCAAATATCAGAATTAACTAGATTAAACTGACTTGGCACTCTACTAACAGACTTAGGTGGATAAGAAACATGATGATGTTTAGCTAACTAACATGACTCACAATCTAAAGCAGGAATATGACTCAAAATGGGAACCATCTTTTTTAAAGAGCGGAGTGAAGGATGACCAAGTCGACAATGCCATTGTTGCAGAGTGATTGTGGCATGAAGAGCAGGCGAGCTTCCACCACCATCCAAATAGTAGAGACCTTTAGATTCATATCCCTCACCAATCATCCTCCTTATCTTTAGATTTTGAAAAACACAATATGAGGGGTAAAACGTCACGGAATAATGAAGAGATTGAGTTAACTTACTAATGGACATTAAACTGAAAAGAAATTTTGGGACATATAGTACAGAAGATAAAGAAAGAGTAGAATAGGGAACGACAGTTCCAATACTAGAAACCCTAGAAGTAGTACCATCAACAAGAGTGACAAATTGAGATGAAGAGGAAGAATGTTGAATGGATGAAAACACACCTAATGACCTAGTCATGTGATTTGACGCTCCTGAATCAATAACCAAACATGATATACCTAAGTGAGCTAAAGTCGCAGTGTTGGTGGACGAGGCACTAAGTTGGGGAGGATAAAGTAACTTGGAATACTCATCATGAGAGATAGTAACTATATTTGCATGGGAAGCCACCTGAGGAGGATCAACAAAACCACCACCATTAATGTCACTAGAAATAGCTTGATTGGCTCAGTTTATGGGCGGACCATGTAAATCCTAACATAAATCCACAGAGTGACCATCAAGTCCACAATGGGTACACTTTCTGGGTGCACCACGAACATTACCACAACTCCTACTAGAATCACAACTTCCTCCACAGCCTCCACCATAGTTACCACGATACCCACGACTACCACAACGGCCACTACTATGACCACGACCACAATCTGTACTTTTAGAAACAATTAATGTTGATCGGTCAAATTCAGATACCAATGATGTAACACTAGAACCACCAACAGAAACTCTCTAAAGGCGAGAAAAAACTTCAGTAAGTGATAGCGACTATTTACTGGTCAAAATCTGAGATTTAACAGAATTATACTTAGATTTCAAACTAGAAAGAAAATGAACAACATCTATCTCTTCCCTCTGTCAACGTAGTACGACCAAATCAATAGTAAGGGGTTGATATACATTAAGCTCGTTTTGTATATTTTGAAGGCGAGAGTAATATGCTGGTAAACTATGATCACTTTGCTGAATGGAAAAGAACTCTTCAGCCAACTGATAAATTCGAGAAATATTATTCGCTCCAGAATACATCTTGCCAATCTAAATTCAAATCTCCTTGGCAGAGATAGGAACATCAAGGTTACACCAATGGTGAAATCCATACAATTCCACAACCATGTCATAATCTGAGCATTTTCCTAAACCCATTCAGAATAGTGAGGATCTTCAGTTTTAGGCGGATCATCTTTTAGATACTTCAACTTTCCCTTGGCAGTAAGGAACACCTCAACAGATTTTGACCAAGGGATAAAATCATCTCAATTTAATTAGATCAAGGTCATCTGAAGATTAAAGAAATTAGGAGAAGATAGAAAGTTGGACTTCATCTCCATCCAAAATCACTTCACAATAAACAAATCGCACCAAATAAATCAGATCTGAAATATTAATCAAATCTCGAGGATTTATCACAGTGCGGCTAGATTTTGGAAAAAAAATCGATCTGATTCAAAAATGAGATTGCAATAACCAAATCTAATTTAATATGGTCTATGTACTTACAGATCAAATCACAGATGACTAAAGTCCCTTTTTTGAAAAATCGCGGATACTCAAAAAGTAGATTTGAACCTCTTAGGAAAAAACACACCACCAAACTACAAAACACCAACTTCAAATGTATTCACGTACTGTGAGTATTCACCAATTAAAAGATTAAAACCCTATGTTGTAATCAGAAGCCTAAGATTTTAATACCAAGTAGATCGAAGAAGAAGAAGAAGAAAGGGAAATAGGAAGAGAAGGTAGGTTCTCAAACTTCATGATCTAAACTTTGCTTTGATACTATGTTACTATTTAGAAGAGAAAGAGAGAGATTTAGAGGAGAAGTTTAGAGAGAGGCTCAATAGAGTAGTTTCTATGGGCCTCCTCTCTTATATTTATATAAGAGAATTAGGGCTACAGTTAAGTGGGACATGTGGAACTAGAAAAGACCAGTTTGCCCCTACATGTCCTATACATACCAATTACAGTGAGAAAACATAAAAAAGAAAGGTACAATTAAAGGTATTCTTATTTGCAAGAGGGAGAGTGATTATGCTCCCCCACTGACTTTGAGATGTTTGAAAGTGGTTATGCTTCTAGAGAATATGAAAATACTTGAATGAATAGAAGAACTGAAATTATTCTTGGGGAAGGCTTTTAAGGAATTCAATGGGATCTATTTTGAGGATTTTGTTGTAAGGAGAGAGTTAGTTTGAGGTGGACTAAGGGATTTTTTATTTTTGTTGTTGGTAAGTTTCTTGTACTCTTAGGGGTCACCTCGACCCCATTTTTCTATCAATAAAATTTCAACTTATCAACATAAAAAATAAAAAATAGAGGAATGGATTTATTCAACCGACCCTGAATCTTGGGATGAGACTTTAATAATGATGATGATGATGATGTTTATCTGGTTCAAGTTATCTTGGATTAATGGTGAGAAAATTTCCAAAGAAGAGTGGAGGTGAATCATCTTTTGTCAAGTGGTAAATTATGGGTGACCCATCTAAAGCAATCTGAATTTTGGGATGCCAAATTAGGATATTGATATTGATTTTCAGCCAAACCTCCGTCCTTCATTCCATAAAGCTTGAATGAAATTGAGGAACATGATTCATTCAGAAGACCCCAAACCTTTGGGATAATATGACTTCAATGAGGATGATTTTAGCATTTATGAAAGCTGATCTAATCTCAACCAGAGTATGGAAACTGTTGATCTGATTGAATAATGAGAGGGCTGAGAAAGTAGGGAAAATAAGGCATTGATTTATTATGAAGTTAAGGTTTATGTAATGGTCATTGGTTACGAAGCAACGCAACGGTCGATGAAGAGTCATCAACAACACATGAAATGCCAAATGAATTGATTTCTTGACAACTAGAGGTGCATACTTGATAAGCCTGACAGTTCTAGGAAGGACTAATACTCTCTTTTAGTAACTTTTTTTGTTTTTGTCAGGGCTGCTTGGATAAGTTTGAAACAATAGATTGAATGCTTAAAATATTGGGGTGAATACTTGTAATGGGACCAACCACCATTCTCATGATTGAACCCCAGATTTCCCTTCTACATTGAACTTGATTTCTACTCTATTATTATTTTATCTAAGATTAGTTGTTTCCTTCCATTCTTTGATTTCCTGTTATTAATTATATTAGTGAGCTTCAATTGTCACACCAACTTTTGCTGACAGCACCTCAAGATATGTGTTATTTCTTCGGTGATTTATATATGAATTGGGTTGCTGTTAGCAAAAGTTGATGTGGCAATAGAAGCTCTCTTCTATTATCATTAGAATCATGCGAGGTATGGCTTAAGCAAAACTTGAAGAAAAAAAAAATTGAAAAGTAGAATTTTGTGACTTTTCATTTTTATAGTATTGACAAATGATACTTGGCATTATTATTATTATTATTATTAGTATTATACTTAAAGGTTTCAAGTGCAAGATTGCATGAACAATAGGAATTCTTAGCATTCCTTTTTAGGTGTACTAAGGAGAAGAGCATCCTAGGGATCTGGAATCTTTGATTTTTGTTAGGTCCATATCTAGTTAGTTTCATGGGCTGAAGAACAAATGCTAAATTATACAAAATACAAAAAAGAAACAAAAGAGCAACCCAAAATGGGAAGTAATGAACAGACATCGTATGTTATGGTTGGTTGGATCAGAGTCGGAGATTCAAGTCGAGCTGAAGTTGTGTCGATGGTTGCTTGGGGAATTGGGGATCTACGTGAAAACTTCCAGGCCACATCATATCCTTTGCTTCTTCAATCCTGAAGGGCGCTCGTGCCATCCCAATCCCAAAGTTAGAATCACTAAATCGTGCCACCATTCCATTCCCTCTGACTGGCTTCTGAACAAGTGAATGAATTTGGACTCCAAGTGATCGGGCTATAGGAACATTTAAGGGTAAACCCATCACAGTCATCATCCTCTGAGACTGATACCTCCTAACTGCTCCTCTCTCCCTCTTGTGTGCATTTTGATGACCACCCAATGCTTGTGAACTGAAGAACTTTCTTGCGCAAAAGTTGCATGAGAAGACCTTGTTGGGAGAAGATTTCGATGGGTAGTCAGAATCACCTACCGTCGATGGTTCATGCCTACCTAGGCTCAAATTCAACCATTCTCCAAGATCATCGTCACTTACTCCCTCGTTATCATCACCACTAGATTTCAACCCAGTTTGAAAGATATTGGCCGACATCTCGGTTAGTTCTTCTTCTTCCCTTTGTGAGATCATTATCCCCACCACTCTCGAAATCGGATAAGGGATGGAGGGGCTTCAAGGGATGGTGTTTGGTGCTCTTAAAAAAGGGTAGAACAAAGGGAAGGAGGAATAAATGGATAGAAGTATCTAAAGGGAAAGGAAGTGTCAGTGGACATTTCCTTTTTGTAAATTTTATCTCATCTCTCTATCAAATGGACCCACCTAGTGATGCTTAGTATTCCAGTGCAATGCTTATGTCATGTATATTGTTGTTGCCAATGTGAAGCTTACAAGGATTCCTTCTCGTAACTTCACCCCTTTTTTTTCTCCTCAAATCACACCAACTTTACATGCTTCTCTTTAGACTAAGTAACCATACAAGGTTGACAATCTAAAAACAATCAAATTCATAATCTTGTAATTTATATCATGTCTGCCATTAATGTTATTCCTCCCCAAGTGAACAATGGATACACTGTAACTTGACAAGTGCATTGTTTTGTTCCCACTTAGAAGCTCTAAACAGGTTTGTACTGCCTTCAATGCATATGTAACCCACTTTTCCATCAATCCTGACTTTTCTATTGGTGGGTCATCCAAGAGGTGAACGGTCTGGGTTGATGCAGAGGTGGGCCATGTTTATACTATGGCATGGTTTTAAATCTCATTAGAAACCAAGATGACTCACCCGAGTCATCTTGGTATTGTTCGGCAACAAGACAAATATACACGGGTGTCCAAGCCTTCACACCATCTTGCTAGATAAGATGATATTTTGAAAATCTCGACCAAGTCAATGGAACTTGGCCGAGTCAACTGGGATTTTGATTAAAATAATTAATCTTTTTTTTTTGTGTGGAATTTAAATATTTATTATATAAATAAAACATGATTTTATGGCTAAACATCTTCTAATCTACTTTATTTTATTAAAAAATTATAATTATTTTCATTTAAATATATATATTTTAAATCGAGTTAAATGGTTTATTTAGTCCAAGACAAGTTGACCCATCCAAGACAACTCGGCCTTGTCCATTGACGAAATGAAACGTCAAACCGAGTTTTGAAACCATACATTATGTGTTGAAGACAAAACCAATCTCTGGACAACCATAGATACTTTTTCCCTTTCTAGGTCATCAAATGGCATTCTTTTAATTTCCATGTCAGGTAGATAAGGACAATGATAATAATAAAAAATAATAATAACCACCAAGAAATAGATGCATTTCTAGAAGAGGAGCCTTTTTCTGCAATGAATGAGTGAATAGCAAGCTTTCATTGCAGATATTGAAGTGAGTTGGAATGCTATTATTTTATTATTATGTTTTAAATGAGTGAATAATAAGTTTCATTGCATGATATTGAAGTGAGTGGAGATGCAATTATTTTAGTAGGATTTTTGTGAATTATAGAGTTTTGAAGGAAGGGTGGGTGGGTGGGGATCAGACAACCGCCAATAATGTGAGTGATTAAAAGGTAGGAAAATAATGTGAGTGATAAAAGGTAGGAAAAGAGGTGGTGGGGGTTGCTATTTTATTGTTTTTTTTTGTATTTGGTTTCTAAAAAGTCTAAACAAGAGTATCTATGTCAGTCTTCATCTTGGCTTTCCCCATAGTGGTGGGGCATTGAATATGTATGTGCGGTAGAAGTGCATTGAGAACCACTTGTGCAAATTCTCAGAATCTTGTAACAAAAAATTGGAGCCCAGGCCCCATGCTGTGTTCTCCCTCTCTCTCTCTCATTCATATTCATGGAAAGCTTTGATGCTGAAGTTCCTTTGAGATAAAATAAATGTGGTATTGGATTGATGAGTCAAGAACTTGAAACTTATCTCATCCATTGGTGTGTTCATCATATTAAATTGTTATCTCATCCATTGAGAGAAGACAACCATTGTGCTTTATTTTAGATATATATATATATATATATATATATGGGTCCCTTTCAGCAACAAACATTTTGACAAACATTTTGGCAAAACATTTTTCAAAACATGGGTTAGAGGTTTTGGAATGAGCTGATTTTTGGTGAGGATGATCTCTACGGTGAGAAGATCATCCTCACCAAAAATCAGCCCATTCCAAAACTTCTAGCCCCATGTTTACAGGTTGAAAAATCGTGGACCGTCCATTTTTTGTAAACCATTTTTGATGGGTTAGAAGTTTTGGAATGGGCTGATTTTTGGTGATGATGATCTCCTCACCGTAGAGATCATCCTCACCAAAAATCAGCCCATTCCAAAACCTGCAACCCATATTTTGAAAAATGTTTTGCCAAAATGTTTGTCAAAATGTTTGTTGCTGAACATTTCCCTATATATATATATATATATATATATATATATATATATATATATATATATATAAATATTGTCTAGGTCTAGAGACTCGTGACAAAACACATGATCTTAACCATGTAAACACAAAATCCAATGTTTGGGATTTATATGTATCTCAATAAAAATACATCTCAGGGATACTCATCCCAAGGATAGACCCTGACCGTTGGGTTTCGTGTTTGCACAGTAGGGATCATGTGTTTTCTCCATGAATCACTAGAACCTGACATATATGTGATCAGGATTTATATGTTTCCAAATAACACATATCTCAAGGATACTTGTCACCAGATTAAATCCTAAAAGTTGGATTTCATGTTTACAGTCATCATGTGCATGTGTTTTTCCAATGAATCATTCATCAAGAGTCACCCAACCTGACCATATATGTATATGTATTGTATCTGTGTATGTATGTATGTAAACTGATACGGGAACTGGGTCACAAGTTCAATCCAGTGGCAAAATTGTGTACCAGCTAAGTTTATACTGATTTTCAATTAAAATATGAAGTAAATTAAAAAACTCGGATTAAGATCGATCCAAAACATTTTTGGTTGTTGGTTCAGGTTACTTAATTCTTATTTTTTAAATAATTCAGAAAATCCCACAGAAACAAAAGTATTTGGAAGTAATCAATTGTTTTTCCTTAATTTAGAAGGCTCTAAATTGATGTTTGGTAACTGGGTTCATGTTGGCCTGATACGCCTAATATCAAGGTGGTGCAGTGAAAGCTCAAACACTTTTGTGTGGTCTAGTGATGGGTTTGGTTGTCCCTGAGTTTGATAGTTGTCAAATGTAATGTTGTGCAGTCGTTAAGGAAAACATCACATGGGCATTTATAGTGGTGCCTTGAGATTCATGTTCACCAGCTCTGCTGGATGCACATAGGCTGATCACTCTACCACAGAACTAATGGGCTTCACAGGAGAGGGTTCGGCCAGAGCCATGGGTCGAGCACACTACATGTCCCGAAGAAAGATGGCTCAATGAGAGCCATGCATAAGACCAAATATCTACGCCAGAAGACATAGTTGGTTCTATATTTTCATGATAATAGTCAAATGGATATCCAGATCAAAAGTTGTGGTCTATCATAGGCCGAGGTGCCACTGTAGAAGTCCAAATGGTTTGGGCTTTAACTTTTGGCCAAGCTATGATGCAAAAGGCCGAACAGTTTGTTCTAAAAAATCTTATTAAATAAATTCTTTGTGAGTTACCCAAAAAACATATGTAATAATATCCAAACAAACTCACTAGGACAAGCTAATTTCTCAACTGTTGACTACTCGGTTTTTAAGAAAACCAAAGTGTTCTCTAATCCATTCAAAAAGGGAACTTCATCCACTCTTAAAACGCTATGATGAGATTAGCTTGTCGCACAAAGAATGAAAAAAGTGTTGAGGCATTTCCTTGGACAATTCGAGGTGTGTCTTCGAATCATCCGCGATGGCATTAAGGTCACACCCACTCACAAAAAGTCATCTGAACAATGATAGTTGGACGTCTGTCAAGCAGCTGGCTGTCCAATATTTTAGTTTTTGTCCCTCTCCCCACTTGAGCTCTCTACGTAGGCCATGCTTGGTATGCTGCAAGTCATTTGCAAATGCAAATAATTTCCAAAAATCAACTTTATTAGTGCTTGGTTACACAATGCAAATGATTTGCATTGCCAAAAAATTGCATGGATCACCAGAATTCTTAAGAAATTTCAGCAAATGATTTGCAGAACAAAATATTTTGATTTTGCAAAAGTCCTAGACTTTTCCTGATAGGCCAAAACATACTCTCTTTTTTTGTGATGTTAAACGCATGCGTCTTTAAAAAACATTTTTGGGATTTTGTTAAATTAGCATTATGATCAAGTCGTGGTCATTGACATAGTTTGGTCTGGATACTCTGTGGAGATCAAGGTGTTTTAAACAAATAGTAAGGATATGTCCCCAATTTTCCTTAGAACTTTTAGAGTCATCCCCGATCTTAAGTGTGACGGACCTTGTCAAGATTAAGAGGTTGAATTGATCTTTTGGGGTTGATGAGACTGGAACTTTTAAGGTATTTGGTTGATAAGACTAGAACTTTTAAGGAAATGTCCCTGGTGCCTGTTACTATTTTCACCAGACCTGATTTTCTATCATTTTCACACATCAATGTCTTTTTGGATTTTCATTACGTCGATAGTTTTGATCTTGCCATAATTTGATTCTCTTACTCACAATGCCCTTTCATGTTTTTACCATGCCCTTTTAAGTCATGCTTTTTTTTTTTTTTCAAATATCTAATATAGACTCTTCCTTTAGATTCTCCAATGATCTTCATGGATTGGGGACCCAAGTTGAGCTTCAAGATCGAGCTCTAATTTTCTAATGCCAAAATAACTCAATGTTTTGTCATCACCAACTGGTTGACTGCAACAAATCTCTTGCCTTGACCGTTCCATGGTCAAAGAGGTCTTTATTGTAATTTGAAATGTTGGTGGGGGATTTGAGATTAGAAAGAATGGGAATAAAGCTCAAAACGAATTGAAAATAAAAGGAGTGGAATTGGTTATTGCTTTTCCTAATCTATCCTTTTGTTCTCAAATTAAAATGTTAATATCTCTTCTTGACTTTCTCGAAGGTTTTAACGTTCTTGAGGTGTGAGTTGAGTTTGGGATTGAAAATTCTAGTTTTTTGTATCTCTTTGGCCGTCCATAGTATACCCTCATGCGGACCAGGGGTATTCTTTTTCTTATTTTTTATATTTAGTGAGCTTAACCCTGATTTGTCTTGGTCCAGTCCTATTTGGATTCTAAGCCTGTAAGATGCCCCAATCCTAAGTTCTTGGAGAAAAGTTTAAGGCTCAGAGAGGCTTGACTAGGGATGTGACTATTTTGGGTAATAGAAATATGACCTCTCGACTTATTAGGTTTAGGCATAGTATTTATTTACTGTGTCAGCTTTTATCGACTTGGGAAAAAAAATTGTCTATCTTAGTAAGGATCAAAACTCATCCTGTTATTATTTTCATTTCTACAATGGTCCTTCGTAGTTGGGTATGAACTTTCTCCATGGGTCTTCTTAGATAGGAAATATTTTTTTTAAAATTAGATTACATAGGCAGAATTCTCTTGGCCTGACATTCTTGTTGTAGGCTCAAGCTACTCGTTGTTGATAGCCTGTGGCATGTTACTGCAAGCATTTTCTCCTCAATCAGGGTCAATTGATCATACGTAGCTCGAATCCACTCAGCTTCTTCTAGCTCTACTTCCATCAAGACTTAGAGGGAGGGAATCTCTACCTCAACAAGTAGCACTGCTTCCATGCCATAGACCAGAGATAATGGGGTTTTCCTAGTTGAGGTCCTAATCGACGTTTGTAGGGATGGAGAGCAAATGACAACATTTTGTAAGTCATTGTCATCTTATCTATGATCATGTTGATGTTCTTATTTGTGGCATCTACTACCCCATACATTTTTTTGCATGTATGTCATCAATCTATGGTGTGTGATTTGCAAGTTTTCGCGTTGTTTCTTCATGTCCTTATTTATTTTTATATTGAAGGCATCGTTAGATACAATACCACCAGAAATGCCATACCAACATATAATGTTGTGCTCGAGAAATTTGAGAATATATTCTTTGGTGACGTTAGCTTAAGACATGACCTCTACCCATTTGATGAAGTAATTAATTGCAACCAAAATAAATCAGGGACCATTTGGGTTGGGGGGGGGGGGGGGGGGGGGGGGGCCTCAAAGTGACAAGGGCCCTCATGAAATCATATTGTGGAGCTCATTAAGTGGAGCCAAAACTTATATGACTTTATAATTTTTGCAGCAGTTACATTAGTGTTTGGATAACCTTTACATGGCTGGATTAGCCAACACATTTTAAGATTTCAATTGGTTAACTTTTATACAATTTTTAATATAATTTTAATTGTTGGATTTTAGGGTTTTGGTAATATAAAAATTTTATAATACATTTTTAATTTAATTTAACAAAAAAGAAATTCAATGGCGAAGTTGTAATTTTGATCATTGTATTTACTTTTCACATGGTCAACCACGTTGCAATGTTACAAGGCTAGTAAAGTTTGACTATTTGCGAGGGAAAAGTTTGTTTTTCCCCTAAATGAGAATTTCAATGTGGATAATGTTTTCTTAGAGTTTTTGAACAATTGAAAATCATTTTTCATATGTTTCAGGAAGTTTTAGTCTAGACATGGGAGGATGCTCTATCATAGGTACTTTGTCCATTTTCAAGAAAATGTGAGATTTTTCAAAAAATGTTCAG
Source organism: Akebia trifoliata (assembly GCF_017979445.1). Taxonomy (NCBI): domain Eukaryota; kingdom Viridiplantae; phylum Streptophyta; class Magnoliopsida; order Ranunculales; family Lardizabalaceae; genus Akebia; species Akebia trifoliata. The sequence continues at coordinate 34,235,209 of NC_141378.1, forward strand.
TTTGATCCAAAATGATATTTCTATGTTTGAGATTGTTAAGAAATGAAGGATATGCTCTGCTAGGGGCATTTCGATCATTTTCAAAAAAAAAAAAAAAAAAAAATTAAGGATTTTTAAGAAATATGTAATACCCCGAATTTTTAATTCGTATCTCGATGAGAGTTAATAGTAAAATTGTGAGAAAATTCTAACGAAAGACTTAGGGTAAAATATTCGAATCTTGTTAAGTTCGTTTTCAATGAAAACCGACTTCACCATGAGATTTAGAAATGTCAAAATATATACTTTAGCTTATAAGCAAACTCAAATTCAAGTTCGAATGAAAAAATTATAAAATCCTCGAATTTCGTGTTGAGTGGGATTCAAAATAGTGAAATTTTGTTAGAGCTAGAATCAGAAAAATTCGACATCACCATTAGGTCCGTAACAAAAAAATATTCGAAATGGAATACTCATTTGTCTTTTTTTGAGTCCGAATGGTTAAGTTCACAAATATAAACGAAGGAAAAATACAAATATGCCCTCCAGCTTTCTTATAAAAAGAGCTAAGTCATTTTTATTTTTATTTTTCTCCTCTCTAACTCACAAACAATCAGTTATTTCCAACTCAAGGGTTTCGACTCATTCTCTTCAAGATTCGTTGAGAATGAGGCCGTGTTGAACATCGACGAAAAAGGTAAAGTTGTCGAGTACGATAAGAAATACCACCTCAATATCTTTATTTGCCCATTCTCGTTCCTCCATAAAAAACTAGTCGTGTAGTTCGAGTAAACCACAACACACTTCATCCAAATACTTCATTGTAAAAGAGAAGGAGAGCACCGTCATTGGATGTTTTGCAAACCCTTGTTCATTTTGCACTCAAGTCAGTCCAACCTTGACTCTCGTGCCATCCAACCTTACGTTTCGTGTTAGCTCATCACCTTTGGTGTCCACGAACTTCGGTAGGGGACTTTCGATTCTTAGTAGTAACATTAGATTTCGAAATAAGTATTTAAGAATTTTTATCGAACTTGTGTTGAATTGATAAATAGTAGAAATCTTTGTTTGATTTTCAATTCATGTTAGAAATAGAGATTTGATATGTTTTTTTATTTATTTATCAAGTTTTAACATTAGTTTCATGGGTAGGTCGAGGGATTTGAGTGAAAGGGAAAACCTAAAAAATATATCGAAAAACCAAAAGTTCGAGCAAGCATTAGCTTGTTGACGGCGCCATCGTCAGAATTTTTTTTAGTCAAAACTTGATTTTAGCTTTGGCTTGCTCTTCCCACAGCTTGTATATGATTTCCCACCCTTTACTTTCCATAATGAAACTAAGGTTTTACCCCCCATTTCGGAACAATGGGAATGGTTTTAAGATCCAAATCTCAAAAGATCAAAATCCAAATTTTGCTTTCAAGAACAAAACGTAAATTTCGACGTTTTCGACAAATTTTCAAAAGTTAATATCTTTCGAGTTATTTTGAATTAAGTTATAAAAATTACATTGTGTTGAATCTCGTGCTCAAGACTTTTATTTCCAAAAACCTATTTTCAATTTCAAGAACTTTTAAAATTGAGTTTCCTACATTTAGTCAAATTTTCACTAGCTTTTCTAATTTTGGCAATTTGACTTCATGCACTTATTGGGATTCTGTTTTAATAAAAATTTAATAGTTTTTCGATCGAAAGATCAAAAAGATTTCGAGAGCTTGAAAATAGAAATGTTGGATTTGAAAAGTTGAGAAGTGAAAATATCGAGAAAATGGGAAAAGGGGATGAAACAGCAAAATGTCAAAATCACACCTAAGGGGTGATGTCTGCATTTTACATTGATGTTTTGTGTGTAGGTTGGTAAAAGGATATTCAAGGATAATGATTAGTTGCATGTTTATTTAAATTTTGTTAGCACAAGGCGCTGAGTTCTATTATTTATTTTAGGCCATGTGGCCATAGTTGTATGGTAAGAAACTGGATATCTATTTTCAACCTTGTATTGTTAATTTCTTTTTTATTTTCAAAGAAAAAAATGATATATATATATATATATATATATATATGTAGCTACTTTTGTAAGCTGTTAAAAAGCTTTGTGAATGCCTGAAAGGATAGTGCGTCATATCATTCGAAGTGATGTACTATCCTAGGATGTACGGTAGGGGCTACCAAGCTCATATGTGATATGGGACGCGTATGAAAGTGGAGTCACAACTGAATTTCGAGTCAATTCCTTTCTATCGTTACCAATAACTTGTATTGTAAAGGTGGTCGTATATGAATAAAGTTGTATATTTTGAGAATCACATGTATGCCTGATAGGCATAGACGAAAATGATTAGTCAGTGATCACTAACAACTTAGAGTAGTCGAACGTTTTCAAACATCGAAAGGAGACCCATTAATTATGGTCACGTCAAACGGCCTGCCTGAGTCGGACAAATGGTCATCCAGTGTGGAAAGTGCAGCGACCGGCCACAAAATTGAGAACTAAAAGCCAGTGAAATATTATAACATCATGTCCTGACTGGGAGCGATTCAGTCGTGAATCCCAACTCTCTAATTCCACTACTCTACCATTGTGTAATATGTATCTGTTGTTCTATTTTGAATTATAAATTGAAAAACATGGCTACCTATTGTGGAACTTTAAACTGTTTAGTTGGCCATTCCTGACTATATATACCAGTTAATCGTAGTTTAATTTGTAAAGTTTTGCATATATTAAAATGATTCAGTATGATTACCCGATCACGTTAGGTGATGTGTTGACTTACTGGATAACCATTGTTACTCACCATTTCCTTCCATTTTTTTTAGTTATAGAGCCCGTAGTTGGGGAGGCGGGTATAAAGCAATCAGGCGAATAGTAGTTGGTTGGTCATATTGATGACCAGAGTCCATTACCCGATAAGCATTGGGACTACTTCTACTAGGAGTCTGTTCGTCCCAGGAGATGTACATAGTTTTTTGAGTGAAGGGATAATTCCATGTTAGTGAGAGGTTAAATTTTTGTAATCCTGTATATTTCACTCCTTGCGTACTCTGATCTAACTCTATAATGTTTGTAATTTACTGTCTTCTGCATCTTGTATATTTTTTGGCACATTCTATGTACAAGATTTGTTGGTTATTGTCTTATCAGGTCTTCGAATCTTGTAGAATGCTAACATAAACAGAGGGAACCATGTTAAAATTCCGAGGTGCCGCCTAGTACCAAGAGTTTGACCTTGGGATTTGTATTAGCATTTGGCGGGACGCCACAGATGGTATCAGAACTCATTAGTAGTTCTGTATTGGGATTATGAGCTCTTCCATGTTTAGAGTCCATAGAACCTAGTAAAACTAAGATAGGATTTTAGGTTCGTTCTGTTAGTAATGAAAATGGTGTTCATTAATAAATTCCTACTTAAGATATCAATTAATTTTTTCATAAGAACGACTTTTACCTTATGTTGATAAATGCCTTGTCGTTGAAGAATAGAAACCAGATGAGTGGACGAGACAGAGGTAGAGGGAAATGCTGAAACACAACTGAGGCAGGACAAGCATCAGATCAGACCCTCGATCCGATAATACAACTAATGTTATTTATGGGGCAGATGGCTGAGTCCTAGAATAAGTTTAGAGAAGAGATGCTCGAGTAACAGGCTAAACTAGCTATGGAGGTGGCTGAGTTGAGGGAGCACCAAGCTTCTTCACAAGGGACCGACCCTATTTTACCCCAGAAGCCACCACACGAGTCACGGCCACAGGTTGTACCGTTGAGGGCTGCGAGGACTCCCCTGCCCCAAACACAGATAGATCTGGCGATGTGGCTACAAAACTTCCAATGATTACATCCACCTAGATTTAGAGGTTTTTCCGACCTGACTGAGGTCGAGGAATGGGTTTTGAAGACCCGAGAAATTTTGAGTACCATGTAGTGCCCGAGAGACCACTGGGTACCGGTGGCTACATTTCAATTTGACGGGGATGCCAACCATTGGTGGCGTTTTGAGAGGAATGTCTTGGGAGATGGACCTTCCGAGTGGGCCAACTTTGAGAGGATGTTCCTAGACAGATTCATATCCAAGACGGCCCAAAAAATTAAGCATCAGGAATTTTCAAGGTTGATGCAAATCAATCTATTCGTTACGGATTATGAGCTGAGATTTACTAGATTGTTACAATACTCACTCGAGTTTATTCCAACCGATTTGTAGAAGGCCCGTAGATTTTTCAGAGGACTGCGACCCTACCTAATGGCCAGGATGTCAGTGATTGAGATTACCAGCTATAGAGACACAATAAGTCGAGATCAGAGGATTGAGCGAGAGGAGATGGAGTTGTAGACTTCGAGGGGGTAGACCAGTCAACCCCAGTTTTCTTTTCCTTTTAGGGCTGACCCGACCAAGAAGCTAATGTTTTCAAGATTGAGTACCTTTGGACCCACATATCCGTAGTACTGAGCTCCTATGCCACCGAGTTATAGACCAGTTGGGGCTTCAATGAGGCCAGCAGGGCCAAGGGGACCAACCAAATAGATTTTAAGACCACCTGTCCCATAGAAACCTATACAAACGGGACCATTAACATGTTTTGGGTGTGGGTAGATGGGACATATCAGGAGAAACTGTCCTTTAGCACGGCCACAATCAGGAGTGATTCTTAGACCTCAAGATAGGATTTATGTGGCTCCCCGCCTAATACCAAACCCCATGTCAGATCTCGAGGCACAAGGTGGCACCTCGAAATTTCGGTATGGTATTATTTGTTTATGTTAGCATTCCAAGGCGATTCAACCTGCACATAATAAAAAACATACAATCCTACATATATACATACAAAATACAATACTAACGGAAGCCTATATACATCTAATAACGTACAAAAGATCAGAGTGCAGAAGAACAACCAGAATACATGATTATACAAATATTTCTCACTCTAACAAAAGTCCTAACGCTCAAAACAAAATCTATTAATTTTGGACAATCGACACCACTAGGGGCTATAACCCCAATACTCACCAAGTGATGACCTCTGGCTGTCTATCTGACCCACCAGATGATTCTCACCCGTGCCTATACCTACCTCGCCAAGCTTCAGATCTAAAACTAAAAAAATGGAGAAGGAAAGAGTGAGTAACAATGGTTACCCAGTAAGGAAACCAACGATTTCTGCTAATAACCCCTTTCTAACATGAACGAATATACATACTGAATCATTTTAAAATATACAAAATTTTACAGAAGAAACTACGATTAACTGGTACATATAGTTAGGGATGAGCAACTAAACATTTTAAAACTGACATTACATCAACCAACGGTACTCACTATAGTATTTACTTTATATAAAAATCTAATTGACCAAATAGAAACATTAAACATGCATTTCATTTTATATATCAAAGTAAGGCAACATATACATAATACATTATGGTGGAGTATTGGAATTAGAGAGTTGGGATTCACGATTGGATCGCTCTCAGTCGGGACATGATGTTACAATTCTTCTCTGACTTTTAGTTTCTGATTTTGTGGCCGGTCGTTGCACTTACCACACTTGGTTGACCATTTATCCTGCTCAGGCTGGCCGTTTGATGTGACTGTAAGCAATGGATTTCTTTTCGATGTGTCAGAACGTTCGACTACTATATATTGTTAGTGACCACTAACTAATCATCTTCGTCTATGCCTATCAAGCGTGCATATGATTCCCAAATATACAAATCATTTTTATACGACCACCTTTACATTACAGGTTCACTGGTAAAGATAAAGAAGAATAACCCGGATTCCAGTTGTGACTCCACTCTCATTGTGTCCCATACCACGTATGAGCTTTGTGGTCCCTACCGTACATCCCAGGATAGTACACTACTCCGAATGATATGATGCACTATCCCTTTAGGCATTCACAAACTCTTTAACAACTCACGAAGTAGCTACATATATATATATATATATATATAATTTTCATTTGAAAATCAAAAGAGAAATTAACAATACAAGATTGAGAATGAATATCTAGTTTCCTACCATGCAACTGTGGCCACCGGCCTAAAATAAATAACGAACCGGAAACATAAACAACACTTCGCGCTAACAGAAAGTAAATAAACATGCAACCAGTAATATTATCCCTGGATATCCGTTCACCAACCTACACACAACACAACAACGTAAAATGCAAACATCACCCCTCGGGTGTGACTTTGACATTTTACCGTTTCATACCCTTTTTAATTTTTTTCGATTTTTACCGTTTTTAATCTTTCAAATAAAATATCCACTTTCTGATATTCATCAACTCAATTTGAGTTCATTGAATATTAAATCATTTTTTTTTTCAATTATGAAATTCATTTTCATCAATAATATTGAAAAAGTACAATACTTAGATCAAAAGGGGGTCCAAGCGGTGCACAGGACCCAACTGACAGAAATAGCCCGTTGAAATATCCTACCCACGTATAATTTGTTAAAAAATATAATTAAACATATCAAATATGCAAGTTCTGGCATGAATTTGAAATAACTGATTGAATTCAATTTTTTGAAAACTCACCACAAATTTTTAATAAAACCTAAATGCAATTTTCACAATCTACGATTACTAATAGAAATTGAGAGTTCCTTACCATCTCTAGGCGAAGAAATTAAAGCACGTGCACAAAAATCGAGACGAATGACAAAAATCGAGATGATTCAAATTTTGAAATGGCTGATTTTTGGATCTGGCCCAGTGGTCTTGAAGATCTCGACGTCATCGTTCTTTCTCTCTTCTGCGACGGAAGACAGTTTGACCCTGAAACAAGTAAAATCCGATGTCGAAGTTTCAAAATCCCAGTATATGTATATGGCTGATTTTTGACTATATGGGATGAAAGAGAAAATGAAACGAAAGGATCTTGGGTAAGTTTTGTAAATGTCGAGGTTGCGGACCTTTTTCCCTTTTGTGTCAGTCGTCGACGGTGAGTCGTTTGTTGTGAATCTGAGGTTAAAGTTACAAACAAAAAAAAAAAAATTTAAAATTCCGTTGGCTGTTGGACGGGTTGGAAAAGACGAAGTATATAAAAAATTAAAAATTTTATTTATATAAAATTTGGGACGAAATCGATATTTTGCCTATTGTTTTGATCGACGATAACTTGACCATCCGAACTCCAAAACTAACAAATGAATACTCAATTTTATCTAATTTTTCGTTTCCAATCTAATAGTGTGATCAATTTCTATAAATTTTGTCTCTAACAAAAATTTACATTTTTGGCCTGAGATGACCCTTAAAATTGACGTTATTTTCATTTTTGACGATAATTTGACTTTCTGTGTTCCAAAAATGACAAATAAATAGTCCATATTCAATCAAATCTGATTAAACTTGACCATAAGTCCTATCAAGTTTAATAGGCAAAGCTAGCATGAGTTGCACCAATTGCACTTCTTGATCGAAATCAGTGCCTAAATGCAATCCTATCCCATTGTACCCTATTGTACTAGGGGGATAGATTACGTCTATTATAGAAGAACAGGTGATTTAAGAATGCCTTTGCTCAGCATCGTGCATCACCTCTTATCTAGGATTAAACTGGCTGATTTTAATTTTGGAAAATTGGGTTGGAAGCTCAAGTTATCCATTTGAAACAATAGGAAGCTGTCTAGTTTAATAAAAACCCATAAAACACGTATGAATTCCTTCCTACTATTGTGCTAATCCGTAGTATATGTTGAAAAAAAAGAAGTAAATATAGAATCTCAAGTAGATTTACACCGTCATGGAGTTTAGGAAAGAATAGCGTTCTATGTAATAAATATGGTTATTTTACCGAGTGTTGTTCGAGCCTTCCCATAGTCCATAATTCTCAAAATTCTTATTGGATGCCGACACTTAATTCGTTCGACTAACCATACCACGTAGATAATTGGTTTCCCTTAGATACCATACCTAGTTAAAACGAGTTCACTTAGGATAGTCATTTTGGTAACCATGATGATTTTTATATACACGACACCTCGAGGATAAATCCAACCATAAGTCCACAACAATCCTATGATTCTCAATAATTCTTCGATTATAGAGCTACAGAGCTTGAGTCAACATCCACCCATTCATATTTGTCATCTCCTCAATCTTTGTCATTAGAGTCCATGATGACTGAGTTCTTAAACCAATAACAATGGTTCATTAATCAATCCATAATCAGCCAAAATAAATTTTTTTAATTAATCTCCAAAATTCCACCACTTTTTCAAAATAACCTTAGTAACTAGTTCCACTCTTTTGAAGATTTCGATGATTGTCTATCAATAACTGATAACCCCATCTTAATGGAAGTTCAAACATAAACCAATAAGGCTACAGTTCCAATAAAAGCAATGATAGAAGTCCAACTAGATTCGTTCACTATGCCCTTAGAAGAGAGAGGGAATGACCAATTTTCAAATGAGATAATCCCGAGAGTCAAGTTGTGTTTTAAATTCCAAATGAACAAGTTGTTTGTACAAATTTGGCTAAGGAAACTGATCCACCAGCAGAAAATGTTGTTTTCCAAGAGGTATCAAGGATCAACTCTAATTTGTTAGTCACACCAATTCTGATTACTATCGATCTAACTTCGCATCTCATCCAATCTATCATTTCACAAGAGTGTAAAGACCCTGCTTGTTTTACAACTTCCATTCTCTTTGGGTACGATGAATGAAAACTATTTCGAAAAGGTGATGACACTAAGAACTGAGGACAAACGAGGGTTATTAATCATTTTACAAAATTATTTTCGTGTCCTACGATAATCAAAATCTGTCTGCCTATCATTTGGGGTGGGACATTGATCGTCGTGTCCGTAAAATTAGATGTTAAGAAAACTCTTAAAAATCAGACCGTTTGATAGGTCCGACTGAAGGCATTAAATTTAGCGCTGCTTGGGTGGCAACCAATGTGTTTTTATTTTTGAGTAATGTAGTTAGGATTTATTTTCTTGTAATTATAGGTTTTCACGTAGGACCTTAGTTTCTCTTCTCTCAATTTGAACTCACCAAAAATGGGTGTAAGGATTGCAAATTTTCAAGAATTTCTTGGCAAATTTATTTTCTTGGGATTTTCCAAGGGAGCAAATTTATTTTCCTAGAAAAATTATACTTAAAAAAAATCTCAAACCCTAATCCATTTCTCATTTTCTTCGTCTCCAAGCCAACTTTCAACCAAATCAATCAACTAGTACTACTATGACTACAGACTAGTCAACAATTGTTGATCGAGCAACAGAGACAGATATTGACTTATATTGAGGAGAATAAGGCACGTGCAAATGCACGGGCTGCTGAGAGTTCAGATTCAGATTAGGATGAGTTTAAATTTTAAATTAGGATATTTTTAATTTTTTAGTTAAGTTATTTTTCTATTTTAGGTAGGATTTAATTTATGCAAAAACTATTTCGAAAATTATCATTGTTATAACTTTTAATCTTTTCAGATTAGTTGTAACAAGATGTTGCATATTAATGCCCAATCCGTTTGAAGTGTGATCTAACATTTTTCTCTTTCCTTGCTACTTACATATTGTGGACAATATGTCATTTAGGTTTGAGAGTATTAGGTTAGTTTATAATTGCATTGCATTGCATTTCATTGCTAGTTTAGTTTTATGTTTTCAAAAAAAAAATAAAAAAAATAAAAAATATTTAATACTTGAAAAATATTTTCTTCAAACTCTTTCTATATACTATTTACATTTGAATTTCAAATCTCATGCTCATATCCTAATTTTTTATCACAAGTTTTTTTATATTATTCCTCATTAAGAAAATAAAAAAAAATACTTTGAAAATTCACAACACTTCTGATTGGTCAAAAATAAGATATTATGGAACAAGTGTTGACCCTCTCTCTATCTAGAATGTTAGGGGAAACCAAATCTAGTTAACTATGACTTCCTTGTCCTGTGGTTGGCTGGTTGAAGAAAAATAGAACTGGAGATAATATGACTTGAACAACAACCACAGAATTAGACTAGATACCTTGAAAGAACATTAAAAAAATGGTGAAGTGTGAAAAGTTAAGAAAATAAAATGCAGAAAAATATGAAAAGACCACATCAAAGCAAGGATGCTAGAACTGAAAAAGTACAAAAATGAAAATAGTCCAATGTGACCAAATAAAATAGTTTCAGTATGGTTAAAGTCATCAATGATAAAAATGTGAGTAAGTTGGAATATCCTAGATAAAATCTCTCAAAGGTATTAAAGTGAACATCCACACCTTTCACAATTCTAGACAGGATGCTTAGTTTCGAGATAAAACTTAAGTAGAACTGACCATTCTTAGCAGTTAGGAGGTGAAATCTTATTCTTGAAAGGATGTTGATTTTAAAAGAAAAATTAAAAAATTACACAAGCACTCAAGTTACCCTTGAAATTTTCTAAACTGAGGAATGAAAACTATAACTTTGCTCAAATGTAAAAGACCTTTGACTGATTTATGAAATGTCGTTATATTTTTTTTACATACTTTGACTTTGATTTTAATATTTTTAAAGTGTTTGAATTTTGTAGGTATATTCACTGCAAACATTTACGAGTCAAACTTATTTACTATGGGTTACCTAGGGGTTTAAGGGCTTGTTGGATCTGCTAAATGCAGTCGTGTAACCTACGAAAGTGGTTTGTAATTTAGTTTTTATTTTATTTTTGCTCAGGACTATAAAAATCTAGGTTTGGGATGTGATTAAGGTCTAGAAAGTCATTTCTAGAGTCGTAATTATATAGACTTTATTAGTAAATCATACACTAAACCTTCTAATTGCATATAATTCGTGGTTAGTCCATAATAATTTTTATTTTCAATTTAATTATGTAACTCAATACTAATTATTGTTATTTACATGTAATAGAAAATATTCGTAAAATTTCAAGGCGAATAAAAAAAATTCGAAGTTACCACTGTGATTTAGGATCCAAAATAAAATCGTTGATCAAAATTCAAGTCAATTGAGAAAAATTATATCGTGACGCCATAGTCAACGACAAAACTACGGTCAACGAATAAAATCAAATCTTGAAATTCGTACTAAAACTTGGCAACTGAAAGACATTCTTGTTGAAGTACGACTTTGGTATTTGTGTAATCACAGAATGTTTTCAAAATCCTAATTACCCTAAAAATCCTAATCCGGTCTCTATAAATAAGAGACCAGACTAAAAGGCATCTCATCTCCCATCTCTCATCTCCTTGGAGATCAACTTCTCTTTTTCTCTTTTTCTAGTTTTATGATTTTATTTTCTATTTCTTAGTTTTTTACGAAAGTTGTAAGGAGACTACCGATTTCAAGTCAAGAAGTAATAAAGATATTTCTTTCTTTCACTCTCTTCTCTTTTATATGATATCTATTTTATTTTACTTTATTGTTTTTGCGATAACTGTTGGCTAAATCTCTGTTAGATTGGTTGAGGAAGACGGAGCATGATTTATTAGTGTTTTATTATTCTCATAATGGTTTCATAATTTTATTATGATAGTGTTAGGTATTTATTATTAGGTTGAACGTTGAATGTGTCTTAAAGTTTTGATGTTTTCTTTCTTTGATTAATTAAAAAAGAATCACGCTTTACAAAGAATAATTAATGTTTATCTAATAGTCTTGACTTTGCATACTTTTGATCTCGTTTATATTATAACTATATGATTTTCCGATCCACAAACATTAGCTTTGTTTAGTGGGTCGAGATAAATAGAGAAAAATTCACTAATAAAGCTTATAAAGGTAGATCAAATTGATCTACACTTCTCTATCGTATTTCTAAGTTTTTATTTTAGTAGTTTATTTTAGATAAATCTCTCTCAAAAATTGTTTTTAATTGGTTACATCAATTGGAATTAGATTGGAAGTAAAAGTACTTTCGATTAACGTTGTCTTTGTGGTTCAACCCTTGATTGTCAAGGTTTTCTTTTGTTCTTTATTTTATCATCATCTACAGCTCGAACAGTTACGAACTAAGATTGCTTTATGATATCATACTCCCAATTTTAAAAAATCAAATCAACTGTCCCATTCAATCCCAACATTTTATTATTTAGACATCGAAAAATATGGATTCTTATAACATAGGATACCTTAGATCTTTCATTTCGTCTACAATAATCAGATTTTGTCAGAGGTAACATTCATAAATTATTCCTAATAAGTAGAATATCATCTATATATTGGAAAAGATATACGATCATCTTCCCACTAAATTTCTTATAAATATGGATTCCTCCAAGTTTAAAAAAAAAAAATCAAATTCTCTAATTATTTAATCAAATAAAATATTTTGCATCCTTGAAGCTTGTTATAAGCCATATATAAACTTGTTTAGCTTGCACCATCTACTCTTTACCATAAGTGATAAAGCTCTCAACTAGGAGGATATAGACGTGTTCAACCTACACTCTGATAAGGAACATTGTATTGCCATTCATTTGACATATCTCACAATTAAAATCTGAATGAACTTTAACATTGCTACAAAAAAAAAAAGGTTTTCTTATAGTCAACACCCTAAGTTTTAGTGCAAACTTTCTTAATAATCCACAATTAAAACATATTATATTTGAATTGAAAGGATATATATATATATATGGGGGTGGGGGGGGGGGTGTTGAAGGAGCATATGTAAAAACAATAATTTCTCAAAATATGGGTTAGAAGTTTTGAATTGAGTTAATTCTTTTGTGAGGATGATCTCTATGATGCGAAGATCATCCCTACAACAAATTAGCCGAATCTAAGATTTCTAAATCCATCAAAAGTGGTTTACAAATTATTGGTAAAAACTCAATGGTCCACATTCTAAATCAATTTTGATGGGGTTAAAAGGTTCAGATTGGGCTGATTTTTTGTGAGGATGATCTTCTCGTCATAGAGATCATCCTCACAAAAAATTCGCTCAATCCAAAACTTCTAACCCATATTTTGAAAAATGATTGTTTTTACGTATGTTTTTGCTTATGTCTCTTGAACGCATATTAAAACATCTAACAAAAACTAACTTGCAATACTTAAACAAAAATCTAGAAAAAAAAAAAATAGAAAGCATCATACTTTCCCAAACATGTTCCAACCTAATGGGCCATATTTTGGATCTCACTTGACCCGCGAAGCATTGCATTTAGGTCCACAGATGTAGCAATTCAACCCACATTTGACTTCATCTTTATTTTTTTTTTTCTGTTTTTATTCTTTTTGTCTTACTATCATAGGTTAAAAATGGCCTACTCACATCTACTGATTACTTGTCTAGAAAGAACCCTAGAAAGCTAAATAACAAGAAGAAGGCCCAAGAGATCAAATGTCTGGAATATATTATCTGAAGGAAGGAAGCTATAGTTGACACCAAAATAATCAAATGTATATTAGCTCTATATCTCATTATGGGGTGCCATCCCTCTTAAATAGATAGGAATTGAGGGCTTATAATTCTTCTTTTAGTAGGATTCCTATCCATCGAGGTTTCCTCCTAAAATTGAACGAGATATTTCTATTATCCAATTATATTTGGGATATCTTTATTATTGATGTTTTTTAATAATAGAATCATTTTATTTGATAAAATACTAGAAATGTATAGGTCTTTGGGCCACACCAAAATCAAGGCCTTACATTCTCTCTCTTGACTCATTAGATCGATTGTGTTAAGGTGTATTTTCTTTTATAAAATAATATGCTTTTGAAAAAACTCAATTTAGGATTCTATAACAAAATAATTTTTTACGTGATCACAGATTTTGAAAACTTGTCAATAATCCTAATTTTAATTAGATACAATAATACTCAATTTCAATTAGACATTAATGTGAGTCTCGACAGTTGTATGTCATCTATGTCATATTTTCCTCAATGCACTACACTATTAATATCCTTCCCAATATATTCTATAAGTATGCCCTTGTAATTTGTCTTGCATGAAATTTCTTGTATACTTAAATTCAAACACAACATGATTATAATATAAATAGAAACAAGAAAATAAGCAGAAATTTTTTTATTTAGTACTAGTATTAATGTCAATTATATAACCATTTTAAACATAAACTAATCCAAATATATCAGGGATTTTTTCAAAAGACTCATCTTAATAATATGTTCTTTATAAGCTTTGAATGATAACCCATTTGTCAATGAATCAGCTATCATGTAAGTGATACTGATGATCTTGATTGATACTGACTATTTTTATACTCTCTCTAACTACCAAGTACTTGACCTCCATGTATTTCACATAAATGGATTTCATAAGTCTACAAGCTAATGCCACAAATGTCATAATGATTATCAATGAGTCTTTCTTTGAGATTGTAGAGAAAGTCTTAGTTTCATTGATGCATTCCTTTTGAGTAAAACCTTTAGTAACAAATTTGAATTTAAATCGTTCGCCATTGTCTTTTGCATCATACTCAATCTTAAAGACTAATTTGCAGTGGACTTTCTTAATTTTAGAAGGCTATTCAACGAGATTTCAGACACTATTTTGGTTCATGGATTTTAACTCTTTTTCATGTCATCCATCCACTTGGAAGAATTATTACTTTTCATAGCTTGTGAAAATGTAACCGAATCTTTAGTTATCCTACATAATCATCTAAAACGGTAAGTCTCCTTTTTTTGAGAGAGCTTCTAATAACCATCAGTGCTGAATCTTCAATTATAATGGTTGAATCCTGATTGAGTAGTAAACTAACTTTTTCTAATTAATGTCTATTCTCCTTAGATTGTGGAACAATTTGAGGATCAATAATTTCGTGAAGATTAAGAGATAGTAGGATATCCACACTCTTATTTCTTCAAAGATTATTTTACGTGGTTCTACATTCCCTCCCACTAATCTCACCATTTTTCAAGAATCTTACATTTTTTATTTTAATTATCCCCACACCATGGTTAGGACAATAAAATTTGTATCCTATAGATTTTTCTAGTTAACCAATAAAATATCCAAAAACGATCCTAGGATTTAATTTATTTTCTTAAGAATTATAAATCCTTGCTCCCGTTGGACAATCTCAAACATGTGTCTTAAACTAGGTTTCCTACCAATCCATAAGTCAAAACGAGCTTTTGGGAACTGACTTACTAGGAATCTTGTTTAAGATATCCATCGCGGTCTTTAATGTTTCTCCTTACAAAAATTCTGGTATTGTTGAATGACTCAACATGCTCTTAACCATGTCCATAAGTGTATAATTACACTTTTCAACAACACCATTTTGCTAAGGTTTACGGTGCATTATGTATTGCGTACTAAAGGAATGAAGAGAATGATAGATGAGAATATTTTCTATTTTTTTATTGACTTCAGATATGTGTACAAGTGTTGCTATATATAATACAATTGAAAAATCAATTAAAGATATAACGTATATATTCAAATTTGAAATACAAAAACTAAATCCCAGATTTTATGCATCCTATTATTGAATCCCAAATTTTACGCATCTTATTATTGAATCCCAGATTTTACGCATTCTATTATCTTGTGCTTGATTTGTGGTGGCTGATGACAGCTTTGTGATTTCTCATTTTCGTTACTTGAGTTTCGACTTGTGATTCAGTGTCAGGTGTACCAATATCCCCCCGCAATCGAAGTGGCAGATCTTGCAATTGAAGATTGGCACGTAACAAAGTGAATCGAGGAGCATTCAATGCTTTGGTGAACAAGTCAGCCAACTGGTCTATTGAAGAGACAAACGAAACTTGAAGCTTTTTTTGTAGGACTTGATCTCGCACATAATGAAAATCAATTTCAATATGCTTGGTTCGGGCATAAAACACTGGATTAGATGAGAGATATGTGGCCCCAATATTGTCACACCATAACATTGGGCAGTGAGGAAGAGAAATGTGTAAATCATGTAGAACCGATTGAATCTATTGAAGTTCCGCAGCGGCGTTGGAAAGAGATTTATATTCGGACTCAGTGCTACTTCTTGCCACGGTTTGTTGTTGTTTACAACTCCATGAGATTAAGTTTTTGCCATGAAAAATACAGTAAGCACCCACACTTCTTCGGTCGTCAATATCCCCCGCCCAATCAGCATCACTAAATCTATGAAGTGCTTGATTAATTTGTCTGGTAAAGTGAAGACCGAATGAAATGGTATGCTTAAGATATCGAAGGATTTGCTTCACCGCCTGCCAATGGGGTTCTTTTGGTTGATGCATGAACTTGCTTATGCGATGAACACTGTAAGTGATATCTGGACGTGTAAAACCAAGGTAATGCAAAGCTCCAACTGTACTCCGATAAAGTTGAGGATCACTGAAGTCGGCACCTTCAAATTTAGAGAGATTGCAAGTGGTTGCCATGGGAGTTGCACATGGTTTCACGTTGTCCATGTTTACTTTCCGTAATAGATTACCAATGTATTTTCGTTGGTTTAAGAACAAATCATCACCCATACGTAAAATTTCAACACCAAGGAAGAAAGATAATTGCCCAAGGTCTTTAACTGAAAAAATTGAAGATAAAGTGCCAATTAATTGGTCAATAGCCTTAGTATTCAAACCTGTAACAATTATGTCATCCACATAGATGAGGATGATTATTTGTATTTTTCCTTGCTGAAAAGTGTAGAGAGAGGTGTCAGCCTTGGAGCCTTTAAAGTCGATTGTTTGCAATTGATCCGTGAGGCGAGAGAACCATGCTCTTGGTGCTTGCCGAAGGCCATAAAGACTTTTTTTTAATTTGCAAACATGATGAGGATAATCCGGATGAATAAATCCTTGTGGTTGTTGCATATAAACATCCTCTTGTAGAAATCCATGAAGAAATACATTTTGAATATCCAATTGACGTAGTGGCCAATTATTAGAGACTGCAAGAGAGATGACGAGCCGAATTGTGGTTGGTCTAACCACCGGGCTCAAAGTCTCAGTAAAATCAACACCTTCTTGTTGGTGGAAGCCTTTGGCAACAAGGCGGGCTTTGAATCGTTTAATACTATCGTCCTCTTTTTTTTTGACACGGTACACCCATTTATTCCCAGCAAGATTGTATTCTTGTCGGGGTGGAACTAGATCCCAAGTTCCATTTTGAATTAAGGCATTGAATTCCGAAAGCATTGCATTCCTCCATTGTGAGTGTTTATTTGCTTCGGTGAAACAACATGACTCAATGTAAGAAGTATTTACTTTGGCAAGAAGTGCTTTTGGAAGAGGATATTTGATGTATCCAACGTACGGCAGTTTCGGCTTGAGGTTATTTGTTTGTGACCGTGTGACCATGCGTTGTGTTGTAGTAGACGTAAACACTTGGCTAGGCAAGGTACTAGGTTGTGGAATTTCAGCAGGCGTCGAACTTGATGCAGCATGCGGGTCTGGAGAGTTGGCATCATCTGGATGGTGCTGGTGCAATGCCGTTGTAGTGGCATTTGACATTAGATCAAATTCAAGTGGTGTTGGATGAGGTTGAGATATTTGAGCACCTGTATTTAAAATTTGTGTGTGCAGACATGTGGAATGCAAATTAAAAGGAAGGGATGCCGTGTCAGACGGAGAGTGATCGAGAGAAGGAGGATCTGATTTTTGATATGGAAAGAGAAATTCATCAAAGACCACGTGCCGAGAGACATAGATTTTTCCTGTTGATAAGTCTAAGCATTTGTACCCCTGATGTGAGAGACTATAGCCTACAAAAATGCAAGTTTTGGAGGGAAAATCAATTTTGTGACGATTATAGGGTCATAGGTTGGGCCAACAAGCACAACCAAAGACACGCATACAGTCATAGTCTGGCTTTTTGTGATATGCTTTTTCAAATGGAGAGTGGTTATTCAAGATTTTAGTTGGCAAACGATTAATAATATAGGTTACCGTTTGAAAAACATCTTCCCAATAGGAGTGAGGAAGATTTGAATGAGCTAATAAAGCAAGTCCCATTTCAACAATTTGACGATGGCGTCTTTCAACTGAACCCATTTGTTCATGAGTATAAGGACATGCAATACGATGGTCAATGCCACAATTTTTGAAATGAGTATTGAGTCGGCAAAATTCTCCGCCCCAATCGCTTTGAATAACTTTAATTTTTGTATCAAAGTGCCGTTCAACAAATGTTTGAAATTGGAAAAAAATATTTTCAACTTCAGATTTACTTTTAAGGGGGAAAAACCAAACAAATTTTGTACAATCATCTAAGAAACAAACATAATAACGAGAGTTATAGCTCGAGGTAACAACACTTGGTCCCCATACATCCGAATAAATTAGTTGTAAAGGTCGAGTTGCATGATTAACAGAGTTTGAAAAGGGCAAATTGTGGCTCTTAGCCATCTCACAATCAGGGCAAACAGATTGCCTTTTATTAACTTGAACAAAAATTTTATTGGAATTTAACACATGATTGACAGTTCGAAAATTAGCATGTCCTAGTCGACGATGCCAATCAGAGATGGAAATACGAACACCGATAAAGACAGAAGAGGCAACGCGTGGAAGTGGTGTAGAAAAGCAATACAACCCATCTTTGCTATGGCCTTGATGAAGGATGTTCCCCGAGTAGTCCTTGATGAGAAAAAAATCATTGTGAAACTCAAAGTAAACATTGTTATCTCGAATAAATTTTTGAACAGAAATTATATTTTTTGTGATTTGGGGAACAACAAGAATTTTATCAAGAACAAAGATTTTGAAGGTGTGGATAAGGACGTGGTGCCAGTATGGGTTATAGACAAACCTGTACCATCACCGACTTAGATTTGATCTGTACCAACATAGTCGTCTCCACGTACATTGAGATTATTGAAATTGTTGGTCAGATGGTGCATTGCTCCAGAGTCAACATGCCACTCTTGGTCAGACGGTTGTCGAGGTTGGTTGGTGGAGAGGTTGGCTTGTCCAGTCCGACGTGGTGGTGGGGGTAGAAAGTGAGGATCATAACGCTTATAACATTGAGAGGTAGTATGGCCTGATTTTTCGTATAGTGGGCACCACAAGTCAGAATTACGAGGTGAGAAATTACCTCTATTAGTGCCACGATTTGAGCTTCCAAAGGCACATCCTCTACTGGAGTTGCTATGGCCACGATAGCTGGAAAAATTCTGCTGGCGTGCAGCTACATTGGCTGACACGTTCGTTGTTGGAGTAGACTGGGAATGGTGTGTAATTCGGGCTTCACAAGTAAGAAGCATAGAGTAGACCTCCTCCATTGTCAGTGACTCATCGCGAGCAAAGATAGTAGTGACAAGGGAGTTATATTCTGGTCCCAAACCAGCAAGCAAATAAGTGATGATGTCATCAGTGTTCAATGGTTGCCCAGCAATTGCAAGGTTGTCTGCAAGACGTTTAATATGAATGAAATATTCACTTGCCGTATGATTGTTTTTGCAAGCTGTTGAGAGTTGAGTCCGTACTTGGATGATTTGAGCCCTAGACTGAGAAGCAAAAGAGGATGTGAGAGCAAGCCACA
Organism: Akebia trifoliata; assembly: GCF_017979445.1. NCBI lineage: Eukaryota > Viridiplantae > Streptophyta > Magnoliopsida > Ranunculales > Lardizabalaceae > Akebia > Akebia trifoliata. The sequence continues at coordinate 34,254,618 of NC_141378.1, forward strand.
CTTCATGAGCAGTTGTGCAATGAGCAACCTGTGCAAGAACTTCATCAGTGAGAGAAGCATTGAGACAACTAAGAATTAAATTGTCTTGAGTTTCCCAAATGTCAAAAAGAGGATTTGGAGTTGTGGTGCCATTGTCGACAACAATTTCTTTAGACGGTGGCCGGAGAGAACCATTAAGGTAGCCAAAAACCTTTTGGCCTTTCAGATATGGAAGCATGGTGGCCTTCCAGGTGGGGTAGTTGGTACGGTTGAGTTTAGTAATATTGAGAGAGGAGGTGGGATTGAAGAGGGGAAGTTGAGTGGGCTGAGTAGTAGTCATGATGAAGAGAAAGAAAAAAAATTGCAGAGAGATGACGTTGGTCTATTGCTCTGATACCATAAAGGAATGAAGAGAATGATAGATGAGAATATTCTCTACTTTTTTATTGACTTCAGATATGTGTACAAGTGTTGCTATATATAATACAATTGGAGAATCAATTAAAGATATAACGTATATATTCAAATTTGAAATACAAAAACTGAATCACAGATGTTATGCATCCTATTATTGAATCCCAAATTTTACGCATCCTATTATTGAATCCCAGATTTTACGCATCCTATTATCTTGTGCTTGATTTGTGGTGGCTGATGACAACTTTGTGATTTCTCATTTCCATTACTTGAGTTTCGGCTTGTGATTCGGCGTCAGGTGCACCAATACGCACAAACTGATATTTTGATTCGATTCATCAAATCTACAATAGTACTCACTACCCTTATCTGACCTAACACTTTTAACTGTTTTTGTCTAACTATTTTTCTACCTTAATTATATATATCCAAAGGATATCTATAGACTGAGATTTTTTATGTATTAGGTAGAAATGTGTAGCATAGACGGTTGTGGGTGGAGAATTATAGATCTAAAATGAATTGAAGGTTAAAATTTCAGACGTTGGTTGATGTTATGAATAATTCACTGAATTTGATTTAGAAAATTATTTTGTTCATTAGTTCTAAATCAGGGGACAGTGATGAGTTTTTGGCTGATCTCGTCCTCACTATGAAGGGAAAGCCATAAGATCCAATCCCGCAATATAGCAAAGTGATTGGCTCCATCTCAAATTTTATGATTTTCTTGAATTTTCAAGATTCAGATTAAAACAAAGATCGTATCTCAGTCAAATTCAGAATAAAACTCCTAATTCAATCAAGAAGTTTTTCTGATAAACAAAATTAGATTTTAGGATTTTAAAATCAAGAACAATGCTAGAAAATCAAATTTGTTGGTTGGAAATTCATTTTCATAAACACAACTCAATTTTATTGATCAATCTTTCAAAATCTACTATTAAACTTGAACTTCAATAGTGAAAATTAAGAACTATCGATGAAGTACTAAGAATTAATGATGAAAATCAAAATAACTAAAATTTTGACATAGATTTAATCTCACCTCCTCTCGACTTGATAGATTCTTGCAAATTTGATTGAATTTTCTTGATTTGTTCTTTCTTTTATAGAATTAATCTGAAATTAGAACGAATCTTCATTTTAGATGAGAAAATTTCGCTATCTTTCTCTCTCTGAAAATCCTTCAATCTATTATTTTCTCTTATATTTTCTTATTCTAATGAATTTCTCCTTTCAAACAAGAGCTCATCCCCTCTATTTAGAACTCATGGGGGGAGGAAACTTACAAATTAAGTCTTTTTGAAAATAGTAAAAACGTACAAAGTAAGAAACTTCCAAATATAGCAAGACTTGCAAAGCAAGTAATCTGAGAAAAATAAAGGGATCACACTGTACTAAAGAAACTCGGAGGTGAAATTGCTATATAGCAATTTTGATAGGTAAAAATCGCTATATAGCGACTATTCCCTCCATTTGAATAGTGATTTTTGTGTTTCACTGATTAATTCTTGATTTCTTCAAGTTCTTTGACAATTCTTTAGATCTTAAGCTCTTCAATTATCAAATTCTCGAAATATACTACTAATAGGACTCTGATCATTCACAATAGTATATGATTTCAAAAAAAAAAAACTTAATCATGATTCTTGATGTGAGTCCAACTTGACACTCATATTGAATTCCTTACGAAAAATTGATTTGAAAACATCCCGAAAAATTGATTTTAAAACATCCCAAAAAATTGAAAAACAACATCTCAACGCAAAAGTCCTCTTTGAGGGCAAAACGATAATTTTCCAACCCTAAAAATCAAAAATCTGAAACTAATAATTAAAACATTAATTAACATAAAGTAAAATTTTAATAAATTAAATTAAAAATTTTGAACAAATAAAATCAATTAATTAAGCTCACGGATCAAATTTTAAGTGGTGGCCCACTTTTTAAGTGGGGCCTACATGATATTTATTAAAAAACCTCCACGAAGGGTCCCAAAAAATTAAAAATATAATTTAACAAAGAACTTTTTAATAAGGGTTCTCCAAAAACTAAAAAATTTCTCATTCTACGTAATATTCAAAATCTTAATTGAAATAACTTAACTTTATCTTTAAGAGATCTAGTCAAAACCCTTATCTCCCAAAAGCTCTTTAAAAATGAGCCTCCACCACTTAAATTCGCAAATCAAGAAAAATCATAGGAAAGGGAGGCCAAAAACTCTCTAACGACTTCCCGAAACTCTAAATCTAAAGTCCTAAATCCTTACCTAACACCCAAATCCCATTTTTTTTTACCTAAAAACACTTAGAAATCCTCAAAAACACATAAAAAAGTCAAAAAATATTTAGATCTAAGAGGAGAATACCTCATCTCGAATATTGGAAGCGGATGTAGTAACGAAGACAAAAGTAAGAAGACTCATATGAGAAACACTTTCCGCCAATTCTGAGAGAATCGACTCTCGTAATCACCCAGGTAGAGAAGGTATTTTTTATTTTATTTTAATTTTTAGGTCATTTTTTGCAATATAAAACTTTTGAAAAAAGTAGAGACCGACGTTTGCCGAGCAGGATTGGTTTCTAACACCTTCCAATCTTGTAATGTGATCCTTAAATCCATTCTTTTCGTAGATCGGTACTTTTATCTGTTTAGAGTCATGTTTCAGTTCCTAGACCATAAAACTAGGTGGCGACTCCAAAATATACAAAAAACAGATCCTTACACACGAATCAAGGGCACTTCCAGATGAAAGAATTTTTTTTTTTTTTTTGAAAAAAAAAATTGAGTTTTTATTTTGGAGAGTGTAATAATCTTTCTTGGAACATTTTTTCTCTCATTTTGAACCGACAAAACCTATAAGAAAGAAAATACAACTAATTAAGTCATGTTAATCAAATTAAAATTAATTAATCACCACAAATTAAAAGTAAATATCATCAATTTGTACAATTATCACACCCCCCAACCAACATTTTGCTAGTCCTCGAGCAAAAGCAACGATCAAAATAAAATAAAAAAGAAAAATAAAGTATCACTTTCCCAGACAACTTGACTGCATTTAGTATATGTAGCAAGCTCTTAAACCTTTAGGTTATCATAGTGGACAAGTTTGACTCGTGAAGGTTTTTAGTGAATATACCCACCAAATTAAATTTATTAGGTCTATCATGTAAAACTGTAGTTTAAAGCCCCTTATAAGCAATGGATTGCCTCCCAAGAAGCGTTAAGCGTCTTCAGCCAGACAAAAGGGTAAAAAGAAAAAAAAAAAACTAAGAAAGAATTTTTTTAAACAAAAAGAAAAATCTAAAAAAAAATTATTCTATTTCAATTCCTCAATGGTACTATCAAATCATGACAATGAATTCAACTTAGATTAGAATAGTATAAATTTGCAATCAAAATATTCAAAATAATCACTCTAAAATATGACCAACAATCCTCCATCTTTTCAAAGTATTTAATATGTTTAGAAATCAACCTCAAATATTGCATAAATCAATCAATCAAGAATCAAACTCAGAATAATTACGACACGGGATAATCGATTTGTTTTTAGATAAAAATTCTAACATTTAAATTTGAGTCCAAATTGTTAATCCATCATTAGAAAACTCTAAAACAATTTAACCTTAAGTGCATGTGAAGTCTAATAACTAAAGATTTGATCTATTAAGTAGAGTTGAACTTGTAATCACAAAAGAAATGGTCAAATTAACCTAAGATTCCAATTCAAAACTAAGTTGAACTGTCCATGATCGCAAAAAATTTGGATGTTCACCTTAATACCTCGTAGGCTTTATCTATGATATTCCAACTTATTTATTTTTTATAATGACTTTCACACCCCACATTTTTCTATAGGAACACTTCATACTTTCATTGCTCTTTTTTTCAATTCATTTTTTTCTTAAAACTAAATAATAGGTAGCCCTTTTTCAAAGTACTTGTTCTAATTCCCTGGTTACTTTCCATAACGTAATAATATTTAGTCCTATTTTTTTTCTTTTCACAACCAACCAAGTGAATAAGTCAGTTATAATTTATCAGATTTGGTCTCTATTAATATTCTAAGCAATCACTAGTTTAACTACTACTAAAATCAACCTAAACTCCATAAATTGTCATATGTGTAGTGAGAGTTCAAAAGTTCAACTATTTTTAAAATCTCCTAATTTAGAATTAGTAAAATGGACTCATCTCTAAAAATAAATAGAATTTAGCTGATTAAATTTTTTTTTTTATCATATGTCTTTCATTAAGATTCTAATATTTCAACAAATATTATGCAAGCAGGAATAATAATTTTTTTTTTTTTGTTGAGGAATGCAGTGATCAATACTATTAACAGAAACTATTCCTTGAAATATATATGTGCATACACCCCCCAACCTAAATCGAATATTATCTTCAATTTTTTAAAGAAAATCATGATGAATAACATGTTGAGAAAATATGATTAACAAGTAGTATAGAGATATGAAATGAACTGGCACACAAAAACTAATAAAAAATTAAAATAAATTTACAGAATATACACAGAGACCTCAAATAATATGAGGAATCAATCTTAGTAAATAAAATCTTCTAGAGTTGTGGACTGAACTTCTTAGATGAAATTTTCCTAGAATGATTTCAAACATTGGCCTTTTACTTTAAAAATATTACTATTCTCTAGATTATCGATCTATATAGTCTCGTAAGGATAAATTGTTTTAATAATAAAAAGACCTGTCCAACGAAATTCCAATTTTTCGGGGAACAGATAAAGTCTAGAATTATAAAGGAAAACTTTTTGTAAAAGTTCAAAAGTTTTTCTCAAAATACTTTTGTCGTGAAATACCTTCATTTTCTTCTTATAAATCCTAGAATTCTCATAAGCATCATTATGTATCTCTTCCAACTCATTGAGTTGAAACTTTTTAAGTGAGCTAGCTTTATCAAGATTAAAATTGAATCTCTTTATGCCTAGTAAGCTTTATGTTCCAATTCCACGGCAAGTGACAAGTTTTACCAAAGACAAGTCGATATGGGGACATTCCAATCGGAGTTTTAAAAGTTGTATGATAAGCTCAAAGCACATCGATTAGTCGTAAAGACCAATCTTTTTCAATCCGAATTCACCATTTTTTTAAAATATTTTTTATTTCATGATTGGAGCCCTCTATTTATCCACTCGTCTGTGGGTGATAGGGTGTAGCCACTTTATGGGTGATCCCATATTTTTCATTAATGCCTCGAAAGGTCTATTACAAAATTATGTACCCTCATCACTTATAATGACTCGAGACATTTCAAATCATGACAAAATATATATTTTTTTTTATTGTAAAACAATTTTATGATCATTTTTTCTACATAGAACCACCTCGATCTATTTGGAAATATAATCAACACCTACTAAAATACAAAGATACCCAAAAGATGGGGAAAATGATCCCATAAAATCAATGTCCCAACAATCAAACACTTTGATTATGAGAATCGGATTTAATGGCATCATATTTCTACGGGATATTCCTCCAAATTTTTTACAACGCTCAAAAGCCTTACAAAATGCATTAGTGTCCTTTAAACAAATTAGGCCAATACAAATCATATTGCAAAATTTTGTAAATAGTTTTCTTGACTAAAAATGACCACCATAAGCATACAAATGACAAAAGGAATAACAGGCAATTGTTCATTATCTAGTATGCATTTTGTAGACGCGGGATTTCGCCATTACGATGACCCTATCTACGATGGTTTGGAGTCGCCACCATTCATTTTTGTAAGTGGGTGTGAATGGTCACCCGATGTGCCTTTTTTTATAGAAAATGTGACATTTTTTGTATTTGGTGACTCTCGATGGATAAAGATGAATCAACCCTTGAGATTCGGGTAAGCGACTCGGTTGGAGAAAAGGGAAGGTGTTAGGCACCCTTTTCTCCCCACTAGATAGTGGTAACCTCAACTCAACTCGGTCATTTTGATTTTTTTTTTTTAAATGTGAAAAACGATGTGCCACGTGTTGTGCATTTGTACCCTAGATAGGGGTTCATTTTCGGCTTGATCATAGGGTCATTCCATTGATGGAAATGACCCTTATGGACCTTTAGCCTTGGGGTCCATTCATCCTAAAAAATAAAATGAAGGGGAGAGGGTGATAGAAGAGGGAGGAGGAGAGGGTGTAGAAGAGAGATGGGGAGGGATTGCCTTGAACCCACCTTGTATCTTGTTTCTTCTTTTCTTCTTCTTGCTTGAGTCTTCTTGAGTCCTTAGTATTTTAACCAAATACAACTCTCTTTTTTTTATTGAAGGAGTAGAGCAGAGATGATAAGGGAGATGAGTGTAGTATGTGATTTTTTTTTTATGAGACTTGGGGAGGGTTAGTGTGAGGGAATTGATGAGATTTTTCTTAGTGAGAGGGATGATAGTTGTTAGTAGAGAGAGTTGGAGAGAATTTTGTAGTGAAGGTTGGGGCCCATTTTTGGGAAGAGGAGGAGGGTATTTATAGATGTTGAGGAGTTATTTTAGGGATATAATGGGGTGAAGTGAAGAAAAAGGGTAGAATGGTTATGAGTTTGAGAGAGAAGTGGGTGTAATTTAGAGGAGATTGGAGGGTATTTAGGTAAGGAGGGTTAAATGGGTGAGTTTTGACCCAAATGGTTTGGATCCTACCCAACCCATTTGGGTGGAGTGTTTGGTGAGGTAAGTTTAAGATGGTGGTTGTGATTTGATTTAAGAGTATGGAGGATTTAAAGAGGTGGTTGATGATATTTTGGGAGGGTGAGGGAGATGATGCCATGTGTTAAGGTGGGTGGAAATGAAGGGTTGGGATATGTTGATGGGAGAGGTTGAGTGCTTGACTTGAGAGGATGGTGTAGGTTTAGGTTGTAGATGTAGGTTTTGTAGGGAATGATGAGGGTAGATTAGGGGAGGTATAGGTTAGGGGTGTGGGTAGATGTGTTTGATTTGAGAGAAAAGGTGATGGGTTGATGTGTGGGTAGATGGGATTTAAAGCAAATTAATGGGGTAGGTAGTTGGGTGAGGGAGGTGAGATGGGGTGATGACATGTGTCATCTTTTGATGATAAAAGAGTGATTGGTTGATGTGGGTTGTGGTTTATGGGTTAGGGTTGTGGGTTGGATAATGAATTGGATATGGTTAATGATTTATGGGCTTTGTAGTGTTGGACTTGGGTTTTAGAAATGGTTTTTACGGATACGGAGGCGGAGCGGTGATAGTAGAGGAGGGGTAGGCATCTCAAGTCTCACCTTTTTAATTTTTAATTTTTTTAGATTTTTGCAATCATTAATTTAATCAAAAATGCCACGTGTTGGCGAATCGGGCTTTTTAGGCCCGTTGGTGAAATTTATCGAAAATTTGACGTTTTTTATTTTGGAAGCGGAGCGGTGAATGTTGGGAAAGCATAAGGTTGGCCGAGTCCTTTTGGTGGCCTCCTAAACCATTGAGTCCTTTTGGTCAAAATGTTATTTTTCAACGACTTGGGCCCTTAAGGCCCGTTGACACATTTATTTGGAAAATCTGTATTTTTGGGCCTTTTCGAGAAGTGGCCCGTTCAAATTGAGGTGTCTACACATTTCATAATTATTTGATCCAGACAATACTTAAATAAATAAGAATCGTCCCAAAAGAATTTTCTTACCTCAGTGATGATTTTTTTTTATCTTATTATTTATAATGGGTAGGAATTTTACCTGTAACAAGATAATTTACAATATTTGCATACTAAGGTGATTAGGAAACATGAAAAAGTTATTCATCGGGGAATGTTTCTTTGATGGGCATATTTTCCATGGAATCCAAGATGACAAGATGAGATAAATGGTCAACTAGTACATTATCTACTCCCTTTTTTATTTTTATTTTCTAAATCAAATTCTTAAAGTAGAAGAATCCAACGAATAAGTCACGGTTTAGCATCCTTCTTGGAAAGAAAATACTAAAACGCGATATGATTAAGTGTAAATTAATATCTTAGATCCTATGAGATAAGATTTGAATTTGTCCAATGCAAAAATTACAGTCGATAATTATATATTTGTAGTTAAATAATTAATTTGAGCATTATTCAGAGTCTTACTAACATTGTAGATAACATAAGGCTTTTAATCATTTCTTTGTCCTAATACCGCTACAGCGTAACCACTTGTGTCACACATGATTTCAAAAGAAGAATCCCAATCGGATAGTTGAATTATAGGTGCAGAGATCAACATACCTTTTAGCTTATCAAAAGCTAATTGGCATAGTTCATTCCACTCAAATGAATTCTCTTTTGCCAAAAGATTACATAAAAGTCTAACACATGAAACTGAAATCTTTTATGAATCTTTTGTAAAATTCTAAATAAACCAAGAATGATTTAATTTCTTTAATATGTTTAGGGATCGGTAAATTAGCAATGAGGTAAACTTTCATCTTATCAACTTTGATTCCATTATGAGAAATAATATGTCCAAGAACAATCCTTCAGATACCATAAAATGAGATTATTTTCTTCACATCAAATTAAAACAAGTTCAAGATGTTATAAACATTCATTAAAAGATGAACCAAATACGAATAAATCATTCATGAAGACTTTTAAAAACCGATCAACCATATCAAAAAATATACTAAGTATGCATCGTTGAAAAGTTGCAGGAACATTACATAATCCGAATGGCATTCACTTGTAAGCAAAATTACCAAAGGAAATGTAAAAGTAGTTCTCTCTTGATCATCAGGGGCAATTTCGATTTGGTTATTTCCTAAATAACCATCTAGGAAGCAATAGTAAGGATGTCCCGTTAATCTTTCTAACATTTGATCTATAAATGATAACGAGAAGTAGTCTTTCCTAGTAATAGCATTATGTTTTTTATAGTCTATACACATTATCCAACCAATAGTAACTCAAGTTGGAACAAGTATATCATCAGAGTTCTGGACTATAGTAACCCCAAATTTCTTAGGAACTACTTGTGTTGGACTTACCCTCCTACTATTAGATATGTGGTAAATAATACTCATATTTAAAAGTTTGAGGACTTCAGCTCTAACATGTTAGAGTTTAACTTACGTTGCATTTCTCGAGATGGTTTTGTTGGTCTTCTAAATGAATTCTATGAGTACAAATCGCAGGATTAATTCCTTTGATGTCTGTAATGGTCTATCCTATAGCTTCCTTATGGCTTCCCAGAACATTCAATAATTTTATCTTATTGATCTTGTTCTAGTTGTGAAGAAATAATCACATGAAAAGTATTCTCTTGATCTAAAAATGCATATTTAAGATTAGATGGTAATGGTTTTAAGTCAAATTTTGGTACTTTGACACTAGATGGGATATATTTTTTGATCTAAGTGGTAAATCTTCAAAATGAGATTTCCAATTGTTCGTGTCTAGTACAGGTGCAGAATCCAAAAGAGTATTGACCTCATCAATAATTATGTCATCATCAATAAGTCCAAAATGGGTTAAACATTTTTTCAAAGGATCTAAAAAGTAGATTGACTAAATTTGTCTTGCACGTGGGTATCAATCATGTTCACCTCTATAGACACTCCATTTTTGCACTTGTCTAATTAATCAACTCATTAACTCGATTGTGACGATTCCCAATGATAGATGAATATTTTAAAGTTTTTTTATTTGTTACTAAATGTGTTTATAAAGCTCGGATGAAATATTTCAAGTAAACAAACTTTAGAAACTATACTACGCTAGGAAAATATGACCAAAAACATAGAAATCATCATTTTGAAACTAAAAGAAGTTTTACGAGAAAAATCATCAAAAAAATGATCAAATTACCAAAATTCCCCTAACACCAAAATATCCCTAGAGGCTATGTTATGCTTAGGAAAATCCTTTTGAACATATAAAACAACAAACTAAAATCAAATAAATTATTTCGCCAATTTCGACAAAGTTCGACAAAATTACAAAAATACCCCTCATAGAGTCCACAATCATTTCATGTCAAAAATCATTAAGTGACACAAACTAATATTCTCATTGAATTTCTTACGAAAAATTGATTTCAAAACATCCTAAAACGACAACCTAACGCAAAAGTCCTCTTTGAGGGTAAAACGATAATTTTTCAACTCTAAAATTTGAAAATCTAAAATTAATAATTAAAATATTAATTATTTAATTAAAATCTAAAATTTAATTAATAAAACCTATGGGCCAAATTTCAAATGGAGGCTCATTTATTCAAGTAGGGCCTACCTAATATTTAATAAAGAATCCTCCACTAGGTGCCTCAAAGAATTTGAAATAATTTAATAAAGAACTTTCCATTGGGGGTTCTCCAAAATATAAAATGCATTTTATGTAAGTTAAAAAATTAAAATAAAACCTAATTGAAATCTTATATAAAATATTATCTAAACCACTTAAAAATATTAGTTAGAGATAGACTATTATATCTCTAAACTAATCAAATCCTAATCTTATCAACAAAGCTCTTTAAAAAAGAATTCTACCACCTAATCTCGGAGGTCTTGAGAAACTCTATAAAATAGAGGTCAAAACTCTCCAAAACTTTTTCAAAAGCTTAAATCTTAAGCCCCAAGTCAATACCTAACTCGATTGCACGAAGAATCAGAGGAGAACCAGCTTGATTTGATCTCTTTATATACATATATCTCTATATGATGTTTACTATTATGATTTTTAGAAATGTTTATGTTAACTATGGTGGATTAATTAATGAATATTTTCCATTTTGAAGGATAAATAAATAAATAATGATCCAATGACACAAGTTTGTGAAGGAAGAACTTCGTTCTAAGGGAATTGATACACCATATCACATAAGGAAATGGGAGAAGATGTGGCTTTATGACAGGATTTGATGGTTGCAGTTGGAGCACCAAGTTGGTTGGGTTGGCTGGTTGTGTTGCGGAGAAAGATAATTTCAGAGACAGGAAAACTGGCTGTGGTTGTGGTTGGGGAGGAATGGAGATAGAAAGTGAGGATCATGTCTTCCATCTTCTAAATCCAAGTTTTGCGAACGGTAAAATGCTTGGCTTCATTCCAAAACAAAAGCTAGAATGTGATGAGATCTCTTTGGTTGTATGGTTATCCTTGGTTGAAATAAGAAAACTTATTAGTTATATATATTTTAGTAAATAAATTACATATTATTATTATTATTATTATGGATCATTTGTCTCTGCCCTGATCTTCCTCTCCAATGGTACCGTCCTATTTTAGTTCATGAGGGAATATTTCAACCGAGATTCTCTCATTTAACCATTGTGTTCCCATTGTTATAATTATTATTTGATAAGCAAGCAACCAAATTTACAAGCTTGTATGTGGAAATGAATCAGACATGAATAGATTTATAATATAAGACACAACAACTTCAAATATATAATTTGATGTAAAAAAAACATGACAATGAAATTTTGGGTAAGGCTTTGATGTATTATAGTAGAAGAGCAGGTTATTATGATAGTAGATTACCATCATGTATTGTGATTTGTGATTAACAATACATTGTCTACTACTTAGTTTTTATTATTTCATCCCCTCTTTATTTACCATCCTGTTCCTTTCACGTGTCCACACGCATTAAGGCAAACTCACACGCCAATGCCCCAACATAGGAGCTCTAAAGCAAATGCATAATTATGTCAAGATTGGACCTAAACACTTTGATATTAACCAAAAAGTATCAATCTGTACAGATTCTACTCTGCAAGTCCATTAACACTACAAGTTTACAGCAGAAAACAAATTGGTGAGAATTGAAGTAAAGCAAACTACCAACGGATTTTTTAACTAAGTTAGTTTGGACACTAAATCATGGATTACATTCTGAGATCCAAGACACATACAGTACTATTGGAAAAACATGCGGCGAGTTTGTCACCTTCTTTGTTCCAACAAACTTCAAATATACCGCCGCCATTCCCACTATATGTTTTCACGATCCTCCCTTCCTTAATTGACCAGATGTGTATGCTTTTATCCAAAGACCCACTCGCCAAATACTCTCCGTTTGGGCTAAATGCAACAGAGTATACAGGCTCCCTGGTGGTTACATTAGAAGAAATTTCACAAGCATTACCACAAGTATAAGTATTAGTAATCTTATCATATAGCCATCATTATTTCAAGACTCTATTTTCTTTAACCATCAAGTCTCAATAACAAGATGGTGGTTTTTGGGAAGTTTGAAGTTTGGTGGATTTTGGGGGGAAAATTGTTAAGACCCAAACCAATGCTCCAAAAATACCTAGGCGTTAATAGAGTGGAAAGTTCGAGTCTTATGCTAAGGATTGTAACGTACCCCACACTTCAAGGCCAACACCCTCGTTAGCCCACTTTATGATGAGCTCCCCAGCTCCTTGGCCTTCTTTCCAAATACCAAGAACCCCTTTCCTCTTTTTCTATAAGTAGTCCCTTCCCAGACTAATCATGGTGGCCGACTATGACGGACCCCTTCCATATCCCATACTATAGAGGAGTTCCATTTTTTCTCTTTTTACTCGCATGTTTTTTCCCATTACTCAAACCTTGGACATGGGGTTGGCTCTGATATCAAATGTTAATACCCAAACCAATGCTCCAAAAAAACCTAGGCATTAATAATAAAGTGGAGAGTTTTAAGTCTTAACCTAAGGATTATAACAAAAACCCAAAAATACCATTTGTATAATCCCCAAAATTTCTTCAAAACTTTCCTGAATGAAAGTAAATAAGATGGATGATCATAACCATCCCACCTAGCATATTACTTTGGCAACAAAAAAAAAACATCCAGAAGAATGTCCTTTGGATGGATGTTTACAATCATCTAATCTGATCAACTTTTCTTGAACGAGATCAAGGAGTGACCCATCAAATGGCTCATTCCATCACCGTCAAGGTCCACCAAACTTGTACCAGATTTCCTCCAAGAAATATGAGATAATGTTAAAATGTTTAGTCTCAGTACCTGTGTCCATTAAAGCAATAAAGTCGTCTTCCAAGCTCCACATCCCATAACTTTATTGTCGAGTCGAAGGATGCACTGTACAAATGCCCAAATCACAAAAAAATTATAATAGCCCAAAGCTACTAGTGGAAAGCAAGTGACACCGAATAATGATATTGGAAGAAAACTTCTTTTGTTTATTTCCTTGTATCTGAAATCTTTGCTTGGCACTAGTTTCTAATATGGTTAAGAGTCCCTTATTAATTATGATAGAATCTAGAGAAATATTTTCTTACTGAAGGAAAATAATATAGATCGAGTATAGCATGAAGGTCGCACTTTGAAGACCAAAATCCTTGCGGCTCATGTAAATATAAAACCAGTATCATAAAAAATTCAGATACTTCTTTAAAAAATTGCAATATTTTCCGACAGTAATGGGGAATGGACTTTACAGATGTTCAAAAGATGACGCCAATAGAGGACGAATTGAAATAGATTGGCATTAAAATGAAACTTTAAATATAAAGATTTAAACTTTCTTGCTGGAAACACTAGGTTCATGAGAGTGTTGTTAGAGTTTGAATGGCAATTCAAAGTTTTGAGTTGAGACTAAGATGCTGAGATACAAAAAATTATTAGATATCTAAGGCACTAAGAAATGCGCACCATTAATAACCGTCCTGATATCGGAGGATGGTGACAAAAATCCACCAATGGGGTATATTTACAACTTTATGGAGAAAAAAAACGGGGTTTAAAATAATGAAAAACAATTTATATAGAGAAAATTATAAAAATGTAATGGAATTATAAATAAGAGATGGGGCAATCAAATGTCGTCTCACTGAATTCAGATGCCTACATCCTTAATCCAGTTGAATACTTCAAATCTACTCATTAAGAATAGGCGGATTTATTACATATGGTTGGATTCCTTATTGTAAAAAAATGGTTCCAATTTAGGAAGAACAAGACAAGATGTCAACACAATTGAACTGCTACAAGAACTGTGAATAAATTTTTGAAAAGAAAATTGTCATCAAGAATAGAGCTACGATGACACCAAGTGCATGTAAAAGGAGAAATATAGCTTATTCATTTATATTGTGCAATATAAATATGATGTACAATTGATTAATGAGCACATTCAATTTCGAAGGATGTGTTTAAAGAGATTGGCTATAAGAATTATTGGCCTAATATGTTCTGCATCAGGCTGTGAATGTAATAGGAGTACATTTAAGATGGTGATAAAAAAATTTCCATTGTATGATTTATTCCTTCTTAGTGTTAGCTTATTTTGATTCTTAGTCTGTGTCTAACATAATTTGTGAATTGATATGTTGAAACAGATTCACACCAAGAAGAGGAATCAACTTGAGCAAAAGAAGCTTAATGACTTGTGTTTGTGTAATATCATCAAATACTAGATGAATGCTTCATGCAAAGGGAAAAGTAACTGGGATTCTATGACCCACCCTACTTTAATGAGATGAATGCAAATCAAATGAGGCTTAGCAAAGGTAAACAAGTTGCTTTTGCACTAGCACTAGCACCTAGGGAAAGCTCAAGTCAAAGAAAAAGAGGATGATGATCGATGAGACAAATATAATGAGGATGAGATACAAGAAGATGTTGAAGCTAGAAAACCTTTGGATATGAACAATGTATTGGTGAGATCCGAGAAAAACAGAAGGTGAAATCTACAATGAAGAAGGTGATGATTCGAATGACGACGAGAATGGAAAAAACGACAATGGTGGCAGATTAGGTTTCATTTTTATCTCTGTTTGCGATTGGTGGTTGTTCTCCCCATGATGTTGTGTCATTGCCCTTTTCGCAATCTGTTGGGACATTTAACAGGAAAGGAATAATGACATTTTCAAGAACAAGGGGCCTTCCATTCAAGATACAATGATTTATGTTCTACATTGGGAAGGGTGATGGAAATGTTAATTAGGTGGTGAAGAAGGAAAATTATAAATGGGGTTTTTTTAAGAAAGGGTTCCCAAAATCACAATTGGCTATATGTTGAAATATAAAAACAAAAATTTTTCCAATCAAGATGTTTTGCAATTAGGGCTTGGGGAAGGTTTTAGGGTATTTGGTGGAGTTGAATAAGGGTTAAAGGCAAGGGGAGAGGATCAAGGTTAGAGGAAAAGGTCTCAAGCTTCAAAATTCAAGAAATCAAGAATCAAGAAAATAAAAATAAGGTCAGAAGAAAAGATAAGAAATAGAATGATAGAACCTTGGAATCACACCTAGGGTTTCTTGGAATCACACCCAGATGGATGGTCTCCAATCACTTGAGAAATCTCTAGAGAGCTGCAAAATTTCTTTTTATTTCATAAAGTGTGAAAATCAATTACAATACCCATAAATACAAGCTAGACTCAAAACCCTAATCCTAAAATTACTTAAAACACTGACACTTTCGACATTGATAAGTCAATCCCATGTATAACTAATATCCCTCTAATATTTTGGCCATAACTTTCTAAAAACTCATTGGAATTCAAAAATCTTGGGCTCATTGGATAAGTTAACTAAGTAATCTTTCAAATGGCACAAGAATCAACCCAATACGACAATTTTTGACTCATCAAAATAGGACAAATAAAAATGATGTTAATAGTACCAAAACTCGAATTAAACTCCTAAATAACTCAAAGACAACTCAAAAATAACTAACCTAAAATAATCCCGAACGATAAAAAAATAAATCTAAGACCCAAATAAGTGAAAACCTAAATAATAACAAATTTTTTGTTAGAACCATGATTGTTAGCTTGATTTGCATTCTGCATTAATAGTTCTTTTGATTTTTGGAGATAAAAGTCTTTAAAAAGTTCAAGGAAGTTTTCTTTGACGATTTTCTAGGTAAGTGGGAATGTGTTTGTAGCATCTCCTTTTTTTTTTTTTTTTAATAAGTAATAGCATCTCCTCTATGTAGTGTGTTTCATGGTTCAGTTATGCCTTTGTATTTGTCTTCGTATTTGGGTTGATCCTCTCGATCACCTTTTTTCAATAAAGAAAAAAAAGATGTCTTTCTTTGCAGATTGATCTCATGTCTACTGGAACTCATATTTTTTAAACAAAATATCATGAATCATGGTGATGTCAAAGAAGCAGCCAGTATTACCTTGCCAATACCAATGGGCGATTAGGGTTGCTTGTGCTTGGCCCAGTAGGACTCCATCTAATAGTATATATCTCCTGCAAGAGTTGTAATCTAGAATTGTGATACATACATCCATCAACAAAAGTAAATCGGAACCACAAATAGTGAAAGCTCTAGAGAACCTTGGCATGCTCCTTCAAATCATGCACACACTTGTCCTGCTTCATATTCCATAACTGCACCATTATTCAATACAAGTTAACTAATATGGCACCATAAAAAATTTCTCACTGGTAAGGGCACTCCCTAATGAGAGTCCCTGGAACAGAATCTTCCAATTCTGAAAAGTGACAATAATTACAACATGAACTGGGTTATAGAAAAACAATGAAAAATACTCAATATTCTAACAAATTGGAGTCCGCACATCAGCACACGACAATAATTAGAAGGTGTCACATATACGGTGGCATTTAAGGGAAAGAAAAGGCAACAATCACCTTTGCAGTGCCATCATCAGAGCAAGAAGCCAACAACGACCCTGTTGGATCCCATTTGATAGCATTAACTTCACCCTGAAATAGAAAAAGGAATGTTCAGTAGGTCTGACAGTACCAGTAGATCAAGATTTGCTACAAGTCTATAACTATTTCAAAAACATTAGCTCAAAGTTCTTCCTTGTCTTCAAATTTATTTCACATTTCACTTGATTTCATAATTGTATCATTCATGAGGGGAATTAAGTAGTGTATTAAATGCCAATTCCCTTGAAGAAATGGATTCCCAATACTTGACCTAAGAAATGATATCTATTCAACAAAATGTTTACTTCAAGAGATGATGTTTGTAATAAATAGATTGTGATGAGAACAATAATCAATTAATGACAACAGACCTGATGCCCAGAAAAAGTTTTAATAGGGCGAATCTCTCCAATCTTGCAAACATAAATCATGTTGTCAGTAGAACATGTTGCAAAGGAAACATTGTTCCGCCAATCAACATCAAGTGTTGGAGCTGCAAAATAATGGTTATTTGGATAATGAGGTGACCATGTCAAACAGAAACACTACAGGCTCTTAAAATTGAAGTGACTATGTGTTACCTGAGTGAAATTCAAATTGCTGTCTCCACTCTCCCGTCTTCACATCCCACACGATGGCAGTTTTATCCACACTTCCACTAAGAAGATAATCACCCTTCTTGTTCCACTTTAAAGAAAAGATGGGCCCTTTATGTTTGTTTAAAGTGCTCTTTAGCTCCCCTGGTTGACAACAAAATCCACAAATCAGCACCGAAAACAATAATAAACCTCACATTTAGCGAGGTGCAACAACAATAATTTGACAAAAATTTGTGAGAAATTGATGGATTTAAACCCTCCAAGAAGAGTAAAACACTTCACAACGAGAGAATAATTGCATGTGAACCGAAAAGACAAGATTGAGGGTGGTGTGGGTGGGTGAGGGTAGTGGGCCTCATGTTAAAGAACAATTGTAGAAAAGTAATTGTTAAGTCTCTTTGTGAGAGCTTGACAGGAATTTATATTAATAAAATAATCAAAAGATAAAAATGCCCTTACAAATCAAAAATAAATAAAAGCTAAATAAAAACTCTATATAAATAATTACTAGATTTTCCAATACTCCCCCTCAAGTTGGGGAAAATATATCAACTAAACTCAGCTTGACAATGTGAGAATCAGTGATAGATGAACCAACAAACTTTCTAAGCATGTCGACAAGTTGATCTGAAGAAGGTACGAAAATTGTCTGAAGATCACTAGATCAAACTTTCTTCCTGAGAAAGTGAATATCAACTCAATATGCTTAGTTCTTTCATGAAGGACTGAGTCAAAAGCAAGCATGATAGCGTACTTGTTGTCACAGAACAAAATAGAAGAATCAGAGACAAGAAATCTCAACTCTGTCAACAAAGAGCAAAGCCAAGTTAGCTCACATGCACCAAAGGTCATAGCATGATACTCAACTTTAGCAGGAGAGCGAGAAACCATATTCTGTTTCTTTTTCACAATATAAGATTATCACCATAAAAAATACAAAAATCAGAGGTAGATCTCTTATCTATAAGAGAACCAGCATAATCAACATCTGTAAAACAAGACAAATGCAGCTGAGCAATAGAAGAGTAGAAAAGTCTAAGACCAGGATGCGACTTCAGGTAGCGAAGGATATGATAAACGACGTCAAGGTGAGAAATACACGGAGTATGCATGAACTGACTGACCACACTCACCGCAAAAGACAAGTATGGTCTAGTGTTAGTCAAATAAATTAGACGACCTACAAGTCTCTGATAAGGGGAAGGATTCAACAAAAGGTCACCAGAGTTAGCATTAAGACGATGATTCTGATTCATAGGGGAGGAAGCAGGACGACAACCAAGTATCCCAGTGTCTAGAAGAAGATCTAATGTGTATTTACGTTGAGATAGCGAAATATCACGGCAAGAATGGACTACTTCTATCCCCAAGAAGTACTTGAATTAACCCAAGTCCTCAACCTCAAAAACACAACCCAATAGCACATTAACTCAATCCACTGTGCATCATCTCCGGTCACAATAATATCATCGACATAAACCAAAACAATGGTATAACGACCATCCACTCCGCGACAAACAAAGCAAATATGATCTAAGTAGCATCTAGAAAACTCCATAGATAAAATAACCTCAGAAAATCGTAGAAATCAAGCTCGTGGGGATTGCTTCAGGCTATACAAAGATTTAAGAAGGCAGCATACCTTCGCAGAATACTCCCCCTGAAGAAGGAATCCTAGAGGAGGGTCCATATAAATAACCTCAATCAAATCATCATTTAGAAATGTGTTTTTCACATCAAATTGGCGAAGTGGCCAGGAATTACACGTAGCTAGAGAGATAAGAAATCAAACAGTAGAAAATTTAATGACAGAAGCAAACGTGGCACCCAAATCTTTCCTTGGAGTCTGTGTAAACCCCTTAGCAACTAGACATGCCTTATATCAATCAACAATACCATAGAGAGATATTTCACAGTGAAGACCCATTTACAAGCAACAGTCCGTTCCCCAGATAGGAAATTAACAAGCTCCCAGGTATTATTTTTCTACACAGCATCCATCCCAGTTATCATAACTTTATTCTATCTCAGTAAGCTTGGTAAGAGGAAGAAAGACCCTAATAGGAAACAAACTGGGCAATAGGATGATCAGTAACATACCCCCACTTACCTTTGCGAAAGGCAATAGGTAAATGAGAATCAGAAATAGAAGGGATAAAAACAAGTATATGTGGAGGGGGGAGATGACATACCTAAATCCAATGAGGAGGTGGCAAGGGTGTAGGGGAGGAAGACAACAAGGGTAGACTTTAAGCGTCGGCGAAGATGGAGGAAAAATTAGAGACGACAGCATTATAGGAGACAGGTCCTACAAAATAAGAGTCCTGCAAACTAGATGTGGCATGAAACTATGAAATATTTTCAAAGAAAGTAACATCAAGAGAGTGTATGACAAAATGAGAAACTGGATCATACCACCGATACCCCTTGGACATAGAGTAACCCAAGAAAACGCATCGAATGACTTTGTCATCCAATTTTGTACGATTGAGAGTCCTGTCTTGAGCAAAGCACGTGCACCCAAAGACTCGAGGGGCAATGGAAACAAGTATACTATCAGGATGAAGGACGTGAAGAGGCACTTACCCCTCTAAGGTACAACTAGCAACGCGATTAATAAGAAAAGTTGCAATGAAAACTGTCATATTCCAATATGCCTTAGGAACATGAATTCCTCGGAGAAGACATCGAACAACGTTCATGAGATGGCGATTCTTACGTTCCACCACCCCGTTTTGCTCAGGAGCATACAGACAAGTCAACTGGTGAAGCATACCATGCTCATGAAGATGGGAGTGAATCCCATCAAATATATATTTCCCCTCATTATCATATCGAAGAAATTTAACAGTAATATTATATTGAGTTTGAATCATTTTAAGAAAGTTGACAAAAATAAGAAGCACCTTAGAACGAGAATGCATTAGATAAACCCAAGTACAATGAGAATAATCATCAATAAATGTAACATAATATCTATGACCATTAAAAGTAGTAACAGGGGAAAGCCCCCACACATCAGAATGAACTAAATCAAATATTATATTAACACGATGCATACAAGGAATATAAGTACATGTGTGTTTAGAAAGTTCACACACAGAGCACTAAAATTTGTACCCACTACAAATAGTTTTTAAAGTAGGAAATAAATGACATAAGTGTTGCAAATTGACATGTCCTAAGCGAGAATGTCATAAATCTAAGGTCTGAGAAGAAAACATGACTCCAAAAAGAAGGAAGCACAGAAGTCGAAACCGCAATAAGCTTAAGATCCAAACAAGTACAACCCATCCCTCATACCCCTTGCCAAAAATCCTTCTCGAAATCAAGTCTTAAAAAATGCAGTGAGTAGGAAAAAAAGTAACTAAGCAATTTAGATATCTAGTAATACTATTCACGGACATAAGATTAAAAGATAGATGAGGGACATGAAGCACAATCTAGTGAGATCTTAGAAGATAAGAGGATGGTACCCTTACTGTGAATAGGTGTAAGAGATCCATCAGCAAGGCGAACCACCCTATGGGTAGTAGGAAACATAGAAGAGGAAAAATGACTAAACTCACTAGTCATGTGATCAGAGGCACCAGAATCAATAACCCATGTCAATGGAGCAGAGCTAGACTAAGTGACATGGAAAGCAAAAACTGTACTAGAAGGCATAGTAATAGAAGTCACAATTGAAAATGAATGAGTGTGAGCATGAATCTGATACTAGACAATAGTAGCAATTTAAATATGTAGCTGTTGCAAATCTGTAGTGCCGAGTGAAGACGAAGGGTCATTGAGAGAAATAGATGGTGACTTCACTATAGCGGCACGGGAAACAGACTGTCCCAAAGATGGAGTGGTAGAAGATCATAACAAATGGGGATAGAGCTGAAAGCAACGGGACTTCTCATGGTCAGCTTTCCCACAATGATTGAAAGTAAAGTCACTCCCTTTACCACGACCACGACTGCCACGATTCTTAGATCCTAGGGTACGAGAGTTGGGAAGACTCAAGTTGACTGCTAGAGCCATCTAATATGTAGTTGGAGCGGAAATGATTCCAGAGACCTGAGTCTGAAAAGGAACAATACGACAACAACGCTCACCACTGTCAATGGTCGCAAATATCTCAAATAAAAGAGATAAAGGAGTGGTATTAAGGATCTGGGTTCAAAGTACCTCAAACTCAGGACGTAATCCCATGAGAAACTGGTATGTCTACTATCAAGCAACCCTCTTAACTACGAACTCAGTTGCTTCTACAGATAACTCAGTCATAGGCTCATAATGAAATAGCTCCTCCCAAATGGACTGAAAAAACTCAAAATAATCAGCTACACTCTGTGTTCCTTAGGTAACCTGGGCAATGTCTCGGTAAAACTCATAGATCCTCGAGTCATTCCTAGCGTAAACATATGTCTGAGTGAGGGCTGACCACAAAGATAAAACAGTTTCATAATACATGAACATGGTATAGATTCGCTGCTCCATTGAGTCAAAGAACCATCCAAGAATAGTGCAGTTATCAATCTCCCACTGTTCAAATTTGAGATCAATGAGGGGTGGTTTAGGGACGAGGCCCAAAAACCATCTAGATTTACCTCTACTACCCAAATAAAGTTGCACAGACCGAGAACATGACTAAAAATTCCGACCATCTAATAGGGCATTGGTTATACGCTGGACTGAGAAATTGGCCCCAAGGGTTGTGTTGGAATCCTTAATCTTGTGAGTTGTCATTGCACACTATGAACAACAAAAAAAACTTTGAATCGAAGGGAGATCTCCCATAGTAGTATTGTCGAAGAGCAGCAACAAGAACAACAAAATAAATCCATGGCGCAACACCCCTGTTACTGTAATATACAGCCATTGTGATTGATGCCACCATTCAGCAGCAAGTTAGTGTTGTCACAATCCCCCAAACTAGGGTCGCAAACCACCAAACACAGCTATTGTGCAGTGCAAACCACCAAACAGCCACCAGCCCAATCGCAGGCAGCCAAAAAAAATCATGTTGCTGTCGCAAGTCACCAAGGATGCTTTCCTTGTTATCGCAAGTCACTCAACAACAGTCTATTGTTGTCATAAGCCACAAAGTAACACCTAGGTTACTGTCACAAGGCCAAAATACTCCCTAGTTGTTGTCGCAAGCTCCCAATACCTCTCTAGTTGTTGTTGCAAGCCACACAAAACACAACTTAACTATTGTCGCAAGCCTAAAGAACACCCTAGGTGCTGTCGCAAGGCTTTAAACAACCAAACCGACACCCTAGTTGATGTCGCAAGGCTTCACAGCAACAAGGGAAGAAACCCTATTGCAAGTTGAAACCCTATCGTAGGGCAGAAATCGAACTAAATAGTCTATGCAACGCAAAAAAAACCTTATCGTAGGGAAAAAAACACAGCACAAAAAGCTATTGCAGCATGTGAAAAACGGATAAAATCCCTATCGCAACATGCAATTAAGGGAATAAGAATCGAGAAAAAAATATCCCCGAAAGGGAGACCTTCTAACGAAGTTGTTGTTAGGTTATTAGGTTTCAAGATCTAGAGGTATTGAAGAAGGGAGAAAGAGAAGAGAAGAAACATCAAGATCCCAAGAACCAACGAGGGAGTCGATAGGTCCTCTAAGGCTCTGATACCAAGAAGAATTGTGGAAAAGTAATTGTCAAGTCTCTTTGTGAGAGCTCAGTAAGAATTTATATTAATAAAATAGTCAGAAGACAAAAATGCCCTTAAAAATTAGAAATAAATAAAAGCTAAATAAAAACTATATCTAAATAATAACTAGAGCTAAAATAACTAGATTTTCCAATAGTTAAAACGGTTTACCATCTCTTCTCCAAATTCTTGCTTGCCCATCATAAGAACCAGTTGCAAGTAGTGTCCCCTCCCCCTGTATGATAGAAGAAGTGAACCAACTTGATGAACTCGAGTACCAATCAAGTGTAGCGACAATGAAAAGCAAACAGGTCGCATTCCTTTAAAAAAAAAACAGCATAAAAATTGTGATGAACTCACATTCCAATCAAGTGTAGTGACATCCTTGCTTTTTTCATTTGTTCTACCCTTAAAATGTTTCAAAACCAATACATTTGGAGGTCCATTTTGCGCACTGGAACTACAAGGTCCATCGGCAATTGTCCAAATCCGTGCTGTTGAATCTCCAGACCTAGAAATTAAAGCAGTAACTTTAATGACTAATAAGGCAAGATATGCAAAGTTAAATTCAGGGAAAAGTTACGTTAAAATAAATTGACTTCATGCCAAAATTTAGATAACCATGTCAAATAAGAAGAAAACATAACTGTATGAGCCTAATCCAATAAGCTAGGGGATTTGTTCAATCCAATTCATAGGGATTTGATTTGCCCACAATCAGTCTTGACCTGGGAAGCGTCACTATAGGTATATGCGACGAGGAAAGCCATCCATAAGTTTCCCGATCGATAATATTACAATAGTAACATAACATAAGTGAAGCTGAATATATCCTATACGGGATTATTTATTGACGGTAAACCTACCTCGGGACACCATGTTAGCCTGAAAGATTTCTAGTCAACATAGACTTATAGAGAAGGTCCCTATGGGGGACTTCCTGGATGCCTATAAAGTCTTGCAAGAAATCCCTACTTTCACTATGGCATCTAATCACCACTATACTTATTTGAGCCTAAACCTTTTTGAGAAATCATTGAAAGGATCAAGAGAAAGCTGATTGTTTTGGTTTGGAACCCTAGGCTGGTGGACTCATCACTCAATATCCAAAAGGTTTAATATCGTAGGATTGTGATTAGGCCTTCAACTATTTTTTCATGACCTCTTAGACAATCTATTTTATTTGTGGTGGATTGAGCTATAGTTAACAATCTGATTTGTCATAGTAATCTGTTACTTGATCTCAAATTCATCTTAATTTCTTCGTTTTCACAGTCCTGTATCACATGCAAAGAAAAATCATCTCCAACAAATGCATTGACAGATGTGCACCCACCCTGATGCTAGAAGTGTACCAGAGGGACTCCATGCACAAGAAAAAACCTGTACAGAAAAGCATAGAATAAGGAATGGCCACCGTTGGTAGATGGTTGAATAGAACAGAAATGAAAAGGAAGTGCCCGATGGGAGGACAATGCACACAAACCTCTGAAGTATGTCCTTCTAAAATAGTTACATCAGAACTAGGAATCTCACAGGGCAAAGACAGTGAGATCAAAGATACATCCATCGGTTCAGGGCCTGTTAAGCATATAAAAAGATATGTTAAGCACTTTAGATGAGAGATTGAGATGTAAGACACACGCACGTGCAAAGATCTTTGTTGCATTTTTTCTTCCCAATAGGTTCTTTGTTTCATATTTTCAGCCCCCTTTTTTTATAAATGTAAAATTTATTTATGAGCAATGTTGTTAAAAGCGATAGCATATGCGAAGTCTGAAAAGTAAATCACATATACCATGGTGGTATATGCAAAAATATTGAGGCTGCATTGTATGCAATCGCATATAGCATATGCGATGGCATGTGTCCAACAGCTACAAAAATACCTGTTGGACAGCAACTTAATTTTTTTTGCCTTCTTATTTGCTTATAAATACTTTAATCTTACATCCCTCATTTATTCTACTTCAAATACAACTTCCATTGAGCATTCTACAAGTCTAAGCATCAAAATCATCAAATTAAGAAAACAAAACTTCGTAGATGTGATTGCTAAAGCGCTTGTAATGGTGTACGAGTTTTAGGTTGAAGTGAAGTAATTCGCGCTCAGGAGGTGTTGGTTACAGAATCAGAAAGGAGTTGAGATTAAAGAAGTGAGCAAGAGAGGGGTGTCGAGGATGGTGTCGTCTGTTGAGGAAGAGTTCTGGTTGAGCAAGTTTTTGGCCTCAATGGGAGACTCCTCTTAAGCGGCATGGGAGAAGTTTGTTTCCAATGGCAGAAGCTTTGTAGCTTCAGAAAATAAGAAACAAAAGTGGCAAATTCGTAAAGCTGCAGTTGTTCCGTGATAAGTTCAAGACACAGATAGTTGTTTTCCCTGAAGGTGCTGGTAGTAAGGGGTGGAGAGGTCTGAGTCTGGGGTTGAAGGTACACTTTGAACCAGAGGAACAGATGGAGGTAGAGTTAGTGGTCCCGGTCTCGTGGGCTGATGTCCTTCGTAAAGAGAAAGACAGTTCCCGTCTGACCCACAGGTTAATGGTATCAAGTCTAACAATAAGGATTGCTTTGGGTTTTGGAAATGTGATGTGGTTTGTAAGAGTAAACTTGCTGGGATGGACTGGTCATTACTAAAGGAGGTGATCAGACAGAAGTTGAGTAGCCTCAATCTCAAGGGGAATATGAAGCTGAAAGCTTATCCTTGGGGCAAATCGAATAGAATCCTATTGAAGGAGAATAGAGCAATAGCTGGAGTGATTGCCCGACTTAACTCAGTGGAGGTGGATGGAGTAATGTTGAGTCTGAACTAGTGGTTTGCAGATGTGAATAGTTGGATCACAAGTGGAAAGTTGAAGGCTCTTGGTGAAGGTGGTTGGTCTTCCTCCCAATATGTGGGGGCCTCAGGTGTACAACCATATTGGGGGACAACTAGGGGTTCTCCCAGACAAGGACCCCAAAAAGACCTTTCATTTGCCAAGCTTAAGGTTCAGTTTAGTCCATGGAGACTTCAGGGAGGCCTTAGGGTGGTTGGAGAGGGTGACAGATTTGATGGTATTTTGCTGGATGAACTTCCAGTGGAGGCTCAGAGTATACAGAATGTCAAAGCTAAATCCAAGTTGGGGCTATCTGATGGAGTGGGAGTGATGGAGAGGAGCTCCTTGTTGGGTGTTAAGAAGCCAACACCAGCTCGTTAGCATCTTCTTCTTCTACAGCAGATGTGGTTTGTTCGTCACCGACACACATGGCCACTGAAGCTATAGTGGCCGGAGTACATAAAGTTTGCAGTGAGAAGGTGGGGGAAGCTTCGTTATTTTCAGAGAGGAGGGCAGAATCAATTCCTGGCAATGATGGCTTTTTCAAATTAAAGGTGGGTGCATTTAACGTGGGGAAACAGGTGGCAAATTCCTTGAGTTCATCTGAGATGGGTAGCAGCAGACTTGGGCGGCGAAAATCTATGGAGAGAAGAGAGATGAAGTTGTCAAAGTTGATTAGTAAGGGTGTTTCTGGGGAGTATGTAAATAGGGTGATCAACAATAAAAGGTTTTTGGTGGGAAAAAACAGGATACGTGTAAAGAAAGCATGGAGAGTAAAGCATGGGGTAGAGAGGACATGGTTGCAGATTGGGAGTTCGACCTACTCATCTTGTACTAGGGTGGCATGCTCTCTAGACCAAGAGGTTGGTTCGGAATCTGTTAGAACCCCAAATGATAGTGTGAGGCCCTTTTTGGTTAAAGAACTCAAGTCTGGGTTGGCTGAAGCCCACAGGCTTTCTTTTGAGGGTGAATTTGGGTTGGCCGCAACCAATGGGCCTAACTTTGAGTCTGGGGTGGCTTAACACATGGGTTTTCTCAGGAGTTTGGGCTGGCTGAAGCCCACGGGCCTGTTATGCTTGAGGGAGCTGATCTTCACGACTTACCTGTTCAGGGCCCAGTTTCTAACTTCGTTAAGGTGAGTAAGTTTGGGGAGCTCAGTAAAGATCTGATTTCTGGTGAGTTGCTGCGTGGGGGGACAGAGGTAATAGAACTGTTCGTGGTATTTGAATACCACGAACCCTACAATTGTCTCCACGATAGGGTTGGCTCAGCTGTCCATTGAAGTTTCTAGTGGATGGTTTTGGTCGATTGATGGGGAGCCAATTTTGGGTTTCCAAGTGTATGGAAGACATTGTGTTTTGGTGATATCATGTGGTCTTCCAAGACGGTTCCTGGCACCTTCATTGGGGCTGGGATTGAATGTTGTGGGGTCTTCTTCTGCTTCGTTGGTTGTCGATACAGGTAACGGGGGGCTCTCGCCTTTGTCCCCTTATGGATCACTTGTTCTCCCTTCTATTCTGGATGGTGAAAGATAAGAAGCACCCTCGAAGGCTATAAGCCGCCACAAATTCTATGAATATTCTTGTAGTGGGAAGTTGGTAGGAGTCGTTGAAGTTAGTTCAAGTGTTGATGCGGCTATTTTGTGGGAGGTTGCTAGTATCAGAGATAAAGGGGTTGAAGATAGGTTGGTTGAAGTCAGTTATAAACCCAAATATCCCTCCCATACCTGATTCCCCCCGTATGGAGCCACCGTCGCAATATAACATGGCATGCCTCAACTGTTCCCCACCCACTCGGAAGAGGACTACCCTTTTTTGGGACCCTAATAGGCATTGAGGCAACAGTAGGCCTTCATCGCGCCACCGATTGCTTACTGTCAATGATCACCTTCTTGTACCGAGTGTCTTTGCGTTTCGAAAAGTGTTTAGTTGAACAGTTGAGGCATGCCATGCTATACTGCGACTGTGGCTCCATTCGGAAGGGAATCAGGTATGGAAGGAATATTTGGGTTTATCTTCAGGCTCCTATGGCCTAAATGAAGGATTCTTCAAAGCCCCCCCCCCCCCCCCAAGGTGAACTAGAGCTGGAAGACGGCCCTCACCCCTTCGGGGGGGCTTTTTGCATACTCAGGTAATCGGATTACCTGAGTTATATAGCTCAACGGCATGTATGGTCGTTTATCGAGGCTTGACGATCTTGTGTTTTCGGATGAGTTTCTAGAGTGCTCTTCCACTGTGGGTTCGTTTTCATTGGAGGAAGATAGTCTTCTATTTTTTGGAGGCAAATGCAGAAAATGTTAAAAGGAAGAAACTTTCAATTATGAAAGAACTGGAGGAGTAAAAAAGGTCTTCCCCTAGGAAGGGGTTGGGGCGTAAGAAATTGGTATTTAATGTCACTTAAAATCATGTTATAGAATGTTCGGGGTTTAATTGATAAGAAGAGGGTGGTTGTTAATCTTTGGTCCGTACTATTAACCTATTCATTGTTTCTCATCAAAAGTCTAAGTTGGAGGTGGTCAACGATAGTGTGGTTCGCAAGCTTTGGGGCTGTAAGGATATCGGTTGGTGCAGCGTTCCTGCGAGTGGGACGTCGGACAGGACAATTGTAATGTGGGACAAGAAAAGAGTGATGGTTGAAGATTCTTTGCTTAAAGCCTTCTTGACATCCATTCTTTGTAAGTTGGTGTCAAGTGACTTCCAGTGGGTATTTTCAGGGGTCTATGGTTCCACCAAAAATCAAGAAATAACTCAATTTTGAGAGGAGTTATGTGATATTAATGCATATTGGCACAAGCCTTGGTGCCTTGGGGGAGATTTTAATGTCATCCGATTCTCATTTGAAAAGTTAGGGTATTCGAGAATCTCTTCTAAGATGCATAGATTTGGGAATTTTGTTCAGTCTTTTGCGCTAGTGGATTTGACGTTGCGTGGGAGGCAGTTTACTTGGTCTAATACCCATGACCTACCTAGTATAAACAAGCTCGATAGATTCTTGGTGACTTCCAGTTGGGAGGAGTACTTTTCAAAAGTTAGCCAAGAATCAGTTCCGAATCCAACTTCTAACCATTGTCCAATTCTTCTTCAGATTGGTTATTTGGTTAGGCGGCCCTTCCCGTTCAGGTTTGAAAACATGCGGCTATTGCACGTAAATTTTAAGGGTATCATTGAGAGTTGGAAGGGGAGTTCAAGTTTAGTTGGCAGGTCGAAGGTGGTGTTTAGATTGAAGTTGAAGGGTATTAAAATAAAGCTCAAGGAGTGGAATAGGGAAGTGTTTGGGCAGGTGGAGGTGTGTAAGAAAGAGATTTTGTGGGAGATTGAGTTAGATAGGAGGGAAGAGGGGGTCTTCTTCCTCTCGGGGGCAAGGCTAAAAGGGGATCCCTTCGTGATGAGAATAAACAAAGGGTGAATATGGAAGACGTTTGTTGGCGGCAAAAGTCGAGGATTAAGTAGTTAAAAAAAATGAGATGGTAATACTAAATTTTTTCACCATATGACTAATGCGGATAAGAGATCAAACCTCATTACTATAATCAAGATCGAGGGAAATTGGATTGAAGGGGGAAGAGGAAGTTAAGAAGGGTATGGTATACTTCTACACCGGATTATACATGAAATCTCTTCAAGCGCGGCCCAAGCTTAATGGGTTGCATTTCGATTGTATTTTCGATACTCAGAGGAGGTGGTTAGAGAAGTTGTTCGCAGAAGAGGAAGCTTTTGAAACTTTTT
This sequence comes from Akebia trifoliata, assembly GCF_017979445.1. Lineage (NCBI taxonomy): Eukaryota > Viridiplantae > Streptophyta > Magnoliopsida > Ranunculales > Lardizabalaceae > Akebia > Akebia trifoliata. The sequence continues at coordinate 34,284,383 of NC_141378.1, forward strand.
CTAGTATGTGCTTGGATCAAGCGTCAGGTTCACTTTGGGTTTTTTCAAAACTTGTTGGGATACTACTAGAGAGGATTGTTGACGATAGTGAATGATTTCTTCGAGAATTGTGTGGGATATTGGGTCAAATTGTTCTTTTGTTGCTCGAGTCTAAAAAAGTCGGGGTGGAAAACACTGCGGATCTTAGACTTATATGCTTGGTGGGTGTTATTTATAAAATCTTCTCTAAGATGTTGACTACAAGAATGAAAGAGGTGATGAATGCGATCATCGGTCTTAACCAAGGGGCATTTTTGAGTGGGAGACAGATCACGGATGGGGTTTTTATTTCGAACGAGTGCTTAGATTCGAGGTTCAAATCTAAGGTGACGGGTGTTGTTTGCAAGATAGATATAGAAAAAAGCTTATGATCACGTTAGTTGGGGGTGTCTACGTTATTTGCTAGAACATATGGATTTTGGGCATAAATGGATATTTTGGGTTATGAAGTGTGAGTTCTTTTTCCATACTAGTTATCGATTCCCCAGAAGTTTTCTTCAACAATTATTGGGACTTGCACCAAGGGGACCCGTTTTCACCTTTTTTGTTCTTGGTGGGAGTTGAGGCCTTGGGGAGGATGATTGGCAAGTCAGTGGATAACGGCAATTTAAGCGATTTTCATCCTAGTGAAAGGGGGCCTTTGGTTACTTAGTAGTAGTTTGTAGCTGATACGTAGATCTTTTTGGATAATGACATTAATCAAGTTAGATTCCTTGAAGGCTTATTATGTTGCTTTGAAGCTACTACGGGGTTACCAATGAACTTACTTAAGAGTAGGGTGTATCCAGTGGGTCAAGTGTTGGATGTTGATTTTCTAGCAGTGTCCTTAGGGTGCCAAGTGGGCTTTCCTCCATCTTACTTGGGATTACCATTGTGTAATAGTATTTGGGAATCGGTAATTGAGAGGATTGCAAGAAGGTTGACTTCTTGGGAAGCTAGGTATTTGTCAAAGGGTGGTAAGTTTACCTTGATCGGTGTTTTGTTCAGTATCCCTATTTACGTTCTCCTTATTCTCGATTCCCAGATGTGTGGAGCTAAGGACTTATAAACTCTTTAGAGATTTTTTGTGGCATGAAAGGGGAGGGAAAAGTAAGATTCACTTGGTTAGTTGGAAAAATATGTGTACACTTAAGAGTTTGGGGGGTCTTGGGTTTAGAAATTTGGGATCCTTGAATGGTACTTTGTTAGGGAAATGGCTTTGGCGATTCGAAGTAGAGAGGGAAAGGTTATGCATAAGGTAATAGCGGCTAAATTTAGGGAAGACTCCCTTGGTTGGGAGAGTGGTGTAGCTAAGAATCCTTATGGTTGTACTGTTTGGAAAATTATTCTTAATATTCTCCCCCAATTCAAAAAGATGGTGGCTTTCAAGGTCAGATTTTGGGAGGATTCTTGGTGTGGTGAGGGTCCCTTGAAGGAAAGTGTCTCATTTTTGTTTGTCATCTCAAGGAAAAAGGATCTTCCAATTTCAAGATTCCACGAGGTGGATCTTGGAGGCTCTATTTGGGATTTGGGGTTTAGGAGGTCATTGAATGATTGGGAGTTGACGAAGGTTTCTCAGCTGTTGGAGTGTCTTGATAGCGTTCTTAGAAAGACAGATGGGGAGGATTTGAGAATTTGGGTTACTAATAATAATGGATTGTTTTCTGTGAGAGTTTTATAATGATCTAACAAGGAGTGGGGATGTTGCCCTTCCCCACGAGGCAGTTTGGGGACCTAGAGTGCCATCTAAGGTGGGTTTTTTTATGGATTGCTATTAAAGGAAGAATTTTAACGTTTGATCAATTGCAAAAAAGGGGTTTCTGCAGTCCGAACTATTGTTGTATGTGCGTGGGTAACGAAGAGTCAGCTAATCGCCTTCTTTTGCATTGTCTAGTGGCAAAAGAGGTTTGGGATCAATTCTTCTACTTGTTCAGAGTAGAGTGTTGCATGTCAAGTATGGTGAGAGATCTCTTAATGGAATGGTCTTAGCTGGGGGAGAGTTTTCATATTTCCAAGAGGTTGCTTTGGAATTTAACGTCGTTCCCGATTACATGGTGTCTATGGAAGGAAAGAAATGCTAGAACATTTGAACGAAAGTTTTTCTCAAGCCAAATTTTATTTTTGTTTATCCTTGGGTTTCTTTATTTCTGGTGCAAGATCTTTAAGGAGTTTAAAGAAATCTTTTTTGAGGACTTCCCAATTCGATGGGATTGCATTTGTAATCTATTAGAGTCGTAGCTCTATGATTGTTTCTTTTTCTTTTTTCTTTACTTGGTTTTGCTTGTGTTTTCTCCTGGTTGGTTTGTATTTGTTTATGTTTATCAAAAAACAATTCATAAAGATTATTTAAGAAGCAAGATCAGAAATTTACATTCCCCAATCTCCAATCCATTTCTCCTCTCTTTATTTTCGATTTCTCTAAAAATCTTTATTCTAGTCTCTACACTTTTTTTATTCTTCCAAATTCAAGAAGATTCGAGAGCAAACAAAACTCCAAGTTTCAAGACTCATGATTAAAGAATCATTGAAGATCAATTATCAAGATTCAAGATCAAGAATCAATAAGCTTGAAGCCTTGGACTTGAGGTATTTATAATATTATTTTACATACTTAGTTACTTTTTTGTTTGACATTTGAAGAACATGGCTTCTTCATCGGCAAACTCCTCCCTAAGGCCCGAATTGAATGACCTTGATTGGAAGTACCGTCATTATCGTAGTGCCACCGGAAAAAAAACAAGTGTGTTAATTGTGTGGCTACATAAGCCAAGGAGGAATCGCATGCCACAAGCAACACCTTGCTCACATGTCAAGGTCAAATGCTAGGGCATGCCTAAAAGTTAGTCTCGAAATCAAACGGAAAATAATAGAATATTTAGACAAGACCTCTAGGAAAAAAAGAGATGATGCCGCCATATTAGAAAATTACATGGAAAGTGGAAGTAGTGGTGGGATTGATGAGGATGATGATGATGACATTTATGTACATGATACTTCCCCTACGACGATATCGACCGGATATTTTAGACCACCTATTGCACCATCAAGAAGAGCATCTAAAAGAGCTCATGGAGAGAGGTCCACTAGATAGATGGTGCAGGCCACATCACGAAGATGTGATTACCCAAAGAGAAAAGGAAAAAGACTTGAGAACCTTGTAAAGGATAGAAAAACTACTATCCAATACATAGCAAAATGGCTTTAGCAAGAAAGTATTGCCTTTAATATTGTTAAATTAAAAAGTTTTAAGGTCGTGATTGAGGCCATTAGACAATTTGGATCGGGACTTAAGTCACCATCTTACCATGAAATTAGAAAGCCGTGTCCAAAGAAAGAAGTAGAGTTCACTCAAGGTTTCCTCAATGAATATCAAGAGAAATAGAAGACATATGGGTGCATTCTAATGGCTGATGGATGGACTGATAGATCTGACCAAACATTAATTAATTTTTTAGTTAAGTGTCCGATTGAAACTATGTTTCTTAAATCTGTCGATGCATCGGCCTATTCACACACGGCCGAATATCTTTTAAAATTACTAGATAGTGTAATTGATGAAATCGGAGAAGAAAATGTTGTCCAAGTGGTCACGGATAATGCAACTGCATAAGTGGCTGTGGATCGCTTGTTAATGGACAGGAAACCTTGTTTGTATTTATCGTCTTGTGCAACACATTATATTAATTTTATTTTAGAAGACATTGGTAGGTTACATATTAAATTGTTGTTAGAGCTAGAAAAATTATTGTTTTCATGTATAAACATAATTTATTGTTGCAAAGAATGAGAAAAAATATCGGTGGAAACTTACTTAGACCGGTTATTACCCAATTTACAACGGCGCAAAACTTGTATCGAAAGAAAAGTGAATTTAAAAGCTTTGTAGTGTCAACCGATCAGAATAATGGGCCTTGGTCAAAGAAGAATAAAGGAAAACTAATTGTCCAAATCATTCTTTCTCAAAACTTTTAGACTAATATTTGTAAGGTTTTAAGAAATGCCAAACCACTAATTATGTCCTACGATTGGTGGACAATGATAAAAAAATCATCAATGGGTTACATTTATGATTATATGGAAAACGCTAAATTAAAAATAATGGAAAATCATGCATTTAAATAAATGAATTATAAGCCTGTAATTGACATTATAAACAAGAGATGGAGGAACCAAATGTTATTTGCCTTGTATTCGACTACGTACATTCTCAATCCAGTCATGTACTTTCAAGCCATTAAACGTGATGAAGTGGATTCGACACACATGATGGGATTCCTTGATGTTTTGGAAAGAAAGATTTCAATGAGAAATGAAGAAAACAAGATATCATCGCAATTAGCTTGATATAAGAATAATGAAGGAATCTTCAAGATGGAGATTGTCATCAGACACAGAACAACAAAGACTCCAAGTAAGAATAATATTAAATATTTAATGGTATATTTAGATTCATTCAAGTCATCAAGTGTTCAAATTCAAATTATTAAAATATTTTTTAATTAAATATGACAGTTGATTGGTGGGTACAATATGGAGTGGATCTAATTTCAAATGATCCAAGTTTGAAGAAATTGGCCATACGAATTCTTGGCCTAATATGTTCTGCATCCAAATGTAAGCGCAACCGGAGTACATTCAAGATGGTAAATTTTATTTTGAGGCAATCTCCGGTATCCCGATAAATCTTCGCTAGAGCAAGTTGTTTGCGGTAGGTGAGGTAGAAGGGTTGGAAGCGGCGACAACCTCGATTGGGTTCCAAACATGGACCCTTCCATCCACATATCTGGGTTTTCCTTTGGGGATGGGTTATACTAGTAAAGACATTTGGGAGCCAATGTTAGAAAGGATAAGAAAGAGACTTAGCAGGTGAAAAGCTAAGTTACTATCTAAAGGAGGGAAGATTACCCTTATCAAAAGTGCACTGGCCAACATCCCCATCTATATTTTTTCTTTATTTTCCTTGCCAAGGACTATAGAAGTGCAACTAGAAAGAATCTGCCAAGACTTCTTGTGGCATGGCAAAGACGGCGTGAGAAAACATCATTGGGTGAGTTGGAGCAAAGTTTGTTTACCCAAGAGGAATGGGGGATTGAGACTTCTTAACTTTGGTTCTATAAATTCAGCATTGTTGGGGAAATGGCTCTAGAGGTTTGGAGAAGAAGGGAAAAGTCTGTGGAGGAAAGTAATTGTCGACAAATATGGAATCAAAGGAAATAGTTGGGAGAGTGGTCCGACGAGAGGTGCGTTGGGGTGTGGAGTGTGGAAAGGCATCCTTAGAAGATTAACGGTATTTAAGAACAGAGTAAAATGTAAAGTTGGGAGCAAGACCAAGGTGAGGTTCTGGGAAGACTAGTGGTGTGGGAACGGTCCTCTCAAGGACACTTTTCCTGATCTTTTCGACTTATCCCTGAAAAAGAATCAAGTTGAATCTGCATTCAAGAGTTTCAAAAACGGCATGCTTAACTAGGACTTTGGGTTTAAAAGAACTTTCAATGATTGGGAGGTGGATAGAATAGGGTGACTGATTCTTAGGGTGGAGAACATCTATATGCAAAATTCCTCAGAAGATAAGAGATTGTGGGTTGGAACTCGGGATAGGAAATTCACGGTTAAATCCATGTATGATAGCATTGCTCCAAGCAGTACAGCGATTTTCCCTCATGTTTTTGTCTGGGGTGGTAAGATACCTCCCAAGATATTGGTCTTCGTCTAGTTGGCAACTTTAGGGAGACTCGCAACATTGAACCAGTTGATCAGAAGAGATTTTATTTTACCAAGCCAATGTTGTATGTGCAGAATCAGTGGATCACTTATTCATTCATTGCCGGGTGGCACATCACATGTGGTCACATTTTTGGTCTTTATTTGGGGTAGTGGGTTGCTTTCCTTGCTCAGTCAAGTCGGTTTTGAAATCATGGTTGGCGTGGGGAACTTCATTCTCAACTTCGAAACGGATTCTATGGTTCTTGTCTCCATTTGCTATTTGTTAGGGTATCTGGACAGAGCGTAATCGGTGCATCTTTGGGGGGAAAGGTTTTTCTACGGAAGGATTAGTTCTTTCTATTTTGAAACTCTTGTACTCTTGAAGCAAACTCTATAAAGAATTTAAGGGAGTATTTTTTGAAGATTTTCTCGTAAGATAGGATAGGGTTTGTTCGTTGTCGTGAGAGTCACTCGCCATCCGCGTGTTGTTTGTTTTTATTCTTCCTTGTGGTGTTTTCCTTTTCTTGTTGTTTCTCTTTGTTCTTGGGTTGGTCACCTCGACTCCCTCGTTCTCTTTTTTCAATAAATTTATCTTTATCGATCAGAAAAAAAAAATTATTTTGATATATATTTTAAATTTTAAATTCTTGCTTCATTTCTTAATTTAGCAAATAACAACATTTTAATTGATGTGTGTTTAATTGAATTAAAATAACATATTCACACCAAGAAGAGGAATCGACTTGAGCAAAAAAAGTTCAATGACTTGGTCTTCGTGCAATACAATAAAAACTTGTACAAATGATTCTTACAAAGGAAGGAGCAACCAGGGTTCTACGACCCCATCTCCCTTTATGAGCTTAATAAAGATCCATGGATTTCTGATGCAATAAATGCGCTAGTGTTCGAAAGAAAAAATCTCACTTGAGCACAAGTTGAGGAAGCTGCTCTTGCACCGGCATCCAAGGAAGGCTCAAGCCAAAGAAGAAGATGTGGCCGATCGAATCAACAACTACTTGATGAAAAAGACGAAATACAAGAAAAGGAAGATGAAAGTCAAGAGCATTTGGATGTGGATGAAGTTTTGGTGAGATCAGATGAAAGATTAAACTGAAGAAGATGAAGAATACATTGAAGGTGATGATTCAAACGATGATGGGAGTGACGACAACAACGACCATAACGAAGGTGGTGGTGACGTCGGAGATGTACCACAATGGATTAGAGATGGTTGTGTGGAGTATATGGCGGGTTATCATCCAAATTAGTTGTTCACTTGTTTTGTAATTTGAATATTTCCAATTTTTATATTTATGACTTGCATTAGATATTTTATATTTGGATTGAAGCTTTATTCTTGTGTTTTTTGGTATCTATGTAATTTTGGACAATATTTCTAAGTTAATCAATGTCTATTTTGGTGTTTTTAATTATTTTTTTTTATGTTTATGCATTTTTTTAAGTTGTGGTTGCATATGTCATCGCATATGCGAAATGCAAAATCGCATATGCGATTTCGCGCATATGTAATCGCATATCGTCGCATATGCTATTTGAAACCACTGTTTATGAGAGGACAAGATGTCCTCAGAAAAAGTTATAGAAAACGAAACTACCCACTCCTCCCCTTACAAATCAGATCCCACCTAAAGAGAAATATTTTCAGTCCATTTTAGAAGATCAAAAACAATTTATTCCTCCTATTGTATTATTATGTGATCAAATAAACATTTATTCAGATTTACCTCCACAAACTCCATTATTTTCACCTTTGATGTTAACCTTATCGTCATGATCTAGACCTGGTTCTATATCAATATGCTCTTCATGCTGTTTTTCCTTTTCTCGCACCCTATCCTTTTCTATCCTTTCTTTATCCCTTTCTCGTTCTCTCTCTTTGTGTTGTCTTTCCCTCTCTCTTTCTCGTGCACATTCTCGGTCATCCTCCCGGTCGAATCCCTTGTCTTTTTTCTTATCCTTCTCTCTCTCCTTTTCAAGATTTTCTTTCTTCTCTTTTATGATTTGCCGCAGTTCATGGACATCCTTTGTAATAAGATCCAAAGGTTGAAGAAAGGAGAAATCATCATCCACATCTGCATCGCTCTGGCAAACTTAAACCAAGCACTAATCAGCATAAAACTTTAGAATACAAAGATGATAAAATTCTCTAAGAAACAAAGCAGAATCTAGATTATCATGAATCAATGAATTAAGCACACTCACATTACTCAAATTCGCTTCCAACTCAAGATATTGTAGTCCCTTTTGTACAAATGTAATAAGAGCACCGGGGGGGACTAAATTACCATCAATTGGACATTTATTGATCCCTGCCTCATAACCTAAAGCAAATGCTGAATGCGTGAAACCTGAAAAAGAGTATATTAGAAACAATCAAACAACCCAAACAATTTGCCACATATGGCAGAAAAGAAGAATCACATAATAATACTTTCCAAAAAAGAAGAATCAAATAATACATTTGAAGAACAAGCATCTAGAAAAACAATAAAAACATAAAGTTTTCAAAGCGCGCTACATAGACTTGGCCAATCCTTGAATTTGATCATGTAAATAACAAATCAAAAACTACCAAAGTAGAACAGGTGCCCCAAGAGGCCCTCCACAAGGTCACTTACCCAAATCCCAACTCAAAGCAGAACAACAAAAATACAATGCAAAAAACATATAGGTTATTAAAGAAAAAAAGCAAAGAAAACTTAAGAGTACAAGACCATTAACTGCAGCAACTTCTTGAAAATAGTGACAAGAAATCTTAACTATAGTTAGTGGGTATATCCCGCTCCAGAAAAAAAAAAAAGAATGGAAATTTCCATAAAATTGAGTAAAATGGAGAACCATTCAATTCAATTTTATGAAAATCTATTGATTAATTCAGGCTTAAAAACAACATCAAGAAAGCAGCTAACAAAATTCAGGATTGAGGGAGCATATAAAAAGTCTAAACATTCTGAAGCAGGAGCAAAACCCAAAGTAGACAATTCATGCAAGCGATGCAACCATAATTAAGGGAAACTGTTTTCTTTTGCCCTAAAAGTAATTCATGACGCATTTAATTTTCATTTGAAACCACGTATGCTGTACTAAATATTTAAAGGTTGGTAGGTTAATGTATTCTTCCTCTTGTAATATTTAGGTGTTTCATTTTGTAAAACTAGTAACTTGGAAAGGGAAAAAAAGCATTTATTAGGGCAGGGCCATGTAAGAACATAAGATTCATTATGTGATGAAAGAAGTCAATTACATAAAGAAGAGTGGTCCACTGGATGCACAGTCACCACAAGGTATCGACAAGACAAAATGGCATCCCCTCCCACACCATCACCAAAACAGAGGGGAAAAAAGAATAAGAGAGGCAAGGGGGATCAGCATTAGGTAACCTACCTTGAAATAATTATTTTAAGTTCCTAGTCCAGTTCTACTAAAACAAGTCCCAAACTAGAACTCAAAGGCTTTAAATACTATGTAAGATGACTCGTAAGTTATGGCCTATATTGCTAGATATTAAATGCAGCAAGGCATTTATCATTTAAAATCCATGTCCAGAGGTGTGGATTCAAGGTTATTAGAGGGAGACTGAACTATTTTTAGTGAGAGCTAACCTATATGAAAGAAAAGTTAATGACAAAGAAGGTACAAAAACATGAGACAATGAAGGCCATTCTACAAATTCCACCAATATGCTTCATTCGACTTTTTTTTCGACAAGCAAAGATTTAAAATTTATAAATAATATAGAAAGGGAGGTTGAGATGACCAACCCAAAACAAGAACCCCAACCAACAACAACAACATGACTAAGCAAGGGCGATGTTACAAGCACACTACCACCCACCAATCAAATCCTCAAGAAACACCCCCTAAAACAATATAAATACTTCACACCACAAGTACAAAAGACCCAGAATCAGTATGACCACATCGTGCAACAAGAGCTCCTTTTCCTCAAAAATGCGACTATTCCTCTCCTTCCAAATCCCCAACAGTTCACAAATGGAATAATGCCCCAAAGGATCCTCTTGGAGGTCGAAAAGTAGAAATCCCAGGCCAACCAAGACTGAAACTAATTCCTCAAGGAAGACAAGATACACCCAATAATGCCAAACAAGGAGAGAAAGTGTGACCAGATCTATAGGGCAACAGAGCAATGAATCAAAATGCGGTCCGCCGACACAAAAAACAAATGTTATGCAATGGAAAACCTCTCTTGATGATGTGATCCGTGATCAAAATCTTCTCCAGAGACACCGACCACATGGAAAACTATACCTTTGAAGGGCCTTAGGATCCCAAATAGCCAACATTGGAAAGGGAGGGTTGTTAGTGTGAAGAAGCAAGCGATAATAAGATCTAACTGAAAAATCTCATTTCATAAACCTTCACACTACTTTTTTTTTTTTTTTTGATAAGTTAAATGTCCTCAGAAAAAGTACAAACAATTATCTTTCGCTACTAACAATATCCTTCCCACAACTTTCCATCATTCCCATTAACAAACAAGAGAAGTAACTAAGGCCCTGCTTGGTATGACGCAAAAGACAAGAAACTGCAAAACTTTACATTTATTGTCTTTTGCATTTCTTGTCTTTCACGTAAAGCTTTGAGATTGCTTTTTTGAACATTGAAAATGCAAAAATCGTTAAAAATAAATAAATAAATAAATTTACCATATTTAAATATCCTTTTTATAAAATCCTCAAAAGGATCCACATTTGAAATTTTTCTTGACTAAATCATTTTTTTCAAAAAGATTTCTAAAAAACCAAAAACTTGGCAATATATAACCTAAAAAAATAAGACTAATTTCTCTAACAATCTATATGAGGAAATACATCAAATAGAAGTTTGATAGGAATCCAATCATGATCGGATGCCACTTTCCTTTTTGAAAATTTTAATTTTATTAAAAAATAAGACTAATTTTGTCCTCTACAACCATGTGGCATCTGATCATGTGTTAGGAATAGGATGCCACAATGCTATACAATCATGAAATTTTATTTACTTTAGAAAGGAAAGTGTTCTTCTAATATGAACCAGACTAGGCTTCTTAAAGCATCCTAAACAAAAGAGAGAGAGGGTTACGTGTCTCTGTGAGTGAGTTGGATAAACCCTAATAAAATTTCTTTTTGTTTCAATTCTCTCGAATCCCAGTCCATAATAGAGAGAGATGAAGAAGAGAAAGATCTAGTTGTGTATGTGAGAAAGATGACAAAGAGAGAGATTTGGGTGTGTGTGTGAGAGAAAGAGATCTGGTTGTAGGCGTAAGTGAGAGAGAAGCAAGGGTTCTGTTCAATAGAAGAGAAGCATTCTTGCTCGAGCATCCCGTAAAGTTTTTCAGTGAATTTTTTAACGCAAACCTTTCCCAGAAAAATCACGTTTCCTACCAAGTTTTACCGACTTTTTATGTTGGGCCCACATAACTATTTTGTAACCAAGCACATGACACTTACTAAATATCGTAAAACTCTCCAATTTCGCAATTTTACAAGGTTTTGCGGGGTTACCAAGCGGGACCTAAATGCACCCTATCATATTACCAACATTATCCACTTTCCAATCATTGAAAAAACTCTTTAACCTAGAGTCCCAAGAAAACCTCCCCATCCACCTTAGTCATGAAAGAGGACATTGGCTAACCTTTCTTGTAAGAGAGTACAAAGAGACTTGGAAATTTCTCCATAAGGGCCGAGTCCCCTGCGATCTTCCCAAAACCAAACTCAAATCCCCCTTCCACCATGAACCACACTTTTCTACAAAACGATGGAAGAATTTTCAGAAACCTTTTTCTAGACCGAACTTCATTTGACTTTTTAGTATTTACAGATCAACCTCATGAGAATGAATAATGGACACCCACTCAGTTCCAACTATAGAATGTAAGGAAGGATTAGGTCCCCTTAAAGACAAGTTCTTATTCTTTCTTGATTGGAAATACTAGTGAGCATTATTTAAGTAGCCACCTTTGGTCTGGATGTTATCCATGAAAGTGATTGACATGGGATCCTCCTCAAATAGCTCTACCTTGATGAGATTCTGGCCTTTCTTGTAAAGAGATGACCAAGTTTTTAAATGAGAACCCATTTTTCTTGAATGGTAATCTAGGGGTTATGCAAACTGCCAACTCATTTTTCTGGTTCTGCGCTATATTTCTGTGCATCGGTGTGATGCAGTATGCCCCTCTCCGATATCTAATTCAACATGCGCCATCAACACATCAAACCAAAGCCTATTACAGCACAGAACCTTTTTCCACTTAACCAACATTCATAGATTCAAATGGGTCGACAAAAAAAGAACTGATCCCAAAGCCCTAAAAAATCAAGAAACCAAACTTTTAAAAAAAGGACCTAATACGATCCGCAGAACTTAAAAGCTCTTCATAATCTCCCATCGACGACCAAACTAAAGTTTCCTCTATAACTCAACTTCCCTCTACCAATGAAACCCCAACTCGGTTCGACCCTAAGAAAAAACTAACAAGAAATCGCAAAGAAACCAAAGAAGCTTAGAAAAAATATATTTTTTCCGAAACACTAACAAGGAGAAAGAACAAAAACCCGAAAAATTACAGATTTTTCTTCTTCTTTTTTTAAATAAAGAAAAAAAGTAGAGATTTTCAATGGAGGTGGAGATGAAAACTGACCTGATTCGTTGAGGTAACGAAAGACAAGGTAATTCAATTCGACGGACGTTAGGGAGACCATCTTCGCAACTTTGCCTTAACTGTAACAGCGTCGCAGGAGAGAGAAAACTATTATGGGGGACCGAACCCTCGCGAGCTGGAAAAAGTAGAAAGAACAGTAAACTCGATTTTATTATGAGAGGAGAGATGCCGAGATACTACCGTGGCCGGTTGGTGTTTCTCTTCCGTTTCACCTATTTTTCGCCTTCGTTATCATGACATTGTAAAATGCTTGGTTTGCCTCAATTAAAAAAAAAAAAAAACAATAAATAAATAAATAAAGATTCTATTCCATACCAACTTTTGCTAACGTCACCTCACTTCAATGTAAATCACAGCCCGCAAATTCGGGTTAGGCACCAACCCGTTTAATCTTTTTTGACACGTTTAATTATTTTATCATTATAATTTTAAATGTATCAATAATTATTTAAAAAAAAATTAAATTATTCATTTTTTAATAAGATTTTTCTTTTAAATTTTCATAATATTCTTTTAAGATATTTTTTAAATAATTAATGATTAAATTTTTAATTATGAACATAACAAATACTTTCCTTCCTAAGTTATTTATTTATATTAATAATTTTTTAATCCTTTTTTTCCTTAACATCTAGAGGTATGTAGTAATATAGTCATCCATGTGGGCATAACGTTCTTTACTAAGTAAGGCTAGTATTTCTATTTGATAATGAAATATACTTTGCTTAGTCAAATATATATAAAATTATTATTATTATTATTATTATTATGAAAAACACTTTCCTTTGTAAGTTAGTAAGAAAAGTTTTCTGACCACGTCACCTTCTGGCATCCAAAAACATGATTTGATGTCACATGGTTGTAAATGATAAAATTATATGAAGTTTAAAAAAACAAATTAAAAGAAAGTTATTTTATCATTGAACTCAATTTATAGTTATGTGACTTTATTTTTAATTATGGTATTTTGGTGGAAATGTAACTTATTTTTTTTCCAATAAAGATTAGAATTTTATTAAACAGGTTATATATAGGCGGGTCAGATATACCTATTTATAAATTGGTTGGGTTTAGGTTTACGTTTTTGACACAATTATTAAATAGGTCAGGTATGTATTTGGTAAATTTTCATAATACCCTTACCTCAACACAACGCGGTCCAACCCATTGCGACCTATAAGATTAGCACACATCTTGGGGTAGGGTTAGCAAAAGTTGGTGTAGCAATAGAAGTTATCTATATAAATAAAAATATTAAAAAAAATTACATAATAGACCTTGCAATGGGAATGACTTTATAAATAATCCTTGAGTTTTGGGACATTATCTTAAAATTCAGTTAGTACAACCTTTCTTTCTTTATACCCTTCACCTCGAAAAAATGTCCAACTCCAACAATAGAAATCGGTGTTTCAAAAAGTTGAGATTGATTTTAAAAGATTGATCTAAACGATTGGATCAAAGATTGATATAGATTATTTGGATCGCCAATCTTGACAATTCAAACCATTGATCTCACTAATTGAAAAGGGGGTATGGGCTAAAAACACCTCAATTTGTAGGTACGGATTCGTTTTAAGTTTTGGAAAAAATCTATTTTTAAGATTTATGGAGTTACACCTAATTTTACGGAAATCAACTCTAATATGGATTAAAAGCTTGGATCTTCTAAGAGATTGGATCTAAGGATCAAATTACGGGATTGGAAAGTGTTAAGCATCAATCCCGCCTGACAAAAGTCAATCTCTACCAAAATAAAAAAATCTATACTAAAAAAAAAATCTCATTTCTAGTATTGGTGTGATTACCTTCAGACGTAATTGATTGATGGCAGTGTTCCCTCAGAGATTGGCAGTGAGCGTTCTTCTTATAAAATTTCTCAATTTGTATCTACTTCTAAATCTTTTCCTAAACTCTAAGATGAGAATTTCTGGGTGTTTTTCTAGCTAGATTTGAGTGATTTGAAGATTTTCAAGGTATTTTTCAAGCTATAAATCAAGGCATGGGGTATGGATATTGAGTTGGGACTTCAATTTTAGGGTTTTGGTGAAGTTTTGGAGAGGTTTCGATCTTTTATTCCTAGGATTTTTTAAGGCATAAGAGATTTTACGGTAGGGTTGCCTATTTTAAGTATGTTTTTTATATTGTTTTTGTTACATTAGGTTTGTTTTAGAAAAAATCTTTCTAATTGATCCTCTAGTGGTTTTAGATAAAATTGCATGTGATTTTGATTTGGATTCGATTTATTTGATTTAGAGAGAAATCCTCCTCCCATGGAGGGTTCTTTAATTAAATATTTGGTGGGTCCCACTAAAATTAATGAGCCAATACAAAAAATTGGACCCACAGGCTTAATTAATTGCATTTATTTATGTTTTATTTGGTTTGGTAAGATTTCACTTTATATTTATTAATATTTTTTGAATTTTTTAATTGAAAAATTATCATTTTGCCCTCTGACTTTTGCTTTGAGATATTGTTCTTTGAGATCTTGGGGTGTTTCAGAATAGTTTTTTCAAAGGGAATTCATTGAAAATATTTGTTTATGTCATTTATGACTTTTTGACATGAAATAGGCAAAAGCCCCATGAGGGGTATTTTAATAATTTTGTCAAAATTTATGAAATTTGGTGAAACAATTTATTTGGTTCCATATTGTTATCTTATATGTTCGAAAGTGTTTTTCTAAACCTAATATGATTTTTATAGGTGTTTTGGTGTCAAGAGTATTTTAGTAATTTGGTCGATTTTTGTTAATTTTTTAAGTAAAACTTCTTTTAGTCCTAGAATGTGGATTTCTATGTTTCGAGTCACATTTTCCAAGCATAGTGTGGTTTTTATTAGAGTTCCAACTTGGGTGGGCAAAACTCATATTCGCTGGGTTGAACCTGACCTTAAGTCAGGTCTAGTCATAATTAGCTTGGGTTCAGACAACAAAAACAAATGCCTGACTCAAAAAAGGTTAGGCGTGGGTATACGTATCGACTAACCTAATTTGCCTGAACTTAATATGATTATAATTTTAAAATATTTCTTATTTAGGTTTTTTTTTTTCACACTCATAATTCATATTTTAATATGTATATGATTTTATTTATCTATATATCAAATCTGATGTGTGATTGATTTCATAAGATAAATAATAGATTTGTTAAATATTTTTTGCTTCAAGTATAATTTTATATTCTCATACAATGATTATATCACAACTTTATACTACAACTTTAAATATTTTAATCATTTTACATGTCACTTATCTTCATATAAGCCCTTACCAACACTAAATTACCTAGTACTAATGAGGAATCAATTGACCCGACTTGGCTAGGGTTTGAGTTGAGCATTTCATGCCCAAGGTTGGGTTGGGTGAGGATGCGGGTTAATCCCCAACCCAACCTAACCGTCCGAGTTGCAACCTTAGTTCTATGGTTTGTTAGCGCGAAATATCTCATATGAGTTTTAGAGTATATCCAACGACATGTAGACACCCGAATTTTGACGGGCCCTCCATACAAAGTGTCTCAAAATCTATAAAAATTGAAATGGGCCCCAAAACCCAAACCTTTAAAATTTTAATCTCTTTTTTCTCTTTTTTTTAACAAAAGACTTAGGGCCCCTTCCTACATGACCCAAGGGCCAAAGACCTACCTCACCCCTCATTTACATCATCATCACTTCTCAATCCAACCCAATCCTAATCCAATTCAACTCAATCCATCACTATGCCTACTCAACTCACCACCTAAGCCTATTGGACTTCAAACCAAAACATCATATTTATTCAACTCATTACCCAACCATCATCCTAAGTCCAACTATTCTGTCCAAGCCCAATTCTCAACCCAAGTCAAAAGATCACAACTAATTACCCAAGATCATCAAAGTGGGACATATATCACCATTTCAACCCACCTCCCTTATTCAACTACCTACCATCATCACTTTTCTCTAACAAAACCACATACTCACATCACAACTCATACCCTTCTCTCATCATTCTCTTTAAACTCATCCTAGCAAGTCATACCTACACCTTTTCTCCCTAATCAACTCATATAAACACTCCATCTCCACATCTTTTAGACACATATCACTAGGGGTGCAACTCGGTTCGGGTTAGAATAAAATTAGAACCGAACCGATCAAGATCGGTTCCATTATATAAGAACCAAAATCGAATCGAATTCTTTCAGAACCGAACCAACCCAAACCGATCTTAATTCGGTTTGGTTCGGTTCGGTTTTATGGGTTGGTCGTCAATCGCAGCCGAGAGAGAGATAGAGATGGAGGGAAACTTGTCGTCGATCGCAGCCTCAGGACGCTGTCGTAAGTCTCAGCCGCATAGAAAAGTCGCAGAGACCAGCCGGTGGCAGGATCTAGCAGCAAGTGCTAGAAACGAGCCGACGGCAGGATCTGCCAGCAGGTCGCAGAGTCGAGTCGCTGGCAGTCACTGGCAGCAAATCGCAGAGAGAGAGAGAGAGATGGTGGCACTGGTAGCGGATCGCAGAGACGAAACGAGCGAGCGAGAGAGTGGTGAGAGAGAGAGACGAGCGAGCGAGAGAGAGATGAGCGAGCAAGAACGAGAGAGTAGAGAGAGAGAGTGAGTGAGTGAGAGACACGGTGGTATTAACAGACGGTGGCGGTGGCAGATGGTGGCGATGGCAGCGAGTGGCAGAGCGAGACGAGAGAGACGATCGAGCGAGAGAGAGAGAGAGAAATTAAGTTTTATAAAATAATTAAAAATCAAATTTAAATTTAATATTTTATTTTAAATATTATTAATTCGATTTTTGGGTTGGTTCGGTTTTTTATATTACCTGAACTGAGAACCGAACTGAATTCATCGGTTCTCTATTTTTTAAATCTGAAACCGAACCGAAACCAATTTAAACCGAACCAAACCAATCCAAATCTCACGGTTTGGTTCGGTTCTCGGTTTGAATTGAATTAAGTTGCACCCCTACATATCACCACATCATTCACCTTTCTAATACCTAACCACCTATAGACACCCCATTTTTGTACTCGTCTGATTAATCAACTTGTCAACCCGATCACAACGGTTCCCAATGATGGATGTTTATTCCAATGCTTTATTTTGTTACCAGATATGTTTCAAAAATCCGGATGAGGTATCTCGAATTGACAAAACTTTAGAAATCACGCTACGCTAGGAAAATACGATCCTAGAAACATAGAAATCATCATCTTGTTGAAAGCGCCCTCGATCCGCGGGGTGCGCGGATCCGCTTTTGACCCTTGAGGTTTGGGAGTCGCCACCTAGTTATTGTGGTCTAGGAACCAAACTGACTCTAACATGGATAAAAAGAACTAATCTACCACAAAAAATCTGAATTCGGGGATCATGTTACGGGGTTGGAAGGTGTTAGGCACCAACCTCGCCCGGCCAAAGCCAGTCTCTACTAACTTCCCAAATATATCACATTGCTAAAAATCTAGATAAAAATAAAAAAATTACATACCTTTCCGATAGCAAGGATTTTGTTCCCTCAGATCTGACAAAAAGAGCTCCTTGTACTGTACTCCCTTACTTCGTTCTGTCTCCGGATTTGACTTCGGATCTCCTAGATCAAGGTATCTCCTTATTTTTGGATCTGAACTCTTCAAGTTTGTTGCGGATTTGGGGGTGTTTTTGGAGAGATTTTAGGTGTTTTCTAGACTAAAATTGAAGGAGGGATGTTAGGTAAGGAGTTGGGACTCCAAAACTAGGGTTTATGGGGGGCTAGGGGAGCTTCTAGACCTACTTCTCTTAGGGTTTATGATTTGATACGAAAATAGGGTGTGAGCACCTCTATTTATAGAATTTTTTTAAGGTTGATTTGGATAGAGTTAGTGTTTAATTAGAGATCTTTTAATTAGAGTTGTGTTTTAATTAAATTTGTTTTAAGTAGAATTGTGTTTTAATTAGAATTGTTTTAGGTAGAATTATTTTTAAGTTAGAACTCTATTAGATAGAGTTATTATTTAATTAGAATTCTATTATGACTTTTGGTCTTATTTGATTGACTTTTAATGTTTTGACTTTAGTCTTAATTGATTGACTTTTAATATTTTGACTTCAGTCTTGCTTAATTTACTTTAATTTTGACTTTAGTCTCACTTGATTGACTTTAATACTTTGACTACAGTCTTGCTTGATTGACTTTAAATTTTTGTAGAACCCCCTTCCATTATTTCTTTAATTCTTTGGACCCCCAAATGGAGGAGTCCTTAAAGAAATATCCCACGAACCCTCAACAATTTTGCCTGAGAGTCCGATTAATCGATTTTTTAGGTTCAAAATTTTAAATTAATTTCATTAATGTTTAACTTTAATTATTTAATATTTTATTTATTAATTTCGAATTTTTTAATTATGAAAATTGTGAAATTACCGTTTTGCCCCCAGAGAGGACTTTTCACGTTTTAAGTCGGCTTTTAATGTTCTAGGATGTTTTAGAATCGATTTTTCATAAGGAATTCAATGGAAATATTATTTTGTGTCATTTATGAAGTTTTTTGTGTGAAATGGTTGTGAACTTTATGAGGGGCATTTTCGTAATTTTGTCGAATTCTTTTAAAATTGGTGAAATTATTTATTTGTTTTCGATTTGTTATTTTATGTGTTCGAGAGAGTTTTCCTAAGCGTAATGTAGGCTCTAGGGTTGTTTTGAGGTTAGGGGTATTTTGGTAATTTGGTAATTTTTTAGTGATTTTTATCGTGAAGTTTCTTTTTGGTCTGCAAGATGATGATTTCTATGTTTCTGGGGTCGTATTTTCCTAGCGTAGCGTGGTTTCTAAGGTTTTGTCAGTTCGAGATACCTCATCCGGATTTCTGAAACATATCTGGTAACAAAATAAAGCAATAGAATACACATCCATCATTGGGAATCATTGCGATCGGGTTGACGAGTTGATTAATCAGGCGGATGCAAAAATGGGGTGTCTACACTTGCAGATCAAAAAAAAGTTTCACGATAAAAATCACTAAAAATGATCAAATTACCAAAATGCCCCTAACATCAAAACAACCCTAAAGCCTACGTTACGATTAGGAAAAATCATTCAAATACATAAAGTAACAAATCGAAATCAAATAAATCATTTCGCCAATTTTCACAGAATTTGACAAAATTACGAAAATGCCCCTCATAAAATTCACGACTATTTCATACAAAAAACTTCATAAATGACAAAAACCAACATTTCCATTGAATTCCTTATGAAAAATTGATTCCAAAACATCCTGGAACATTGAAAAACGACTTAAAACGTAAAAAATCCTCTCCGAGGGTAAAATAGTAATTTCAAAAATTTAATAATTAAAATTTTCAAAATTAATAAATAAAATATTAAATAATGTAAAGTGAAACATTAATAAAATTAATTTAAAAATTTAAGCTAAAATATCGATCAATTAGGCTTTCAGGCAAAATTATTGATGGTTGTTAGGATATTTATTCAAGGACCCCTCCATCTGGGGGCCCAAAGAATTAAAGATATAATAAAAGGGGGTTCTCCAAAAATTAAAGTCAATCAAGTAAGACTAAAGTCAACCTTAAAGTCAATTAAGTAAGACTAAAGTCAAGATATTAAAAGCCAACCAAGAAAGACTAGAGTCAAAGTATTAAAGTCAATCTCATAAGACTAAAGTCAAAACCCTAATCTAAACTAATCAAGTCAATCTCATAAGATTAAAGTCAAAACCCTAAATCAAAATCCTAATCTAAACTAATCAAGTCAATCTCATAAGACTAAAGTCAAAATCCTAAATTAAAACCCTAAAGATTAAGTAAATCTCATAAGACCAAAGTTAAAACCCTAATTAAAACCCTAAAAGAAACCCTAATCAAACCCTAATGCTTCTAAAAAAACTTTATAAAAAGGAGCCTCCACACCTTATTTTCGTATCAAAGAAAAAGTAGGTGAAGAAGCCTCCACAACCTCCCAAAAACCCTAATTTTGAAGTCCCAACTCCTTACCTAACACGCATACTTCGATTTTTGCCTGAAAAATACCTAAAAGCCTTTCAAAAACACCCAAAAAATCCATAACAAATTCGAAACATCCAGATCCAAGAAGGAGATACCTTGCCTCTGAGATCAGAAACCAGATCCGGAGACAGAACGAAGCAAGGAGTACGGTACAAGGAGCAGTTTCACCAGATCTGAGGGAATAGAACCTTTACGTATCGAAGGTAACATTTCTATTATTTTTTATCTAGATTTCGTCATTAGCAATGTAGTCTTATTTGGGATAAGTAGAGACCGACATTAGCCGGGTGGGGTTGGTGCCTAACACCTTCCAATCCCGTAATGTGATCCCCGGATTCAATTTTTCTGTAGTCGATTAGTTTTTTTTATCCATTTAGAGTCATTGATCGGCTCCTAGACCGTAACAACTAGGTGGCGACTCCCAAACCTCAAGGGTTAAAAGTGGATCCGCGCACCCCACGGATCGATGGCGTTTTCAGTGGCGACTCCGTTGGGGACCATTGAGGATCAGACTTGAAAAATCCCAAGTATAGGAGCATTACCAGGATGACCTAGTTTTTTTTTATTTACTTCGATTTATTTTATTTATTTGTTTGTTTATTTATTAATTTATTTTTATGGTTTGATTGTGGATGATTTTGGGTATTATATTTTTGTCCAATTAAGGGTCACTTTTTGATGACTCCTAAATAATGATAGATTCAAATTGACATATGAAAATGATGGAATGATGAAGGTTGGGATAGTAGTATTAAAATATTTTTACGAAATATTCTAGTGAGAATTAAGTCTGGGTACCTATTAATAAAACGTAGATCACATCGAGTAGATTAATTTAGAACCTGAATTCACTCGATTTCGTTATCGAGAGTCTTGGATATCATCGATGCAAGTTCAATATGTAAATCTGAAATTGTTGATGAATAAAGGTTGGAACAGCAATGTTAAAATATTTTTAC
This sequence comes from Akebia trifoliata, assembly GCF_017979445.1. Taxonomy (NCBI): domain Eukaryota; kingdom Viridiplantae; phylum Streptophyta; class Magnoliopsida; order Ranunculales; family Lardizabalaceae; genus Akebia; species Akebia trifoliata. Next base: position 34,305,745 of record NC_141378.1, read on the forward strand.
AGGATATTCTAGTTAGAATTAGGTCTGGGCACCTTTAATAAAACATAGATCCCATCGAGTAGATTAATTTAGAATCTGAATTCACTCAATTTCGTTATCGAGAGCCTTAGATATCATCAATGCAAGTTCAATATGTAAATCTGGAATTGTTGCTGAATGAAGGTTGGGACAACAATGTTAAAACGTTTTTACAAAACATTCTAGTCAAAACTAGGTCTAGGCACCTATTAATAAAATGTAGATCTCATCGAGTAGATTAATTTAGAACTTGAATTCACTCAATTTCGTTATCGGGAGCCTTAGATATCATCGATGCAAGTTTAATATGTAAATTTGGAATTATTGCTGAATGAATGTTGGGACAGCAATGTTAAAACGTTTTTATAGAACATTCTAGTCAGAATTAGGTTTGGGTACCTGTTAATAAAACATAGATCCCATCGAGTAGATTAATTTAGAATCTGAATTCACTCGATTTCGTTATCGAGAGCCTTAGATATCATCGATGCAAGTTCATATTTTTTTTTTCTAATTCACAGAAAATCTGAATTTATCTAGTGTTAACACAGTTAATGTTCCTGAGAGCGAGCTCATTTGGCACTAGAATCTTCCTCTTTGATTTTCTTTTAGGATGTGTTTCTAGTTTTTTTTTTATAATTTAAAAAAAAAGAGGGTTCATCGTTCCTCATCTCAACAATTATCATTCTATCATCAATGTAACATCTATTGGAATCTCAATTTATTTAGGATCACTCAAAGCAACCCTTGATTGGACCATAAAATTACAAAAATTGTGTCTATTACAATGATTGGATCTAATTGATTATTATATGCTGTACTCATTGATTGATCTACCATAATTGATGTATGCAGGAGATGTGCATGTTTAAATCTTAAATTGAACTATATGAATATGTTTTTGATCAATATATGTCTGCACTTGTATGATTTAATATCCTCTCTTGTATGGTTTAATTGGACCCATGACTTAATCTATTTAAAAAAGGCCCCGGGCACACCCCACCCTGTTTTGCACACACCACATGCACGTTTACTGTTTTGCACACTTATACGTCCTATATAGCCAACGTGGCACTAGTGCATGGCCCGGTCTCTTCGGAGATGCGACGCCATTCATGAAAACCACAACTCTAGTCACGTACCTTAGGGTATATTAAACTGGGGCATCAATACTGTCTGATCAGGTGATTCTGAGAGGTATATTGATGCACCCAGGCCGGAGCAACCTGAGCCTGTGACCTATTGTGAGCCACACAGTCACATGTCCCGATTGCCAACGTAGTACTAGTACATGGTCGGTCCCCTCGTGGGATGCCAAACTATTTATGAAAGCTACAACTGTAACACCCCGGATTTTCAACTCATATCTCGAGGAAATTAAATGGTGAGATTTGGAAGAAAATATCGAAAGAGAGACTTAGAGTAAAATACTCGGATCTTGTTATGAGTAATTTCGAGGAAAATCAACTTCGCCATTAGATTCAAAAGGATCGAAATATATACATTAGCCTGTAAGCAAGTTCGAATTCGAATTCGGATAGAGAAGTTATAGAATCCTCGAATTTCGTGTTAAGTGGGACCCAAAATAGTGGAATTTCGTTAGAGCGAGAATCGAAAAGATTTGATGAAACCATTAGATCCGAATCGAAAAATTATTCGAAATGGTATATTCGTTTGTCGTTTTCCGAGTCCGAATAGTTAAGTTACGATCGAAACTAGAAATGTTGGGGAAATTACAAGTATACCCTCAGCTTTATTATAAAAGAAATCTTATTTCTTTTATTTCATTTCATTTCTCTTCTTCTCCAAGGAAACCAAACGGCAGCCACTTCTCAACCCAAGGGTTTCAACCCATTCCCTTCAAGTTCTAGCCCGAACGAAGCCGAGTTGAACCTCGACGAAGAAGACAAAGTTGTCGGCCACGTCGAGAGCTACAACTTCACCATCTTTACTTACCCATTCTTGTTCATTTTCTCCATCCTCCATCAAAACCAGCCGGGTAGCTCGAGTAAACCTCCACATCTTCCGTCCGAGGACTTCATCGAGTTAGGAGCTAGGTCTATACTTCATTTTAGAGGAGAAGGAAAACGTCATTGTCGAATACCTTGCAAACCCTCGCACGTTTCGCATCCAAGTCAGCCCAACCTTGACTCTCGAGCCATCCAACCCTGATTTGTAGTGCTAGCTTGTATCCTTGGCGTTCACAACCAAGTAAGGGACTTCCAATTCTTATTGGTAGCCTTAGATTTCTGAAATTTGCATTTGGGGATTTTGTTAAAAATGTGTTGCTTGTTTTAAATCATAGAAATCTTTATTTGAATTGAAATTCATACTAGAAATAAGGATTTGATGTGTTTAATCTATATTTTAAATGTTGAATTCGTGAGTGGATTGAGGGATTTGAAGAATGGAACAAAGATCCAAAGAAGGGATCGAAAAACTCAAAATTCGCGAGTGAGGTTCAGGCTGTCGGCGGGAAGGGTCGGTGCCACCGGCACCTGCCGAAGGCATTCTGTCGGTTCCACCGACAGAATGAAGCTTCTGCCACCGAAATCCGTCGGCAGGAACCATCGGTTCCACCGACAGAACAAGGTTCTGAGTCAAAAACAGACTCTGACTCTTGGCTTGACTTCCTCACACCTTATACACTATTTTTCACCCTTTATTTCATTAAAAACATTAAAGTAAATGTCCTCTTTAATTTTTACTTTCCATTTACTTTAAGTTCTTTAATGAAATTAAGGTTTTACCCCCCATTTCGGAACAATGGGAATGGTTTTAAGATCCAAATCTCAAAGGATCAAAATCCGAATCTTGGTTTAAAGAACAAAACGTATTTTTCGACGTTTTCGGCAAGTTTTCAAAATGAAATAACTTTCGCGTTTCTTTGAATTAGATTACAAAAACTATATGGTGTCGAATCTCATGATCGAGACTTTCATTTCGAAAAACCCGTTTTCAATTTCGAGAACTTTGAAAATTTGAGTTTCTGACACTTAGCCAAATTTTCACCAGCTTTCTCTATTTTTAACAGCTTTGGTCCCGAGCATCGCTGGGACCTTGTTTTTGAATAAACTTCGGTGGTTTTCAATGGAAAGACCAAAAGAATGACTTTGAAAGATTGAAAATGAATGGTTGATTTGAAAAGACGAAAAATGAGAATGTTGAAAGAATGGGAAAGGGATGAAACGGTAAATTGTCAGAATCACACCCGATGGGTGATGTCTGCCTTTTACATTGTATGTTGTGTGTAGGTTGGTGAAAGGATATCCAGGTTATTAATGAAAGGGTTGCATGTTTATTTCCGATTATGTTAGCGCTTGCGCTGAGTACTGTTATTTATTTTAAGCCGGGTGGCCACGGTTGCATGGTAGGAACTGGATATCCGTTCTCAACCCTATTCTGTTAATTTCTCTTTTGTTTTAAATGAAAAATCATATATGTACGTAGCTATTTTGTGAGCTGTTAAAGGGTTTGTGAATGCCTGAAGGGATAGTGTGTCACATCATCCGGAGGGGTACACTATCCTGGAATGTACGGTAGGGACCACCAAACTCATACGTGGTATGGGACGCGTATGAGAGTGGAGTCACAACTGGAATCCGGATCCATTCCTTTCTTATCTTTACCAGTGAACGCGTATTGTAAAGGTGGTCGTATACGAGTGGAGTGTCTTTTGGGAATCACATGCACGCCTGATAGGCATAGACGAAGATGATTAGTCAGTGATCACTAACAATCTAGTAGTAGTCGAACGTTCTGACACATCGAAAAGAGACCCATTGCTTACGGTCACGTCAAACGGCCAGCCTGAGCCGGATAAATGGTTCCGCAAGCGTGGTAGACACGACCAGCCACAAAATTAGGAATTACAATGTTATTGAGGAATATCATGTCCCGACTGGGAGCGGTCCAGTCGTGAATCCCAACTCTTTAATTCCAATACTCCACCACTTGTATTATGTATCTGTTGTTATATTTCGAATTACAAACTGAGAAGCATGTCTATTATTTTAATGTTGTCAACATTATTTGCATAAAATGGAAAATGTATAATGAGTATGGATGATTGATGTTATGTGTAATTTTTAAACTGTTTAGTTGCTCATCCCTGGCTATATGTACCAGTTGATCGTATTTTATCTTGTAAAACCTTGCATGTATTAAAATGTTCAGTATGCTTTATTCGATCATACTTAGGAAGGGTTATTAGTAGGAATTGGCTGTGGACTTGCTGGGTAACTTTCGTTACTCACCCTTTCCTTCCTATTTTTTTTAGTTTCAGCACTTGCAGCTGTCGAGGCAGGCGTAGAGGCAGTAATTTAGGAGTATCTGGTCGATCAGATTTTATTGCCTGGTGAGCACTAGGGCCACATCCCTTAGTGTTGTCAGTTTCATCCAGGATGTATGTAGTTTTTGGATTTGAGAGTTTAGGCCTCTGTTAGAGTGAGAGTGTTTTGGTAAGCCTGTATATTGATAAATCTTCCGCACTCTGATCTACTTACATGTTAGATGTAATTAGTCTTCCGCTGTTATTTTCCTGTATCTACATTTTTATATACAGGTTTTGTTATAAATTGGTTTATCAGGTTTGAGTTCCGTGAAACGCTAACATAAATAGAGGAGACCATGCCGAAATTTCGAGGTGCCACCTAGTACCTTGGGATTTGGCCTTGGGATTTGTGTTAGCGTTTGGCGGGGCGCCACAACAACTCTTGACTCGTACCCATAGGTATGTAAAAGATAATCTAAGTATATATCAATTGCATTTCTTGATCAAAACCGGTGCCTTAGCGAGATCTTGCCCCGCTGTACCCTACTGTACGAAGGGGATAGACTACGTCTATTCTAGACGAGAGGTATTTAAGTGGGCCCTTCCTCAACATTGTGCGCCACCTCTCAACTAGAGATCAAACTGGCTGTTTTTGACTTCAGAGAAGTGAGTTGAGGTTTTAGATTATCACCTATACAGTATATCAAACCAAGTCACCACGTATCGAGAGGTATATAGGTGTATTTGGGCAAGGGTGGCCAGATAAAAATGTATTGCATGTAGTAAGCTTAGAGTCTAGAAACATTCCCTGTAAGTCACGACTCAAACTTATCGTGGGTGTTCCCGGGTTGTTTATTGAATGAGACATTGTGAATGATGAATGTATGTGAATGATGAAATCAGAATGCATGTGAATGATGAGATGAATGTATATGAATGATGAGATCAGGAATTTGCGGGTTTGTCCTCAAGGATAAATATTTTGTTGTTTAACCTGATTTGAAATTACAGTATCACTGGGTACACCAACCCAATAAAAGATCCATTTTAAACTTGACCCAGTCCATCTCGATCCAACGATCATTATGGACCGAGCCATTTGAACCAAAATGGAATTCAAAGTAAAATATTTTCCAGAAGAGAAATGCTTTACAAAAGTAAAATGTTTTCCAGAAGAATAAGATTTTTCAAAAGGAAATGCTTTAAAAAAAAATGTTTTCTAAAAGAAAATATTTTCCAAAAAACAAAGAAAAGGAAGAAAAATATTTTTCAAAGGAAAAAATGATTTACAAAAGATCTATTTTTACATGAAAAATTATTGAAAAATATTTGTGAAAATTATTACTCAATAAAAACATTATTTTTCAATAATTTTCAAGAGTGCAGTAAAATTATTTTCCTTTTATAGATGAATTGTTCAATGGATTGGTGAACATAATTCAATTAAATCTAAGGGTTCATTTAAAATATTATCAAGGGGGTAATACTAGAATTTATCAGATTCACATTTGATGGGGTCTCAAGGTTATCATTGTACCTAAGCTCAATCGTTCACCGTTTTGTTAAGATTACTAGTCCGGTCAATTAGAACAAATGTCAACGTCAAATCAATCATCAGAAATCCTTTAGAATATCTCAACATTTCCCAATTGTTCTTTGAAGATCACAGTGCCTCCGTCATGCCAGTTGTAAGTAATGTCTCAGTCCTCAGTCTTAATCAAGCCCGTTGTAGATAGTCTTGAGTTTTCATGAGTCATTTGGGTTAGCTCAAGTCCATTTTTTTTCAGCAATGTCATGTTTTCTTTAGATCGAGTCTACTATTTTCCTGTTGAGTCGAGTTAATTTATCGAGTCTATAGAGGTGTCTGTCACCCCATCTGAAATTGATCGGACAAAGGAAATTTTTGAATACCTCGAGCGCATTAACGAATTAACTAATAATCTAGCTTTAAGGATAAGAAGATAAAAGTCGGGCTCGGAACAGAAAATAATTCCTAAAGAGACTCAAATAGAAACCATCCTATCCCTAGAGGAACACAATGGGATAATGAATTTTCTCAGAAATTTCAAAAGACTTGTTCATGTGGGCCTATGAGGATATGTTAAGTGCAAGCTTGGGTGTTGTCTGACACAGGATAGATACTAGCTTGAGAAAATGAGATCAAGGAAGATCTTACAAAATGTATCAGTGCTAGACTTCTTAACATGGTAGAGCTCCCAGAATAGATTACCATTATCAGATTAATGAAATAGTTGACGCGGTATTGATCTCTAATAATGGGTCGTACATCAAAGCTTAGGTTATCACTCTATATTCAAAGTTCAGGATCCGGCATCACAAATCATCTCCCTATGTTCTCAGACTAATGGAAAGGTTGAAGCAGCTAGTAAAAAATCTCAAAACAATCATCAAGACAATGCGTCAATCACACCAGGATTAGTTAAAGAAGTTATCATTCACACAAGGGGTACATCATATTTCAATGCAGTCTTCCACTAGCGTTATTCCCTACTTTCTAGTGTATGGCATGGAAGCAGTCTTGCCAGTTGAAATGGAAATTCCTTTCCTCGGGGTCTTGTTGGAAAGTCAGTTGTCAGAAGCAGACTAGGTTCGTCATTGGGTATAAAGAGCTAAACTTGATTGAAGAAAAATAACTTAGAGTTTTGTACCACGTGCAAACTTATCAGAGAATAGTCACCCGCACGAAGGTCAAAGTTCACCACTTACAAGCCAAGGATTTAACCATCAGACTTCGAAGAAAATTGACCACCTTTCCTCGACCATAGGAGGAAGTCTGAACTTAATTGGAAAGATTCATCCATTAGCAAAGAAACACTATTTTGGAAAACCATCAGATTTCAAAGAGAATTGAGTACCTATCTTTGACCCTAGAGGGAAGTTTAAAGCAAATTGAGGGGGGTCTGTTCATCGTCAAAGAAATATTACCCGAAAAAACTGTCAGACTTCAAGATCATGATAGAATCGAATTACCAGAACCAACCAACCTTGACCAGATCAAACGTAACTACATTTAAGGAGGCCATCTTTGGTCGAATCAATTCTCCTATTACCCAGTTCAATATACCCTTTCTCAACCCCTTTGCAGTCTTTTCAAAAAGAAAAAAATTATGCCTTCTTCTTTTTCAGACCGATCACCTAACCTAGGGGAGGGAAAAATCTGAACTACGTTTTGGTTTGATCCCAAAATTCTGAGGTACGTAGGCAACCTGAGAAGTTACTTCAGGCCCGACCACATCAAAATAAAAGAATAGATTCCCCGACAAAGAAAAAATCTAAAAAAAAATATTCAAAATAAAAAGAAATATCATCCAAAATGGGAAAGAAAATTCAAGAAATTTTTTTATATGAAATGCCACCCAAGGGGCATTTGGGTTTTTGAGCCTCAAAATTCCTTTATTTTTATACCCAATCCTAAGCCCACCTATAAAAGTCCTCCTAAGTACTGTACGAAAAGTCAATGAATATAACAAATCATGATCAGACAGTAACTCTAGAATATCAAAAGAGAAGAAAAAGGTAAAAAAAAAATGATGAAGCCTGCTAAGTTGAAAACCCGAAAAGGGCGACTTAGGCAAAAATTAAGGCAAGCTCGCAAAGTTGAAAATCTGAAATGACAACTTTGGCAACAATCAGAGCCGAGAAAAAAGAAGAAAAAACTCGTTAGATCGAAAACCTGAAAATGTGATCTACGCAAAAGCTAAAGCAAGCTCGATAGATTGAAAACCTGAAAAGGCAATCTAGGCAAAAGTTAGAGCAAAAAAAAAAATAGAAGAAAATCCCAAACTGAGAGCGGTCTGAGCTGAAATATCAGAAGTCCGAATAATCAAAGTCAATACTTAGCTTAAACCAGGCATAGACTCGGAAGTCACAAGTATCTTGTCTACGATTGATCTGAAAATTCTTACTTCTCCAAGTGAACCAAGGGAGAGAAGGGTGAATTCTATGATGAGTCTCAAAAGGAAATATTTTGTTCTCTTGAGCCTGACTCAAAATCTTCAATAAAATTAATCAAAATCAAAAGTTGGATCTTTATTGCGCTTGTGGTAATCAAATATTTCAAACCTTCATACAAGGGGCATTTTCTTCTCCCTCTAAATATGTAAGTTCCCCCCTTGTACCAGGGGCATTTTTTTTAATGATGTGTTCAATTATCTTCAATTCCATGTTTATTGTCAAATTAGAGATATTTTGTTTTTGAGCAATGTTAATCCTAAAAGATAATGGGAACCCCAAACTTAAGGTTACCCTCTTGATAACAGTTTTTCGAAAAATCCTTGTGGTTCAAAAGAAATAAAAACTCAGGTTTTAAATTCATAAAACTTTTGGATAAAACCTTGAAGTTCAAACAAATGCATTTTGGATCTCACATAGGAGGTAGGGCATTCATTCTGTCCCAGATTTATTCAATCCCAAATTCAACCCCTCTATTCTAGATTTCATTTTCAATCGTTCTTTCCCAAATTTATTCTTTCATTCTCAGTTTTACTCAGCCAGATGCTGTCGAGGGCTTTCTCAGAATTATACTTAGTTGCCGCCGAGGGCTTTCTCGAAACTATGTTCAGTTACTGCCAAGGGCTTTCTAGAAATTATGCTTAGGTACCGTCGAGGGTTTTCTCGGAATTATGCTCAGATGCCGCCAAGGGTTTTCTTGGAATTATGCTCAGATCCCGCTAAGGATTTTCTGGGAACTATGCTCAGATGCATCCAAGGGTTTTCTTGGAATTATGCTCAGATGCCGCCAAGGGTTTTCTTGGAATTATGCTCAGATGCTATGTTCAGATGCCGTCGAGGGATTTCTCGGAACTATGCTCAGATGCCACCAAGGGTTTTCTTGGAATTATGCTCAGATGTCGCCGAGGGTTTTCTCCGAACTATGCTCATATGTCGCCAAGGATTTTCTTGGAATTATGCTCAGATGCCGCCTAGGGTTTTCTTGGAATTATGCTCAGATGCTGCCAAGGGTTTTCTTGAAATTATGCTCAGATACCGCCAAGGGTTTTCTTGGAATTATGCTCAGATGCCGCCGAGGGTTTTCTAGGAGTTATGCTCAGATGCCGTCGAGGGCTTTCTCGGAACTATACTCAGATGCCGCCAAGGGTTTTCTTGGAATTATGCTCAGATGCCGCCGAGGGTTTTCTCGGAACTATGCTCAGTTACCGCCGAGGGTTCTCTCGTAATTATGCTCAGATGCCGCCAAGGGTATTCTTGGAATTATGCTCAGTTACCGCCGAGGGTTTTCTCCGAACTATGCTCAAATGCCGCTGAGGGTTTTCTCGGAATTATGCTCAGATACCGCCAAGGGTTTTCTTGGAATTATGCTGAGTTTATGCTCAGTTTATATTCACTTCATGCTGAGATTTGACTCATTTTCAACTTAAACTCTTTGAAATCTATCTCTGACTTTGAGCCCACACACTTGCACAGTTGTTACATCAGTCAAGGAGAATTTTCTAAAATTCAAGGATCTGACACTACCAGTGAGAGCTTACGCTAATGGACCTGACATTTTTCTAGTTCGGGGAGAGTTTACCCTCAAGGATCCGAACACCCCAACGAATTGCTAAATCAGGTTGCAAAATGAACTGTCACTAGCTTTGGCATTCAGATATCGCATTATCTACTAAAATAGATTTGCTATCTAGTTTGCTTCATCCCTATGCCAAAGATGGGCATCTATAGACACCCCATTTTTACACTCGCTTGATTAATCAACTCATCAACCCGATCGCAACGGTTCCCAATGATGGATGTTTATTCTAATACTTTATTTTGTTACCAGATATGTTTCAAAAATTCGGTTGAGGTATCTCGAACTGACAAAACTTTAGAAACCACGCTACGCTAGGAAAATACGACCCCAGAAACATAAAAATCATCATCTTACAGACAAAAAAAAGCTTCACGATAAAAATCACTAAAAATGATCAAATTACTAAAATACCCTTAACATCAAAACAACCCTAGAGCCTACGTTACGATTAGGAAAAATCATTCAAATACATAAAGTAACAAATCGAGATCAAATAAATCATTTCGCCAATTTTCACAGAATTTGACAAAATTACAAAAATGCCTCTCATAAAATTCACGACTATTTCATACAAAAAACTTCATAAATGACAAAAATCAACATTCCCATTGAATGCCTTATGAAAAATTGATTCCAAAACATCCTGGAACATTGAAAAACGACTTAAAACGTAAAAAATCATCTCCGAAGGCAAAATGGTAATTTCACAAATTTAATAATTAAAAATTTTAAAATTAATAAATAAAATATTAAATAATGTAAAGTGAAACATTAATAAAATTAATTTAAAATTTTAAGCTAAAAAATCGATCAATTAGGCTTTCAGGCAAAATTGTTGATGGTTGCCAGGATATTTATTCAAGGACCCCTCCATTTGGGGGCCCAAAGAATTAAAGATATAATAAAAAAGGGTTTTCCAAAAATTAAAGTCAATCAAGTAAGACTAAAGTCAACCTTAAAGTCAATCAAGTGAGACTAAAGTCAAGATATTAAAAGCCAACCAAGAAAGACTAGAGTCAAAGTATTAAAGTCAATCTCATAAGACTAAAGTCAAAACCCTAATTTAAACTAATCAAGTCAATCTCATAAGATTAAAGTCAAAACCCTAAATCAAAATCCTAATCTAAACTAATCAAGTCAATCTCATAAGACTAAAGTTAAAATCCTAAATTAAAACCCTAAAGACTAAGTAAATCTCATAAGACCAAAATTAAAATCCTAATTAAAACCCTAATAAAACCCTAATGCTTTTAAAAAAACTTTATAAAAAGGAGCCTCCACACCCTATTTTCGTATCAAAGAAAAAACCCTAGAAAAAATAGGTGAAGAAGTCTCCACAATCTCCCCAAAACCCTAATTTTGAAGTCCCAACTCCTTACCTAACACGCATACTTCGATTTTTGCCTGAAAAACACCTAGAAGCCTTTCAAAAACACCCAAAAAATCCATAACAAATTCGAAACATCCAGATCCAAGAAGGAGATACCTTATCTCTGAGATCAGAAATCAGATCCGGAGACAGAACGAAGCAAGGAGTACGGTACAAGGAGCAGTTTCACCAGATCTGAGGGAATAGAACCTTTGCGTATCGAAAGTAACATTTTTATTATTTTTTATCTAGGTTTCGTCATTAGCAATGTAGTCTTATTTGGGATAAGTAGAGACCGACATTAGCCGGGTGGGATTGGTGCCTAACACCTTCCAATCCCGTAATGTGATCCCCGGATTCAGTTTTTCTGTAGTCGATTAGTTTTTTTTATCCATTTAGAGTCATTGATCAGTTCCTAGACCGTAATAACTAGGTGGCGACTCCCAAACCTCAAGGGTCAAAAGTGGATCCGCGCACCTAGCGGATCGAAGGCGCTTTCACCACCTAATCCCTTACACAACCCATTCTTTCAATCAGTCACCATTCCCATTCACCTCACCTAATATTCAACCTAGATAGGTTGAAGGATCCAATCCATTTGGGTCACAAATGACCCACTTACACCTTCTTCCACAAATGCCCCTCTACCACTCTCAATTTACACACACTCCTCTCAGAAACCTCAAACCATTATATTTATTTTCATAATTTCACCCCATTCTACCCCTAAAAGTAACTCCCAAAATCCTATAAAAACCTCTTATTCTCATCACAATCTCCCTCTATGCTTGAACCCCCAAGACTTGATTAAAAAGAGTTACTCTTAACTCTCTCAACTCACTCTCAACCTTCAACTCATTCTCAATTCCCTTATCTTAGTCTTAACTCTCAAACCCCCATCTCATAATCTCTACTATACAAGTGAACCAAGACAAGTCAAAGAGGACTCATCTTTTGAAAAGAAGGAGAAAGTCAAAGAAGGTTAAAAACAAAGTAGATTTTGGACAAAAAAAATAAAAGTCTCATTCTCTCTCTCTCTCTCTCCCAAATCTCCCCCTTCTACTTCTCCCTTCTTTCTTTTACTTTTATTTTTTTTCTTTGGTTTTAAGACTATAAGAAAAACCTCCTCTACTTTCGGGATTCTGATTCGGTCGAAAGGGTAGAAATTGAGGAGTTTTTTGAAACAAAACATTTTTTAAATATCTACACCAGCACACACCACCAAAAATTTAAGACTAAGGCCTTGGGCACTTTCCTTATGGAAACGAGCCCTTAACTGAAAAAGTCTAGATTTTTTTAAACTTGTTCAAAGATATGGACCATAGAAGGGCCCATTTTTCAATAAGAAAGTCTTCTTTGGTTTAAATTGAAATCAAAGTCCCTTGTACTCGAGGACGCAAACCTATTTCTTAACTTATTTTATTTTTTATTTCCAAATCGACTGAATTCGAGGTTACCACCAATAAGGTGTCTAACACCTTCCCTGATCCCTAATATAGACCCTCTTACCTAGATCTAGGGTGGACCAATGGATCATATACGTATGAAAGTCGCTAACAAAAAATAATATTTTGAAAATAACTTTATGGGTGACCATTCACATCCTTTTCCAAAAAAGAATGATGGCAACTTCAAACCCAAGTAGGAGAGATATTTGGAAATGAAAATCTCATGTCTACAAGACAGACAAAAACTCTTTGAACATTCGTTCATCATCGGAAATCGTAACAATTGGATTGACAAGTTTATTAATCAAACGAGTGTAAAAATGGGGGTGTTTACAACCACTACGAAATAAAAAATTCAATAAAGTTATCACAAAAAAGTAAAATAATGTTGTGTTATTTTTTATGACTTTTATTCTAGGATTTTAGTCTAATGGTTAGGATAACTTCCTTTTGTTGGAGCTCTATAAATAGTAAGGTTATGGGATAATATTCATTATTGGGATTTTTTTTCTTCTAGGTTTTTAAGAGTGATAATGAACGAGTGTACAAAGCTTTCAAAGCTTGGCATTGGGATTAAAACTTGTGTGTTCTTATATTTTTCCACTTTGATTCTCATAGTAAAGAAGAAGATTTGATCCTCTTGTGGACGTAGTAGTGTTATCAAACCACGCAAAATTTTAACATTTTTTATTTGTTCTTTGTTTTATTTGTGATTTTCCCTATATTCATGTTGAACATATATCTCCAATTTCACAGTATTGGTATTGGAGCAATCAAGTTCGTGCAAAAAAATAACACCAATAGACTGTATTTTGGAGATTGGTTTTTCTTTTAATTTTGGGGCTCAACATGATGGTAGTGAAGTTCAAATATGAACTACGAGGTCAAGAAATTTAGTAAGAATGATAGTATTAATCTATAACAAAGAAGGGTGAATGATACCTTAGTTCAACAGAGACTGGTTAGGGCATTGAAAAGAAAGTCTGATAAACTAAAGAAGATGACGGTTATAGATCAGAAAGGTATCAAGTAAAAAATGACTAGTACGATGCGAACATGTCTTAACTTTTTTTTTAATTTATAAAAGAAAAATCAACATAGGGACATTGGGATAAGTTGAAAAATCTCTATATGGGTAAGATCTTAACCAAAAAATTATTTTGGAAAATGAAATATATATATCTTGAAAATAATATAATTTGCAAATCTTGGAATATATGAATATGTTCAATCAAATATTTGATCAACTACACAAAGTTCATGTTAAATTGAAATATGAGAATAAATCCCTTTGCTAGTCGATTGGTTTTTTATTTTCGTTTTTGGGCTCAACACGATGGTAGTGAAGTTCAAATATGAACTACGAGGTCGAGAAATTTAATATGAATGATAGTCTTAATCTATAACAAAGAAGGGTGAAGGATACCTTAGTTCAACAGGGACTGGTTAGGGCATTGAAAAGCCGATAAACTAAAGAAGATGACGGTTATAGATTGGAAAGGTATCAAGTAAAAAATGACTAGTACGATGAGAATATGTCTTAACTTTTTGTTTAAATTTATAAAAGAAAAATCAACATAAGGCCATTGGGATAAGTTGAAAAATCTCTATATGGGTAAGAACTTAACCAATAAATTATTTTGGAAAATGAAATATATATCTTGAAAATAATATAATTTGCAAATCTCTTGGAACATATGAATATGTTCAATCAAATATTTGATCAACTACACAAAGTTCATGTTAAATTGAAATATGAGAATAAATCCCTTTGCTTCTTATTTGGTTTCTAAATTCATGTGATAATTTGGTGACAACACTTATATATGATAAAGATACAGTAAAATTGGAAAATGTCAAAATAATGTTCTTATCAAACATCATTAGGAGGAAACTCAGTCTTGAGAATAATAGTCAAGTGCTGACTATTCATTAAGGAAAATGGTGAAGAACTCTGGATATAGGACCTGAAAATAGTAATAGAGGTCCCAATCGAAGGGGGAAAGGCAAGATACAATGTTATTGTTAGAAAGGATATGATCACGTCAAGAGATATTATATGGATCTAGCAAAAAATGAACCAAAAAAAATGTTGATTGTTTTGAAGGGGTGGCAATGGGTCCAATCATGTTGAGGTAAGCGTATTATGAAAATTTACCAAACCAACACCCAACCCATTTAATAATTGTGTAAAAAACTTAAACCCAAACCCAACCCATTTATAAATAAATATACCCGCCCTAACCCATGTATAACATATTTAATAAAATTATAATCTTTATTAGAAAAAATAAGTTCCCTTTCCATCGCCAAAAATAAAATATCATTACTAAAACTAAAGTCACACAACTATGAACTAAGTTCAATGGTGAAAAATAAGTTTCTTTTAATTTTTTTTTCAAAGTTCGTAGGATTGTCCTTTACAACCATGTGCCATCAAATCATGTTTTTGGATGCCATAAGGTGACGTGGTCAAAAAAAATTTCTTACTAACTTAGTAAGGAAAAGTGTTTTTCAATATTATTACTATTATTATTGACTAAGCAAAGTGTATTTCATTATCACATGAGACATAATAGCCTTACTTGGTAAGATCTTAAATCTTACTGAGGTCATTTTGCCAATATTAGGAATCAAATACTACATACCTCTAGATATTAATGAAAAAAATGGAGTAAAAAATTATAAATATAAATAAATAACTTATTAGGAAAAACGTTTTTTCTTTTCTAAACTAAAACTTAACCACTTATTAATTTAAAAATATCTTAAAACACCATTTATATTTTATAGAATTTAATAAAAAAAATGTATTATGAAAAGTGTAAAGAAATTCAAGAAAAATGAGTAATTTAAAAAATTCTTAAATAATTATTGATATATTTAAAATTACACGTTAATGACAGAATAACTAAACATGTTTAAACGGGTTAGGCAGTTGATGCCCCAGAACTTAAACCCAACCCATTTAATAATCGTGTTAGATGGGTTGACACTATCACGACCAAACCTAATTAGGCTTGACCCTAACCTACTAACTTCATACATTTTCGAGTCATGTTCGCGCGTCATGTTGAGATTCCCGCCCCTATAAGTTTGGTTAGTATGATTGTTGCACTATAGAATGAGGAAGGATGTGGAAATTACTACAGAGATGTTCTCAAGGTATCTAAAGATATGTACATTTTTTCTCCTGATGAATGAATATTAAATTTAGGTTGTTCATTCATATATATTTTATGAAAGATTATTTTGATACGTTCTAATAGAGAAAGACATATATTGTCTTATTAAGTGATGGATCTATTTGTGATGGCATGGGAATTCATATGGTAAACATCACAATGTTTGATAGGATAACATGTAGTTTAGGTAGTATGGTGTAGATGCGTGATTCTCGAATTTCCAAGATCACTTTTACTAAGGTTTGGAGTCGCCACCATTCATATTTGTAAAATAGTGTGAATAGTCACCCAATGTACATTTTTAGAAAAAGTGTCATTTTTGACTTTTAGTACTCTCGATATGATAATGTATTAATCAACTTGAGATCGGGATAAATGGCTCGATTAGAGAAAATGAAAGGTGTTAGACACTCTTTTCTCTCCACCAAGTGGTGGTAACCTCAACACAACTCAGTCATTTTTGGATGAAAATACAAAATAAAATAAAGTGTCATGTGTCAATAACTTGTACCCTAAGTAGGGATTTACTATCGACTTTACCTTCTAAGGATCATCTCATCGATGGAGATGATCCGAATAGGTATTAACCTTGGAAATAATACATTTTTAAAAAGTATTAGCTTCAGTTACGGATCCATTCTCATGAGTCGAGAAGAACCTGAATGCCGAGTGCCTCAAAATAATTTGATGGATTAAATTGATTTTGTTTTGAAAGTGGTTACAACCCCTATACTTTCAACAGAATCGAGGTTCGATCTATCAGAGATAGGGGAGGAAGAGCATTATATCTTAAAAGCTTTCTAATAATAAAAATTGAAGCGATGAAGGGGATAGTAAAAGAGGGATATGGAGAGGGTAAAGAGAGAGGGGGGTATGAATTTCTTTGACTCTACCTTGAGGCCTTAGCTTCTTTTCCTATTTTCTTCTTCTTCTTGAGTCCTTAGTGAAGTATGAAAATGTTTCTTTTAGAAGGTAATGTGAGAATATGAAATAGAGTAAAAGGGAATTGAAAGTAGAGAGATGAATTGAGAGTAAATTTTTTCTTTTTTAGACCTGAGTCCCATTTTGGAAGGGGAGGAGAGTATTTATAGGTGTTTGGAGGTTACTTTAGAGATATAATGGGGTGAAGTATTAGAAGAGTAGATAATGGCATGGGTTTTGTACATATGGGGGTATGAAATGTAAAACCCCGAGTTCTCGATTCGTATCTCGAGAAAAATAAATATTAAAATTTTAAGAAAATCTTGAAAGTGGGACATAGGGGTAAAACTTTAAGATGTTTTTGATTATATTTAATAAAATTTAACTTCACCATTGGATTCAAAATGATCGAAAAACATACTTTAGCCTGTAAACATGCTTAAATACAAGTCCGAACATAAAAATTACAAAATTCTCGATTACCGAGTCGGACCAGGCTAAAATAGTGACTTTTTGGTAGAGCAAGAATTATTAAGATTTAATTACACCATTGTATTCATAATAAAAAATTATTGAACATAAAATATTTATTTGTCATTTTTGGAGCACAAAAATTTGAATTATCATAAAAAATAAATGACGTCAATTTTAGGGGTCATC
Source organism: Akebia trifoliata (assembly GCF_017979445.1). Taxonomy (NCBI): domain Eukaryota; kingdom Viridiplantae; phylum Streptophyta; class Magnoliopsida; order Ranunculales; family Lardizabalaceae; genus Akebia; species Akebia trifoliata. The sequence continues at coordinate 34,323,173 of NC_141378.1, forward strand.
TCAGGCAAAAAATGTAAATTTTTGTTAGAGATAGAATTTATCAAAATTGACCACACCATTAGATCTAGAATAAAAAATTAGACGAAATAGAGTATCCATTTATCAATTTTGGGGTTCGGATGGTCAAGTTATTGTCGATCGAAACAATAAGCAAAATACCGATTTTGTCCCAAGATATATATATAAATAAATTTTTTTAATTTTTTTACTATTCACTTTCATTTTAAACGACCCAAAATCAGCCAACCCATTTAAAAAAAAGTTTGGTTTTTCTTCGATTTTCCACCTTAGATCCCTCGCAAATGGTTCGCCGTCGACGACCGACGCAGAAGGGAAAAATGTCTGCAACCGCGTTCTCTACAAAATCCATCCAACCTCTTTCCATTGCATTTTCTCTTTCACCCCGTATCGTCAAAAATCAATCGTATATATATACGGGAGTTACGAAACTTTGACCTCGGATTTCGCCTGTTTCGGGGTCAAACCGTATTCCTCGCAGAAGGGAGAAAAGACGACGACGTTGAGATTTTCAAAACCACCAGGTTAGATTTCAAAATCAGCCATCTCGAACTTTGAGCCATCTCAATTTCCGGGCACGCGTTTTGATTCTTTCGCACAGAGATTGTAAGGAACTCTCAATTTCTATTAGTAATCGTAGATTGTGAAAATTACATTTAGAATTTTATTAAAAATTTGTGGTTAGTTTCCAAAAATATAGAATTCAATTGGTTATTTTAAATTCATGTCAGAACTTGCATATTTGATATGTTTAATTGTATTTTATAACAAATTACACGTGGGTAGGATATTTCATCGGGTTATTTCTATCAGTTGGGTCCTGTGCACCGTTCAGACCCCGTTTTGATATTAGTTTTGTACTTTTTCAAGATTTTTGATAAAAATGAACTTCATAATTAAAAAAATGATTTATTATTCAATTAACTCATATTGAGTTGATGAATATCAGAAAGTGAATATTTTATTTGAGAGATTGAAAATTATAAAATTCAAAAAAAAGATATAAAAACGGTAAAATGTCAGAGTCACACCCGAGGGGTGATGTCTACATTTTACATTGTTATGTTCTGTGTAGGTTGGTGAGTGAATATCCAGGGATAATGTTACTGATTGCATGTTTATTTACTTTCTGTTAGCGCGAGGTGTTGTTTACTTTTCCATTATGTTATTTATTTTAGGTTGATTGCACGGTAGGAAACTGAATATCCATTCTCAATCTTGTATTGTTAATTTCTCTTTTGTTTTCAAATAAAAATAATATATATATATATAGCTATTTTGTAAGCTGTTAAAGAGTCTGTGAATGCTTGAAGGGATAGTGCGTCATATCATCCGGAGTGGTGTACTATCCTGGGATGTACGGTAGGGACCACCAAGCTCATACGTGGTATGGGATGCGTATGAGAGTGGAGTCACAAGTGGAATTCGGGTTTATTCATCTCTATCTTTACTAGTGAACTTGTATTATAAAGGTGATCGTATACGAATGATTTGTATATTTGGGAATCACATGTACGCCTGATAGGCATAGACGAAGATGATTAGTCAGTGATCACTAACAATCTATAGTAGTCGAACATTTTATCACATGGAAAAGAGACCCATTGCTTATGATCACGTCAAACGGCCAGCCTGAGCCAGATATATGGTAAACCAAACGTAGTAAATGCAGTGATTGCCACAAAATCAGAAACTAAAAGCTAGTAAAAAATTGTAACATCATGTCCCGATTGGGAACGATCTAGTTGTGAATCCCAACACTCTAATTCCACTACTCCACCATGTGTATTATGTATATATTACGTTATTTTAATATATAAAATGAAATGCAAGTTTAATGTTTCCATTTAATCAATTAGATTTGTATAAAAAGAAAATGCTATAGTAAGTACTGTTGGTTGATGTAATATCAGTTTTAAAATGTTTAGTTACTAATCTTTAACTATATGTACTAGTTAATTATAGTTTCTTCTGTAAAATTTTGTATATTTTAAAATGATTCAGTATGTTTATTCATTCATGTTAGGAGAAATTATTGATAGAAATTGTTTGCTTTCCTATTGGGTAACCATTGTTACTCACCATTTTCTTCTCTAAATTTTTAGTTTCAGATCCAAAGCTTGGCGAGATAGGTGTAGAAAATGAGTGAGGATCATCAAATGAGTCAGATAGACAGTCAGAGTCCGTCACTTGGTGAGTATTGGGGCTATACTTCTAATGGTGTCAGATTCGTCTAGGAGTATTATAATTTTTTTTATTGAGCGTTAAGACTTTGTTAGAGTGAGGAAATAGTTGTATAATTATGTATTTTGTTATCCTTCTGCACTCTGATCTATCGTACGTTATTAGATGCATGTAGGCTTCCGCTACTGTGATATTTTGTATGTATATATGTAGAATTGTATATTGTTTATCAGGTTCAGATTAATCGCCTTAGAATGCTAACATAAACAGAGGTGACCATGCCGAAATTTTGAGGTGTCACCTAGTACCTCGAGATCTTATATGGGGATTTGTATTAGCGTTTGGCGGTGTGCCACATGAAATCTAGAATGTGGATGAGGGTAGTTGTGTAATGAGGATAAATGGATAGTTTTTTTTATCCAAATGGTTTGGATCCTACCCAACCCATTTTGGTGGAGTGTTTGGTGAAACAAAATGAATGATGTGTGATGGAAAGAATGGGGGTGTAAGGGAGTGATTTGTTGATAGAGTGTTAGGTAGGTTAAGGGGGGGAGTGGTGTTTAAATTAGGAGAATGGCTTTAGCTCTTCATCGTGCAATGAACTCAATGAAAGTTTCCCCAGGTTTCTGTTTAGTAGTTTCTAGGTCTCTTCTTATGAGTTCAATATCCTTGTTGATTGAATACCGACCAATAATCTTATTCATCAGTTCATGCCATGTTCTTACCCAAGATGAATCTAATGACATTAGCCAGCGTAGGACAGGACCTGTAAGGGTTCTTTGAAAAAGTTGTGCCATATGCTCTTCACTCAAACCCTGAGATTGCATGATGCCAACATATACTTTCAAGTGAGTCTTAGGACATCCAATCCCATCAAACTTCTCTATGTCTGGCATTGTGAACTTCTCTGGTAGACGAACCATGGAGCCCCTAGTCCAAGAGTAATATCATCAAGGTCTTTGATGTTCTTCAAAGCAGTTTCAACCTGAGTTATTCGATGAGCTAGGACAGGGTTGACGTGTAACTGATCATCTTCTTGGTTTTCGACGAGGTCAAACACATCCTGAGGTTCTATAGTTTTATCCTTTCCCTTTTTAATTTTCAGGGATTTAATTTGTGTTTGGACAGAAGCAATAATCTATGGTTGAAAAGATTCTAAAATCTAACGGAGCACAGCTTCATCCATGGTACTCGTTTCTTCTTGTGGCAAAGACTGGCTACTTGGTAATGTTACTCTAGAAAGACGACTTTTTTCATGGACTCAAAGTGGTACAACTGGAGGTTTAGAACATTTAGGACAAATTATCACCTGATTGGAAGTAAACCCGGGAACACCCATAGTCAGTTCGGGTCGTGACCTATAGGAAGACTTCTAGACTCTAGGTTTATTATGTGCAATGCAATTTATCTGGCCACCTTTATCCAAGTGCACCTATATACTTCTCGAGTGTACTCAATCAGACGGTATGTGGTGATTTGGTTTGATATACCGTATAAGTGATGATCTAAAGCTCCTCCACTTTCTGAAGTCAAAAGCAGTCAGTTTAATCCCTAGTTGAGAGGTGGCGCACGATGCTGAGCAAGGAGCCCTTAAATACCTCTCGTTTAGAATAGACATAGTCTATCCCCCTCGTACAATAGGATACAACGGGGCAGGATCTCGCTTAGACACTGATTTTGATTAAGAAGTGCAATTGGTGAATTTAGATTATCTTGATATACCGTATAGGTACGAGTTTAGGGTTATAGCTTTCATAAATGGTTTACCATCTTGAAAGCGCCCTCAATCCGCGGGGAGCGCGGATCCGCTTTTGACCCTTGAGGTTTGGGAGTCGCCACCTAGTTATTATGGTCTAAGAATCGAATACTGACTCTAAACAGATAAAGAAACTAATCTACTAAAGAAAAATTGAATCCGGGGATCACATTACGGGATTGGAAAGTGTTAAGCACCAACCCTGCCCGGCCAATGCCTGTCTCTACTTATCCCAAATAAGATTACATTGCTAACAAAAAATCTAGATAAAAAAAATAAATAAATAAAAGAGATTTTACCTTCGATACGCAAAGATTCTACTCCCTCAGATCTGATAAAGCTGTTCCTTGTACCGTACTCCTTACTTCGTTTTGTCTCCAGACCTGATTTCTGATCTCCGAGGCAAGGTATCTCTCTCTTAGATCTAGATTCTTCAAATTTTTTATTGTGGATTTTGGAGTGTTTTTTAAGGGTTTCTAAGGGTTTTTCAAGCTAAAATTGAAATATGAGTGTTAGGTAAGGAGTTGGGGCTTCAAAATTGAGGTTTATGGGAGGCTTTTTGACCTACTTCTCTTAGGATTTATGATTTGATACGAAAATAGGGTGTGAGGATCCCTATTTATAGATTTTTTTAAGGGTTGATTTAGATAGAATTAATATTTAATTAGAAATCCTTTAGTTAGAATTGTATTTTAGTTAGAATTGTTTCAGGTAGAGTTGTATTTTAATTAGAATTGTTTTAGGTAGAGTTATATTTTAGTTAGAACTCTATTAAATAGAGTTATTATTTAATTCGAACTCTATTAGGGTTTTGACTTTTGGTCTTATTTGATTGACTTTAGTATTAATTGATTGACTTTAAGATTTTGATTTTAGTCTTACTTAATTGACTTTAATTTTGACTTTAGTCTTACTTGATTGACTTTTATACCTTGACTTTAGTCTTACTTGATTGACTTTAATTTTTTGGAGAACCCCCCCTTTATTATATCTTTAATTTTTTTAGACCCCCAAATGGAGGGGTTTTTGAAGAAATATCTTAGCAACCCTCAACAATTTTGCCTGAGAGCCTAATTGATCGATTTTTTTTGTTCAAAATTTTAAATTAATTTTATTAATATTTCACTTTAATTATTTAATATTTTATTTATTAATTTCAGAATTTTTAATTATTAAAATTGTGAAATTATCGTTTTACCTTTAGAGAGGATTTTTTGTATTTTAAGTCGATTTTTTATGTTCTAGGATGTTTTAGAATCGATTTTTCGTAAGGAATTCAATGGAAATATTGGTTTGTGTCATTTGTGAAATTTTTTGTGTGAAATGGTCGTGAACTTTATGAGGGGCATTTTTATAATTTTATAAAATTCTGTGAAAATTGACAACATGGTTTACTCGATTTTGATTTGTTGTTTTATGTGTTTGAATAGGTTTTCCTAAGCGTCATGTAGGCTCTAGGGTTGTTTTGATGTTAGGGGTATTTTAGTAATTTGATCATTTTTTAGTGATTTTTATCGTGAAACTTCTTTTTGTCTGAAAAATGATGATTTCTATGTTTCTTGGGTCATATTTTCCTAGCGTAGCGTGGTTTATACAGTTTTGTCAATTCAAGATACCTTATCCGGATTTCTTAAATATTTCTGGTAACAAAATAAAGCATTGGAATAAACATCCATCATTGGGAATCGTTGCGATCGGGTTGACGAGTTGATTAATCAGGCGAATGCAAACATGGGGTGTCTACACATCCCACGAGGGGACCGACCACGTACTAGTACTACGTTGGCAATTGGGACATGTAACTGTACGGCTTAAAATAGGTCAAAGGCTCAGGTCGTCCCAGCATGAGTGCATTGATATACCTTTCAGAGTTACCTGATCAAACGGTACTGATGCCCCAGTTTTATATATCCTAAGGTACGTGACTGGAGTTGTGGTTTTCATGAATGACTTCGCATCTCCGAAGAGACCGGACCACGCACTACTGTCACATTGGCTAGATTGGGACATGCAAGAGTGCAAAACAGTAAATAAACGTGCTAGTAGTGTGTGCAAAGTAGGGTGGAGTGTGCTCGAGGCTTTTTTTTTTTTTTTTCAGATAATGGGCCTATGGGGCAGACTCAATCACAAGAGTATGAATTCTAATTATTGATCAAGAAATACACACAATATTCATAATATCAAGATCCAATCAAGGTATGTACATCAAGGATATGTAGATCAAGATCATAACATGTTAGATAGGAAAAAATTTATAGTACAAAAATAATCAATATGACCCAACATTGGAATAAACAAGGAGGAGAATTTTTTTTCTTTAATCCAAACAATTTTTTTTTTATCATGGTCCAATTAAGGGTCCCTTTTGGGCGATTCAAAATAATTTGAGATTTTTGTTAATATTGAATTTAGAGCAGACTGATAATTGTAGAGATTAGGAGTTATAACTTTTATTTTTTATTTTTTAATGTTTTATTTTTAAATTTTTTAAATTATTTTAAAACGTTTTTTTTTTTTTTTTCTAAACGTTTTTTTTAAAACATTTTTTTTTAAATTTTCAAAAAAAAAATTTCATTAATTTTTTTAAAACCTTTTTAATTTTTGATTTTTTAATGTTTTTTTTATATTTTTTTAAAAAACGTATTTTTAATTTTTTAATTTTTTTAAATGTTTCTTTTTTATTTTTTTTAACGTTTTTTTTGAAATTTTTTTAAACATTTTTTTTAATTTTTTTAATTTTTAAAAAAGTTTTTTTTTTACGTTTTTTATTTTTTTTATTTTTTTAAAAATGTTTTTTTTTTAATTATTTAATTTTTTAAAAAAGTTTTTTCCTTTTTAAACTTTTTTTTAAAACTTTTTCTAACGTTTTTTTTTTAGTTTTTTTTGAATGTTTTTTGTTAAACGTCTTTTTTTCATTTTTTTTATTTTTCAGAAACATTTTTTTTTTTTTTTTAAACGTTTTTAAAATTTTTTTTTTTCAATTTTTAAATACTTTTTTTCTTTTTCAACGTTTTGTTTTTTAAATTTTAGTTAACATTTTTTAATTTTTTTAAAAACGTTGTTTTTTTAATTTTTAATTTTTAATTTTTTTAACATTTTAATTTTTTTATTTAAAAAAAAATTTTAAATTTTTTTTGTGTAACGTTTTAATTTTTTGTTCTTTAACGTTTTTAATTTTTTTTTAATTTTTTTTTGTTTTAACGTTGTTAATTTTTTTACTATTTAAAAAAATTTTAATGTTTTTTGTTAAACTTTTTTATTTTTTGGTTTTTAACGTTTTTTTATTTTTTGTAATTTTTTTTATTTTTAACATTTTTAATTTTTTTAATTTTTTTATTTGTTTAATTTTTTTTTCAACATTTTTTTTTAAATTTTTTGAATTTTTAAAAACATTTTTTTAAATAGTTTTTATTTTTTTAATGTTTATTTATTTATTATTATTTTTTTAAAAAAATATTTTCTTCTTAAAAAAATATTTTGTTATTTTTTTTAACGTTTTTTTTATTATTATTATTTTTTGAAAACGTATTTAAAAAAATATTTTTTTATTTTTTTTATTTTTTTTAATGAAAAAAAATCTAACATCACCCCATATCTTATCAATCATATACCTAACAACGTTAATCTATTTTGCCTCATTTTTTTCTTTTGAAAAATCTTAAATTGTTTTAGAGTCTTTAATCTAATTGTGACCACAAAAATTAAGCATTTAAGAATATGATATCTAAACTTTTACTGCTAACATCATCCCATCTTGAATTCATATGTCAATTTGAATTTTTCATTATTTAGGGATTATAAAAAAGTGACCTTTAATTGAATCATAAAAAAAATGACAAAATAAAGTATCAAAAATTGAACCAAAAGATACTAGTAAAGGATAATACAGACCCAAAAATAATTCAAATAAAAAAATGGGTCATTCCCCATGTCATTAACCTTTAATATCCTGCATTATTTAGGATCATTCTGAATGACCTCAAATTGAACCATAACAAAAATGTGCCAAACAAAAATATACAACATCCTAATCAATGATCACCAATAGAGTCAAAAGAATGATAAATAACTAAAAATAAAATAAAATAAAAAACTAGATCCTACTGGCAATGCGTCAATACTTGGGGCTTTTCAAGTCTGATCCTCAATAATCCCCAGCGGAGTCGCCACTAAAAGCGCCCTCGATCCACGGGGTGCGCGGATCTGTTTTTGATTTTTGAGGTTTGGGAGTGGCCACCTAGTTATTACAATTTAGGAACCAAACACTAATTCTAAAAGGTAAATAATATTAATCTACGAAAGAAAAATACAGGTTCGGGGATCATGTTATGAGGTTGGAAGGTGTTAGGCACTAACCCCACCCGGTAACTACCGATCTCTACTAATTCCTAAATAAACTACATTGCTAAAAAGACCTAAATAATAATAAAAATAAATAAAAATAGTCACCTTTTTCGAATGCAACGGTTTTGTTCCCTCAGATCTGATAGAACAACTTCTTGTACAGTATTCCTCGCTTCGTTTAGTCACTGGATTCGCTTCAGACCTCCAAGGCGAAGTACCTCCTTCTTAGATATGAATTTTTCTGATTTGTTTATGGATTTCTTAGGGCTACAAAATTAGGGTTTATGGGAGGCTAGGAAAGCTTTTTGACTTACTTTTTCTAGGATTTATTTTTTGATACGAAAATAGGCTGTGGAGACTCCTATTTATAAATTTTTTAAAGTATCTTTTAGATAGAGTTAAGGTTTAATTATAATTCTTTTAGAGAGAATTATTGTTTAATTATAATTCTTTTAGAGAGAGTTATTATTTAGTTAAAATTCTATTAAATAGAGTTAATATTTAGTTAGAATTCTATTAAATAGAGTTATTATTTAATTAGGATTATTTTAAATAGAATTATTATTTAATTAGAACTCTATTAGGATTTTGACTTTTAGTCTCATTTGATTGACTTTAAGATTTTGGCTTTAGTCTTATTTGGTTGACTTTAATATCTTGACTTTAGTCTTACTTGAGTGACTTTAAGATCTTGACTTTAGTATTTCTTGATTGACTTTAATTTTTTGGAGAACCCCCTTTATTATATCTTTAATTCTTTGGGCCCCCAGATGGAGGAGTCCTTTAATAAAAAAATGTCAGGTCTTTGAGCGCGAGCTCTTATAGGTAGTGTCAGATCCTTGAATTTTAGAAAATTCTCCTTGACCGATGTAAGAACTATGCAAGTGTGTGACTTAAAATCTGAGATCAATTTAAAAAAGTTTAATTTGGAACTGAGTAAAGTCTGAGCATAAAATGAATATAAACTGAGCATAATTTGAGCATAAACTGAGCATAGGCAAAGTATAAACTGAGCAAACCTGAGCATAATCTGAGCATAACTGAGCATAATCTGAGTATAATTTGAGCATAAACTGAACATAATTCCGAGAAAACCCTCGGCGGTAACTGAGCAAAATCCAAGATAACCCTTGGCGGTAACTGAGCAAAATCCAAGATAACCCTTGGTGGTATCTGAGCAAAATCCAAGATAACCCTTGGCGGCATCTGAGCAAAATCCAAGATAACCTTTGGTGGCAACTGAGCAAAATCCAAGATAACCCTTGGCGGCAACTGAGCAAAATCCAAGATAACCTTTGGCGGCATTTGAGCAAAATTCAAGTTAACCCTTAACGGCAACTGAGCAAAATCCAAGATAACCCTTGGCGGCATCTGAGCAAAATTCAAGTTAACCCTTGGCGGCATCTGAGCAAAATCCAAGATAACCCTTGACGGCAACTGAGCAAAATCCAAGTTAACCCTTGGCGGCAACTGAGCGAAATCCAAGATAACCCTTGACGGCAACTGAGCAAAATCCAAGATAACCCTTGGCGACATCTGAGCAAAATCCAAGTTAACCCTTGGCGACATCTGAGCAAAATCCAAGTTAACCCTTTGCGGCATCTGAGCAAAATCCAAGAGAACCCTTGGTAGCAACTGAGCAAAATCCAAGTTAACCCTTGGTGGCAACTGAGCGAAATCCAAGATAACCCTTGGCAGCATCTGAGCAAAATCCAAGATAACCTTTGGCGGCAACTGAGCAAAATCCAAGATAACCCTTGGCGGCAATTGAGCAAAATCCAAGATAACCCATGGCGGAATGTGAGCAAAATCTACCTTGGCAGTATCTGAGCAAAATCCAAGATAGCCCTTGGCGGTAACTGAGCAAAATCTAAAATAACCCCTAGCGGAAACTGAGCGAAATCCAAGTTAACCATTGGCAGCAACTGAGCGAAATCCAAGATAACCCTTGGCGGCATCTGACCAAAATCCAAGATAACCCTTGGCGGCAACTGAGCAAAACTGGCAGAAGAATGAATGAATTTTGGGAAAAAATGAACGAATTTGGAGAAGACTGATTAAAATGAATCGAATAAATTTGGAAGATAATTAATCTAGAAGGGAATGATCGAATCCAACAATGAATGGATCTGGGAACGAAAAAATGCCATATCTCCTATTCTAGGTAAATGAATTATTAGTTAATCTTTGGGCACAGTCAAATGTGATATCTGAAGTGTTTTTGTTTGAACCGCAAGGTTTTATCCAAAAGTTTTATGAATTTAAAACCTGAGTTTTTATTTCTTTTGAACCTCCTGGGTTTTTCGGAAAACTGTTATCAAGAGGGTAACCTTAAGTTTGGGGTTCCCATTATCTTTTAGGATTAACATTGCTCAAAAACTAAATACCCCTAGTTTGACAATAAACCTAGCATTGAAGGTAATTGAACACATCATGCAAAAATTAAAAAAATGCCCCTAGTGAATGGAACCTTGTGAATGATGAATGTATGAGAATGATGAGATCAGAACGTATGTGAATGATGAGATGAATGTATGTGAATGATGAGATTAGAATGCATGTGAATGATGAGATGAATGTATATGAATGATGAGATCAGGAATGCGCGGGTTTGTCCTCAAGGATAAATTTTTTGTTGTTTAACCTGATTTGAAATTACAGTATTACTGGGTACACCAACCCAATAAAGATCCATTTTAAACTTGACCCAGTCCTTCTTGATCCAACGATCATTATGGGCCGAGCCATTTAAATAGAAATGAAATTCAAACTTTTTTCTAATTTGAATTTTTAACCTATTTTAAAAGAAGAAAAATATTTTCCAAAAGAGAAATGCTTTCCAAAAGTATAAGATTTTCCAAAAGAAAATGCTTTCCCCAAAAAAAAAAAAAAAGGAAGAAAAATATTTTTCAAAGAAAAAAATGATTTACAAAAGATCTATTTTTGCATGAAAAATTGTTTAAATATGTTTGTGAAAATTATTATTCAATAAAAATATTATTTTTCAATAATTTTCAAGAGTGCAATAAAATTATTTTCCTTTTATGGATGAATTGTTTAATGGATTGGTGTACATAATTCAATAAAATCTAAGGGTTCATTTAAAATATTATCAAGGGGGTAACACTGGAATTGATAATCCAGATTTGATGGGGTTACTAGGTTATCATTGTATCTAAGCTCAATCGTCCATCGTCTAGCTAGGGTTGTAAATCCGGTCAGTTAGAGTAAACGTCAATATCAAGTTAACAGTCAAAAATGACCTCAGAATTTCTCAACATCGTCCAGTTGTTTCCTAAAGATCATAGTGCTTCAATCCTACCGGTTATAAGCAATATCTCAGTCCTCAATCTTAATCAAACTCGTGTGGGTACTTGTCTTGAGTTTTCATGAGTCATTTGGGTTAGTTCGAGTCCTTTTTTCCAGCAAGGTCATGTCTTTCTTAGATTGAGTCTACTCTTTTCCTATTGAGTCAAGTTAGTTTATCGAGTTTATAAAGGTGTCTGTCGCCCCTTCTTAATTTGATTAGATAAAGAAAATTTTTGAATACCTCGAGCGCATTAACGAATTAACTAATAATCTAGCTTTAAGGATATATTTTTCTCCTAAACAAGAAGATAAGAGTCGGGAAAGGTCATTGACCTCGGAACAGAAATAAATTCTTAAAGAGATTCAAATAGAAACCATCCTATCGCTAGAGGAACACAAGGGGATAATGAATTTTCTCAAAAATTTCAAAAGACTTGTTCATGTGGGCCTATGAGGATATGTTAGGTGTAAGCTTGGGTGTTGTCTGACACAGATTAGATATTGACTTGATAAAATAAGATCAAGGAAGATGTTACAGTGCTAGACTTCTCAACATGGTAGAGCTTCCAGAATAGATTACATTCTCAGACTAATGAAACAGTTGAAGCGGTATTGATCTCTGATAATGGGTCGTACATTAAAGCTTAGGTTATCACTCTGTGTTCAAAGTTCGAGATTCGACATCACATTATCTCTCTACCGTCCTCAGATTAATGGAAAGGTTGAAGCAGCCAAAAAAATATCTCAAAACAATCATCAAGAAAATGTGTCAATCACATCAGGATTAGTTAAAGAAGTTACCATTCACACTAGGGGCACATCATACTTCAATGCAGTCTTCTACTGGAGCTATTCCCTACTTTCTAGTGTATGATATGGAAGCAATCTTACCAGTTGAAATGGAAATCCTGTATCTCAAGGCCTTCAAGGAAAGTCAATTGTTAGAAACTGATTGAATTAGTTAGTGGTATAAAGAATTAAACTTGATCGGAGAAAAATGACTAAGAGCTTTGTACATCTTGCAAGCTTATCAAAGAAGAATCGCCCGTGCGTTCGACAAAAAGATCAAGGCCCGTCACTTGCAAGTTGAGGATTTAATACTTAAAGAAAATCGGACACCTATCTTTGACCCTAGAGGGAAGTTCAAACCAAATTGGAGAGGTCCGTTCATCATTAAGAAAATACTACCAAGAAAAGTCGTCAGACTTCAAGATTATGATGGAATTGAATTACCAGAGTCAACCAACCTTGACCAGATCAAACGGTACTACATTTAAGGAGGCCATCTTTGGCCGAATCAATTTTCCTGCTACCCAGTTCAATATCTCCTTTCTCAGCCCTTTGTAGTCTTTTCAAGAAGAAATGATGCCTTTTTCTTTCTCAGCCTGTTCACCTAACCTAGGGAAGGGAAAAATTTGAACTACATTTTAGTTTGATCCCAAAAATCTAGGGTACGTAGGCAACCTGAAAAGTTACTTCAGGCCCGACCACATCAAAATAAAAAATAGATTCCCCGACAATGAAAAAATCTATAAAAAAAAAAATTCAAAAGAAAAAGAAATCCAAAATGGGGAAGAAAATTTAAGAAAAAAGAAAGCAATTTAAAAGGAAATGCCACACAAGGGCATATGGGTTTTTGAGCCTCAAAATTCCTTTCTTTTTATATCCAGTCCTAAGCTTACCTATAAAAGTCCTCCTAAGTACCGTGTGAAAAGTCAAGGAAGATAGTAAAGCATGATCAGACAGTAACTCTAGAAGTTCAGAGAAGAAGAAAAAGATAAAAAAATGATGAAGCCTACTAAGTTGAAAATCCGAAAAGGGCGACTTAGGCAAAAATTAAGGCAAGCTCGCAAGGTTAAAAATCTAAAAGGACAACTTTGACAATAATGAGAGCCAAGAAATAAAAAGAAAAACTCGCTAGATTGAAAATCTTAAAAGGCGATCTAGGCAAAACCTATAGCAAACTTGATAGATTGAAAACCTGAAAAGGTGATTTAGGCAAAAGTTAGAGCAACAAAGAAAAACATAAGAAAATCCTAAGCTGAGAGCGGTCCTAGCTGAAACATCAGAAGTTTGAATAATCAAGTTCAATACTTAGCTTAAACCAGGCATAGACTCAGAAGCCACAAGTATCTTGTCTACGATCGATCTAAAAATTCTTACTTTCCCAAGTGAACCTGAAAGCGCCCTCAATCCGCGGGGTGCGCGGATCCGCTTTTGACTCTTGAGGTTTGGGAGTCGCCACCTAGTTATTGTGGTCTAGGAACCAAACTGACTCTAACATGGATAAAAAGAACTAATCTACCACAAAAAATCTGAATTCGGGGATCATGTTACGGGGTTGGAAGGTGTTAGGCACCAACCCCGCCCGGCCAAAGCCGGTCTCTACTAACTTCCCAAATATATTACATTACTAAAAACCGAGATAAAAATAAAAAAATTACATACCTTTCCGATAGTAAGGATTTTGTTCCCTCAGATCTGACAAAAAGAGTTCCTTGTACTATACTCCCTTGCTTCGTTCTGTCTCCGAATTTTACTTCGGATCTCCTAGATCAAGGTATCTCCTTGTTTTTGGATCTGAACTCTTCAAGTTTGTTGCGGATTTGGGGGTGTTTTTGGAGGGATTTTAGGTGTTTTCTAGACTAAAATTGAAGGAGGGATGTTAGGTAAGGAGTTGGGGCTCCAAAACTAGGGTTTATGGGGGGCTAGGGGAGCTTCTATACCTACTTCTCTTAGGGTTTATGATTTGATACGAAAATAGGGTGTGAGCACCTCTATTTATAGAATTTTTTTTAAGGTTGATTTGGATAGAGTTAGTGTTTAATTAGAGATCTTTTAATTAGAGTTGTGTTTTAGTTAAAATTGTTTTAGGTAGAATTGTGTTTTAATTAGAATTGTTTTAGGTAGAATTATTTTTAAGTTAGAACTCTATTAGATAGAGTTATTATTTAATTAGAATTCTATTATGACTTTTGGTCTTATTTGATTGACTTTTAATGTTTTGACTTTAGTCTTAATTGATTGACTTTTAATATTTTGACTTCAGTCTTGCTTAATTGACTTTAATTTTGACTTTAGTCTCACTTGATTGACTTTAATACTTTGACTACAGTCTTGCTTGATTGACTTTAAATTTTTGGAGAACCCCCTTCCATTATTTCTTTAATTCTTTGGACCCCCAAATGGAGGGGTCCTTAAAGAAATATCCCACGAACCCTCAACAATTTTACCCGAAAGTTCGATTGATCGATTTTTTAGGTTCAAAATTTTAAATTAATTTCATTAACATTTTACTTTAATTATTTAATGTTTTATTTATTAATTTCGAATTTTTTAATTATGAAAATTGTGAAATTACCGTTTTGCCCTCGGAGAGGACTTTTCACGTTTCAAGTCGGTTTTTAATGTTCTAGGATGTTTTAGAATCGGTTTTTCGTAAGGAATTCAATGAGAATGTTGGTTTGTGTCATTTATGAAAATTTTTATGTGAAATGATTGTGAACTTTATGAGGGGCATTTTCGTAATTTTATCAAATTCTGTTAAAATTGGTGAAATGATTTATTTGGTTCCGATTTGTTATTTTATATGTTCGAGAGAGTTTTCCTAAGCGTAACGTAGGCTCTAGGGTTATTTTGAGGTTAGGGGTATTTTGGTAATTTGGTAATTTTTTAGTGATTTTTATCGTGAAGTTTCTTTTTGGTCTGCAAGATAATGATTTATATGTTTCTGGGGTCATATTTTCCTAGCGTAGCGTGGTTTCTAAGGTTTTGTCAATTCGAGATACCTCATCCGAATTTCTGAAACACATCTGGTAACAAAATAAAGCAATGGAATACACATCCATCATTGGAAATCGTTGCAATCGGATTGACGAGTTGATTAATCAGGCGAGTGCAAAAATGGGGTGTCTACAGATGCCCCTCTTTGGCAGAGGGTTGAAGCAAACTAGATAGCAAATCTATTTTGGTAGATAGTGCGATATCTGAATGCCAAAGCTAGTGACAGTTCATTTTGCAGCCTGATTTAGCAATTCGTCGGGGTGTTCGGATCCTTGAGGGTAAAGCTCTCCCGAATTAAAAGATTGTCAGGTCCTTGAGCGAGAGCTCTCACTGACAGTGTCAGATCCTTGAATTTTAGAGAATTCTCCCTAACTAAAAAGTGCAAGTGTGTGCACTGTGTGAAATTGAGTAAAATCTGAGTAAAACAAAACTCGAGAAAATTTGAATGATATTTGAGACAAATCTGAGCAAAAGTTGGGAGAAAGTTAAATGTCCTACTCTACCTACTCTAGGTGAAAGAGTAATAAATTTATATTTTTTTTGAGAGTCCTACTCTACCTGTCCAGGGTAAAAGAGTAATGAACTAATTTTTTTTGGGAAGTTCTACTCTACCTACTCGGAGTGAAAGAGTAATGAACTAATTTTTTTGGGAGTCCTACTCTACCTGCCCAGGGTAAAAGAGTAATGAACTAAATTTTTTTTTTTTTGGAAAAGTTCTACTCTACCTACTCTGAGTGAAAGAGTAATGAACTAAGCTTTTTGGGAGTCCTACTCTACCTGCCCAGGGTGAAAGAGTAATGAACTATTTTTTTGGGAAGTTCTACTCTACCTACTCGGAGTGAAAGAGTAATGAACTAACTTTTTAGGAGTCCTACTCTACCTACCCAGGGTGAAAGAGTAATGAACTAATCTTTTTTTTTTGGGAAAGTTCTACTCTACCTACTCGAAGTGAAAGAGTAATGAACTAAGTTTTTTGAGAGTCCTACTCTACCTGCCCAGGGTGAAAGAGTAATGAACTAATTTTTTTTTTGGAAGTTCTACTCTACCTACTCGGAGTGAAAGAGTAATGAACTAATATTTTTTTTGGAAGTTCTACTCTACCTACTCGAAGTGAAAGAGTAATGAACTAATTTTTTCTGGGAAGTTCTACTCTACCTACTCAGAGTGAACTAATTTTTTTCTTTTTTAGGAAGTTCTATTCTACCTGCCCAGGGTGTAAGAATAATGAACTAAGTTTTGAGGGAACAAACGGGGGATTAACCTCGCATTTGACTTTTTTTTTTAATAAAAAGTTGGATTTTATGAAGGTCTGGTAAATATTTTAACTCTATTTGAATCTGAGGAGTTTTCAAAATTGCTATCAAGAGGGTAACCTTTAATGCAAAGTTAACCTTATCCTTTGGGGTTGAAATTGACCAGGCATCAGAACAAAAATGCCCCTAGTTTGACAAGGAACATTGCACTAGGGATAATTGAATATAATTTGAAAATAAATGCCCCTAGTGTAAGGGGGGAAACTGTACTCTTTAGAAAAAAGGAAGTGCCCTTGTTATGAAAGTTTGAAATCCTTGATTACCGCAAGCGCAATAAAGGTTTAACTTTTAATTTTGACTTTTTATATTGAAGATTTTGAGTCAGGCTCAAAGACATTGGAAAAAATATTTCTTTCTGAAATTCATCATAGAATTTGTTCTTTCTCCCCGTCGGTTCGCTTAGGGACATGAAACTCTTCAGATCAATCATAGACGAGATACTTGTATCCACTGAGTCTATATTTGGTTCAAACTGGGTATTGAAACTTGATCATTCGGACTTCTGATATTTCGGCTCGAGCTACCTTTTCAGCTTCTCAACTCAACGGAGATTTTCTTTTATTTTTTTGATAGCTCTAAGTTTTGCCTAGATTGCCTATCCAGGTTTTCAATCTAGCGAGCATGCTCTAGCTTTTGCCTAGATCGCCTTTTTAGGTTTTCGATCTAGCGAGCTTACAATTTTTTCTTTTTTCCTTGCTTTGATTGTTGCCAATGTCATCCTTTCAGATCTTCAACCTTGCGAGCTTACCTTAATTTTTGCCTAAGCCGCCCTTTTTGGGTTTTCAACTTAGTAGATTTTTTTCTTCTTCTTCCCTTCTGAACTTCTGGAGTTGCTGTCTGATCATGCTTTGCTATCTTCCTTGACTTCTCGCACGGTACTTAGGAGGACTTTCATTGGTAAGCTTAGGACTAGGTATAAAAAGAAAGGGATTTTGAGGCTCAAAAACCCAAATGCCCCTTGTGTGACATTTCCTTTTAAATTATTTTCTCTTTCCTTGAATTTTCTTCCCCACTTTGACAATTTTTTCTTTTGAATTTTTTTTTTTTTTAGATTTTTTCTTTGTCGGGGAATCTATTTTTATTTTTTTGATATGGTCGGGCCTGAAGTAACTTCTCAGGTTGCTTACGTACCCCAGAATTTTGGGATCAGACCAAAACGTAGTTCGAAACTTCCCTCCCCTAGGTTAGGTGATCGGGCTAAGAAAGAAAAAGGCATAATTTTTCTTTTTGAAAAAGGTTGCAAAGGGGTTGAGAAAGGATATATTGAACTGGGTAACAGGAGAATTGATTCGGCCAAAGATGGCCTCCTTAAATGTAGTACCGTTTGATTTAGTCAAGGTTGGTTGGTTATGGTAATTATATTCCATCATGATCTTGAAGTCTGACAGCTTTTCCTGATAATATTTCCTTGATGATTGAATCTCTCCAATTGAGTTCAAACTTTCTATGATCGAGAAGAATACTCAAAATTTTTTTTGGGTAGTCTGATGCTTAGATCTTTGACTTATAAGTGATGAACTTTGACTTTCTTATCAAACATGCAAGTGACTCCTCTCCATTGATAGACCCAGTCTGTTTCTAACAATTAACTTCTATCAAGACCTTGAGATACAGGATTTTCCCTTTTAACCGGTAAGATTGCTTCCATATCATACTAGAGTGACTCTAGTAGAAGACTGTATTGAAGTATAATATGTCCATAATGCGAATGGTAACTTTTCTGGCCAATCCCGGTGTGATATGTGATTGACACATTTTCACAATGATTGTCTTGAGATTTTTACTGGCTGCTTCAACTATTCCATCGATTTTAAAATTCCAGTACTGATACATTTTATAATCCCTCCTCTGACTATGTTAGTCAATTCTGGTTTGTATTTGTGGTGTTCTCATAGGATGGGTATATATTTCATGTTGAACAACACTCCAAATTTAACTGACATATCCTCATAGGACCATGTAAGCAAGTCTTTTGAATTTTCTGAATAAATTCATCATCTCTTTGTGATCCTCTGGGGATAAGTTAGTTCCAATCTGAATTTCTTGAGAATTATTTTTGTTCCGAGGTCAATGACCTTTGCTTTCTTGAGCCCGACTCTTATCTTCTTGCTTAGGAGAAAAATCTATCCTTGAAGCCAGATTAGCAGTTAATTCGTTAATGCACTCGAGGTATTCAAAAATTTCCTTTAGCCAATCAAATTCAAAAGGGGCGACAGACACCTCTATGACTCGACAAACTAACTCGACGCGACAGAAAAAGAGTAGACTCGATCTAAAGAAAATATGACATTGAAAAATTGGACTCGAGCTAACTCAAATAACTCATGAAAACTCAATACAACTACCCACAACGGGCTTGATTAGGATTAAGGACTGAGACATTGCTTATAACCGACAAGACTAAAGTACTATGATCTTCAGGGAATAACTGGGCGATGTTAAGAAATTCTAAAGGATTGATTTGGCGTTGACGTTCGTTCCAACTGACTGGACTAGTAACCCTAGCTAGACGGTGGACGATTGAGCTTAGGTACAATGATAACCCTTAAACCTCTTTAAAGGTGAATTTAACCAATTTCAGTGTCACCCCCTTGATAACATTTTAAATGAACCCTGAGATTTTATTGAATTTTGTGCACCAATCCATTAAACAATTCATCCGCTCAATGATTATTCATGAAAAATAATTTTATTGTACTCTTGAAAAAATATTGACAAATAATGTTTTCATTGAATAACAACTTCTACAAACATATTTCAATAATTTTCATGCAAAAATAGATCTTTTGTAAATCATTTTTTTCTGAAAAATATTTTTCTTCCTTCTCTTTTTTTTAGAAAACATTTTCTTTTAGAAAACTTTTTTGGAAAGCATTTCCTTTTGGAAAATCTTATTCTTTTGGAAAATATTTTACTTTTGAAAAACATTTTTCTTCTGGAAAACATTTTCCTTCTTTTAAAATGGGTTTAAAATCTGAATCAGAAAAAAAATTGAATTTCATTTTGATTCAAATGGCTCGGCCCATAATGATTGTTGGATCGGGATGGACTGGGTCATTATTGTAAAAGAATGGGTTCTTTATTGGGTTGGTGCACCCATTTTAATTTTTAAAAATAAATTGTTGATCCTTGAGGACAATCATACACCTTGATCTCATCATTCACATCACTCACATACATTCATCAATCACATGCATTCATTCAATAAACAACCCGGGAACACCCACGATAAGTTCGAGTCGTGACCTACTGGGTAGGTTTCTAGACTCTAAGCTTACTACGTGCAATGCATTTTTATCTGGCCACCCTTGCCCAAGCACACCTATATACCTTTCGATACGTGGTGACTTGGTTTGATATACCGTATAGGTGATAATCTAAAACCTCAATTCACTTCTTTGAAGCCAAAAACAGCTAGTTTGATCTCTAGTTGAGAGGTGGCGCACAATGCTGAGCAAGGGCCCACTTAAATACCTCTCGTCTAGAATAGACGTAGTCTATCCCCCTCGTACAGTAGGGTACAGCGGGGCAAGATCTTGCTTAGGCACCGGTTTTGACCAAGAAGTGCAATTGATATACTTAGACTATCTTTTATACCTACGGGTACGAGTCAAGAGTTGTAGCTTTCATAAATGGTTTGGCATCCCATGAGGGGACCGACCACGTACTAGTACTACGTTGGCAATCGAGACATGTGACTGTGTGGCTTACAATAGGTCAAAGGCTCAGGTCGCTCCAGCCTGGGTGCATCAACATACTTCTCAGAATCACCTAATCAGATGGTATTGATGCCCCCAGTTTGATATACCCTAAGGTACGTGACTGGAGTTGTGGGTTTCATGAATGACGTCGCATCTCCGAAGAGACCGGGCCACGCACTAGTGCCACGTTGGCTAAATGGGACGTGTAAGTGAGTAAAACATTAAACGTGCATGTGGTGTGTGCAAAACAGGGTGGGGTGTGCCCGGGACCTTTTTCAAACAAATGGGCCCATGGATCCAATCAAACCAATCATACATTTAATCAAAACCAAAATCATTCAAATCATATGAATATTCAATTAAGATCACATTATTCCCATCACATAAGCACATTAACATTACGATCAACATCAATCATGTATTTCAAGCAAGATCATGGTAAATTAATCAATAAATATGGCATATGATAATGATCAAACAAACATTGCAATAGGCATAATTTTTATAATTTTTAAGGTCCAATCAATGATCACTTTTGGGTGATCCAAAATAAATTGAGATTCCAATAGGTGTTACATTGATGATAGAATGACAATGGTTGAGATGAGCTCACTCTAAAGAACATTAATTGTGCCAACATTAGATAAATTCAAATTTTCTGTGAATTAGGAAAATACAATCTGAACTTGCATCGATGATATCTAAGGCTCCCGATAACGAAATCGAGTGAACTCAAGTTCTAAATTAATCTACTCGATGAGATCTACATTTTATTAATAGGTGTCCAGACTTAGTTCTTGCCAGAATGTTCTGTAAAAACTTTTTAACGTTGCTGTCCCAACTTTCATTCAGAAATAATTTCAGATTTACAAATTGAACTTGCATCGATGATATCTAAGGCTTCCGATAACGAAATTGAGTGAACTCAGATTCTAAATTAATCTACTCGACGAGATCTATGTTTTATTAAAGGTTCTCAGACTTAATTCTTACTAGATTGTTCTGTAAAAAAGTTTTAACATTGCTGTCCCAACTTTCATTCGGAAATAATTCTAGATTTACAGATTGAACTTGCATCGATGATATCTAAGGCTTCCGATATCGAAATTGAGTGAACTCAGATTCTAAATTAATCTACTCGATGAGATCTATGTTTTATTAAAGGCTCCCAGACTTAATTCTCACTAGAATATTCTCTAAAAACATTTTAATATTTCTGTCCAACCTTCATCATTCCATCAATTTGAATCTTTCATTATTTAGGGGTCATCAAAAAGTGATCCTTAATTGAAAAAAAAAAATACAATGCCCGAAATCATCTACAATCAAGATAAAAAAATAAATAAACAGAAAAAATAAATAAAATAAATCCAACTAAATAAAAAAAAAAAAATCTAGGTCATCTTGACAATGCTCCCATACTTGGGGTTTTTCAAGTTTGATCCTCAATAGTCCCCAGCAGAGTCACCACTGAAAGCGCCCTCAATCCGCGGTATGCGCGGATCCGCTTTTGACTCTTGAGGTTTGGGAGTCGCCACCTAGTTATTGTGGTCTAGGAACCAAACTGACTCTAACATGGATAAAAAGAACTAATCTACCACAAAAAATCTGAATTCGGAGATCATGTTACGGGGTTGTAAGGTGTTAGGCACCAACCCCGCCCGGCCAAAGTCGATCTCTACTAACTTTCCAAATATATCACATTGCTAAAAAATCTAGATAAAAATAAAAAAATTACATACCTTTTCGATAGCAAGGATTTTGTTCCCTCAGATCTGACAAAAAGAGCTCCTTGTACTGTACTCTCTTGCTTCGTTCTGTCTCCGGATTTTACTTCGGATTTCCTAGATCAAGGTATCTCCTTGTTTTTGGATCTGAACTCTTCAAGTTTGTTGCGGATTTGGGGGTGTTTTTGGAAGGATTTTAGGTGTTTTCTAGACTAAAATTGTCGAATTTTACTTCGGATCTCCTAGATCAAGGTATCTCCTTGTTTTTGGATCTGAACTCTTCATGTTTGTTGCGGATTTGGGGGTGTTTTTGGAGGGATTTTAGGTGTTTTCTAGACTAAAATTGAAGGAGGGATGTTAGGTAAGGAGTTGGGGCTCCAAAACTAGGGTTTATGGGGGGCTAGGGGAGCTTCTACACCTACTTCTCTTAGGGTTTATGATTTGATACGAAAATAGGGTGTGAGCACCTCTATTTATAGAATTTTTTTTAAGGTTGATTTGGATAGAGTTAGTATTTAATTAGAGATCTTTTAATTAGAGTTGTGTTTTAGTTAAAATTATTTTAGGTAGAATTGTGTTTTAATTAGAATTGTTTTAGGTAGAATTGTTTTTAAGTTAGAACTCTATTAGATAGAGTTATTATTTAATTAGAATTCTATTATGACTTTTGGTCTTATTTGATTGACTTTTAATGTTTTGACTTTAGTCTTAATTGATTGACTTTTAATATTTTGACTTCAGTCTTGCTTAATTGACTTTAATTTTGACTTTAGTCTCACTTGATTGACTTTAATATTTTGACTACAATCTTACTTGATTGACTTTAAATTTTTGGAGAACCCCCTTCCATTATTTCTTTAATTCTTTGGACCCCCAAAGGGAGGGGTCCTTAAAGAAATATCCCACGAACCCTCAACAATTTTACCCGAAAGTCCGATTGATCGATTTTTTAGGTTCAAATTTTTAAATTAATTTCATTAACGTTTTACTTTAATTATTTAATATTTTATTTATTAATTTCGAATTTTTTAGTTATGAAAATTGTGAAATTACCGTTTTGCCCTCAGAGAGGACTTTTCACGTTTCAAGTCGGTTTTTAATGTTCTAGGATGTTTTAGAATCGGTTTTTCGTAAGGAATTCAATGAGAATGTTGGTTTGTGTCATTTATGAAAATTTTTATGTGAAATGATTGTGAACTTTATGAGGGGCATTTTCGTAATTTTGTCAAAATCTGTTAAAATTGGTGAAATGATTTATTTGGTTCCGATTTGTTATTTTATATGTTCGAGAGAGTTTTCCTAAGCGTAACGTAGGCTCTAGGGTTGTTTTGAGGTTAGGGGTATTTTGGTAATTTGGTAATTTTTTAGTGATTTTTATCGTGAAGTTTCTTTTTGGTCTGCAAGATGATGATTTATATGTTTCTGGGGTCATATTTTCCTAGCGTAGCGTGGTTTCTAAGGTTTTGTCAATTCGAGATACCTCATCCGGATTTCTGAAACACATCTGGTAACAAAATAAAGCAATGGAATACACATCCATCATTGGAAATCATTGCAATCGGATTGACGAGTTGATTAATCAGGCGAGTGCAAAAATGGGGTGTCTACAGAACCAAGGGAGATAAGGGTGAATTCTATGATGTGTCTCGAAAGGAAATAATTTTGTTCTCTTGAGCCTAATTCAAAATCTTCAATAAAATTAATCAAATATTTCAAACCTTCATACAAGGGGCATTTTCTTTCTTCTTTAATATAACTTTTTCCCCTTATACTAGGGGTATTTTTTTAATTTTTGCATGATGTGTTCGATTATTTTCAATGCCATATTCATTGTCAAACTAGGGACATTTTGTTTTTGAGCAATGTTAATCCTAAAAGATATTGAGAACCCCAAACTTAAGATTACCCTCTTGATAACAGTTTTTCGAAAAACTTTTAAGGTTCAAAAGAAATAAAAACTCGGATTTTAAATTCATAAAACTTTTGGATAAAACCTCGAGGTTCAAACAAAATCATTTTGGATCTCACGTATGAGATAGGGCATTCATTCTGTCTCAGATCTATTTATTTTCAGATCCAACCCCTCTTTTCCAGATTGATTTTCAATCATTCTTTCCCAGATTTATTACTTTAGTCTCAGTTTTACTCAGTCAGATACCGCCGAGGATTTTCTCGAAATTATGCTCAGATGCCGCTGAGGTTTTTTTCTTGGAACTATGCTCAGATGCCGTTGAAAGCGCCCTCGATCCGTGAGGTGCGCGGATCCGCTTTTGACCTTTGAGGTTTGGGAGTCGCCACCTAGTTATTACGGTCTAGGAACCGATCATTGACTCTAAAAACAAAGACAATTAATCTACGAAAAATAATACGGGTCCGGGGATCACGTTACGGGGTTGGAAGGTGTTAGGCACCAACCCTGCCCGGCAAGTGCCGGTCTCTACTTCTTCCTAAAAATCGGTTACATTGTAAAATAGACCAAAAATAATAAATAATTATAATAAAAAAAATATAAAAAAAGTTACGTTGTCGATTACAACGATTCCCTCAGCACCAGCGAAGAGTATCTACGTATGTATTTCCTTGCTATTCGTCCGTCACCGAATTTGACTTATGATCTCTAAGTTGAGGTATCTTCTTCTTAGATCTGTGAGTTTTCTGATTTTTCTTATGGATTTGAAGGTGTTTTGGAAGGGTTTTTTAGTGTTTTTTAAGCTAAAGTTGAGGTATGGATGTTAGGTAAGGAGTTAGGGCTTTAAAATTAGGATTTTGGGAAGGTTGGGGAGGCTTCTTGACCTACTTTTCCTAGGGTTTATGATTTTTATACGAAAATAGGGTGTGAAGACCTCTATTTATAGATTTTTTTAAGGGTTGATTTAGATAGAATTAGTGTTTGATTATAATTCTTTTAGTTAGAGTTGTATTTTAGTTAGAACTCTATTAGGTAGAGTTGTATTTTAATTAGAACTATTTTAGGTAGAGTTATATTTTAGTCATAATTCTTTTAGGTAAAGTTATTATTTAATTAGAACTCTATTAGGGCTTTGACTTTTGATCTTATTTTATTGACTTTAAGATTTTGACTTTAGTTTTAATTGATTGACTTTAATATCTTGACTTTAGTATTACTTAATTGACTTTAATTTTGACTTTAGTCTTACTTGATTGACTTTAAAATTTTGACTTTACTCTTTCTTGATTGACTTTAATTTTTTGGAGAACTCCCCTCTATTATATCTTTAATTCTTCGGACCCCCAAATGGAGGGGTCCTTAAAGAAATATCTTGCGAACCCTCAACAATTTTGCCTGAGAGCCTGATTGATCGATTTTTTTAGTTTAAAATTTTAAATTAATTTCATTAATGTTTCACTTTAATTATTTAATATTTTATTTATTAATTTCGTAATTTTTAATTATGAAAATTGTGAAATTATCGTTTTACCCCCGGAGAGGACTTTTCGCGTTTTAAGTCGGTTTTCGATATTCTACGATGTTTTAGAAATAATTTTTCATAAGGAATTTAATGGAAATATTGGTTTGTGTCATTTATGAAGTTTTTTGTGTGAAATGATCGTGAACTTTATGAGGGGCATTTTCGTAATTTTGTCAAATTCTGTGAAAGTTGGCATAATGATTTCTTTGATTTCGATTTATTATTTTATGTGTTCGAAAGGGTTTTCCTAAGCGTAACGCAGGCTCTAGGGTTGTTTTGATGTTAGGGGTATTTTGGTAATTTGGTAATTTTTAGTGATTTTTATCGTGAAGCTTCTTTTTATCTACAAGATGATGATTTTTTTGTTTCTGGGGTCGTGTTTTCCTAGCGTAGCGCGATTTCTACAATTTTGTCAATTCGAGATATCTCATCTGGATTTCTGAAACATATCTGGTAACAAAATAAAGCATTGGAATAAACATCCATCATTGGGAACCGTTGCAATCGGGTTGACGAGTTGATTAATCAGGCGAGTGCAAAAATGGGGTGTCTACAGATGCCCCTCTTTGGCAGAGGGTTGAAGCAAACTAGATAGCAAATCTATTTTGGTATATAGTGTGATATCCGAATGCCAAAGCTAGTGACAGTTCATTTTGCAGCCTGATTTAGCAATTCGTCGGTGTGTTCGGATCCATGAGGGTAAAGCTCTCTCCGAATTAAAAAAAATGCCTGGTGAAAGCGCCCTCGATCCGCGGGGTGCGCGGATCCACTTTTGACCCTTGAGGTTTGGGAGTCGCCACCTAGTTATTGTGGTCTAGGAACCAAACTGACTCTAACATGGATAAAAAGAACTAATCTACCATAAAAAAATCTGAATTAAGGGATCAAGTTACGGGGTTGGAAGGTGTTAGGTACCAACCCCGCCCGACCAAAGCCGGTCTCTACTAACTTCCCAAGTAAATTACATTGCTAAAACCTAGATAAAAATAAATATAAAAAAATACATACATTTCCGATAGCAAGGATTTTGCTCCCTCAGATCTGACAAAAAAAATTCCTTGTACTGTACTCCCTTGCTTCGTTCTGTCTCCGGATTTGACTTCGGATCTCCTAGATCAAGGTATCTCTTTGTTTCTGAATCTGAACTCTTCATGTTTGTTGCGGATTTAGGGATGTTTTTGGAGGGATTTTAGGGGTTTTCTAGACTAAAATTGAAGGGGGGATGTTAGGTAAGGAGTTGGGGCTCCAAAACTAGGGTTTATGGGAGGCTAGGGGAGCTTCTAGACCTACTTCTCTTAGTGTTTATGATTTGATACGAAAATAGGGTGTGAGCACCTCTATTTATAGATGTTTTTAGGGGTTGATTTGGATAGAGTTAGTGTTTAATTAGAGATCTTTTAATTAGAGTTGTGTTTTAGTTAGACTTATTTTAGGTAGAATTGTGTTTTAATTAAAATTGTTTTAGGTAGAATTGTGTTTTAATTAAAATTGTTTTAGGTAGAATTGTTTTTAAGTTAGAACTCTATTAGATAGAGTTATTATTTAATTAGAGTTCTATTATGACTTTTGGTCTTATTTGATTGACTTTTAATATTTTGACTTTAGTCTTAATTGATTGACTTTTAATATCTTGACTTCAGTCTTGCTTGATTGACTTTAATTTTGACTTCAGTTTTGCTTAATTGACTTTAATACCTTGACTTTAGTCTTTCTTGATTTACTTTTAATTTTTGGAGAACCCCCTTCCATTATTTCTTTAATTCTTTGGACCCCCAAATGGAGGTGTCCTTAAAGAAATATCCCACGAACCCTCAACAATTTTACCCGAAAGTCCGATTGATCGATTTTTTAGGTTCAAAATTTTAAATTAATTTCATCAATGTTTCACTTTAATTATTTAATATTTTATTTATTAATTTCAAATTTTTTAATTATGAAAATTGTGAAATTACCGTTTTGCCCCCGGAGAGGACTTTTCACGTTTCAAGTCGGTTTTTAATGTTCTATGATGTTTTAGAATCGGTTTTTCGTAAGGAATTCAATGAGAATGTTGGTTTGTGTCATTTATGAAAATTTTTATGTGAAATGATTGTGAACTTTATGAGGGGCATTTTAGTAATTTTGTCAAATTCTGTTAAAATTGGTGAAATGATTTATTTGGTTCCGATTTGTCATTTTATATGTTCGAATGGGTTTTCCTAAGCGTAGCGTAGGCTCTAACGTTGTTTTGAGATTAGGGGTATTTTGGTAATTTGATTAATTTTTAGTGATTTTTATCGTGAAGCTTCTTTTTGTCTGCAAGATGATGATTTCTATGTTTCTGAGGTCATATTTTCCTAGCGTAGCGTGATTTCTAAGGTTTTATCAATTCGAGATACCTCATCCGGATTTCTGAAACATATCGGGTAACAAAATAAAGCAATGGAATACACACCCATCATTGGGAATCATTGCGATCGGGTTGACGAGTTGATTAATCAGGTGGATGCAAAAATGGGGTGTCTACACTTGGTCCTTGAGCGCGAGCTCTCATTGACAGTGTCAGATCCTTGAATTTTAAAGAATTCTCCTTGACTAAAAAGTGCAAGTGTGAATGTGTTTACTATGTGAAACTGAGTAAAAATATGTCAAGTCGTAGAGATCTTCTCTTACTGACAAATAATGATTCAATATTGAAATGTGCTTATGCAACGAAAACAATCATGGCAAGGTTGAACAATGAGGTAATTGGAGTCATAACAATGTAGGAACTTCGTTAAATCCTATTTGAAATTCTTTTTTAGAGTTCGAAAAAGTATGAGTCTCGCTTATCGGACTCGAGCCTATTGTAGCCACGTTTCTCGGGCTAAGAAACTTAAACAATCCTGTTAATTCATTTTATAATTCAAACAAAGCTGGAGTCTCATTTCTCAGACTCTGATTAAGGTTTACAGGAATTTAAACAATCCTATTAAAATTGGAGTATCGTTTCTCGGACTCGAACTAAGGTTTATAGGCACTTCAAAAAACTTATTCATTCTATGATTCAAAAAGTTGGAGTCTCGCTTCTCAGACTCGAACTTAGGTTTGTAAGCACTTCAAAAAAACCTACTAATTCTATGATTCAAAAAGTTGGAGTCTCGTTTCTCAGACTCGCACTTCGGTTTGTAGGCACTTCAAAAAGTCTACTCATTCTATGATTTAAAAAGTTGGAGTCTCGTTTCTCGGACTCGAACTTAGGTTTATAGGCACTTCAAAAAGCCTATTCATTCTATGATTCAAAAAGTAGGAGTCTCGTTTCTCGGACTCGAACTTAAGTTTGTAGACACTTCAAAAAGCCTATTCATTCTCTGATTCAAAAAGTTGGAGTCTCGTTTCTTGGACTCGAACTTAGGTTTATATGCACTTCAAAAAGTCTATTCATTCTATGATTCAAAAAATTGGAGTCTCGTTTCTCGGACTCGAACTTAGGTTTGTAGGTACTTCAAAAAGCCTATTCATTTTATGATTCAAAAAGTTGGAGTCTCGTTTCTCGGACTCGAACTTAGGTTTATAGGCACTTCAAAAAATCTATTCATTCTATGATTCAAAAAGTTGGAGTCTCGTTTCTCGGACTCGAACTTAGGTTTGTAGGCACTTCAAAAAGCCTATTCATTCTATGATTCAAAAAGTTGGAGTCTCGTTTCTCGGACTCGAACTTAGGTTTGTAGGAACTTCAAAAAGCCTATTCATTCTATGATTCAAAAAGTTGGAGTCTCGTTTCTCGGACTCAAACTTACTAAATCACGTTTCTCGGGCTTAGATTTATAGGAACTTAAAAAATCCTATTCATTCATTCAATGATTCAAAATCGAGCTCAAAGTTTGAAAGATCAGGCTTTTATTGGCTTATCATGCATTTGGATTCATAATTATCATTGGGCTTCGCCGGACTTTTAAGCTTTTGTATGATCTTCTTTTTATCATGTGATTAAGAATAAAAACTTTGGAATTAAATGACCTTCAAAAATACCCCTAGTTTCAAGGTTGGCTTTAACTGGGACTTAACTACGAGACTGATGGAATGGATTACGCTTGAAAAATATGGACTATAATGTATGACAGATAGAAGAACTGACATTCCTTTAAATTTAAGACTCTTAAGGTTATCATATGTGTAATAAGGGATTGATCATTTTCTTTCGAATTTCTTTTGAAAAATGCTTGAGCTGGACTTAAAAAAAAT
The DNA here is from genome assembly GCF_017979445.1 of Akebia trifoliata. NCBI lineage: Eukaryota > Viridiplantae > Streptophyta > Magnoliopsida > Ranunculales > Lardizabalaceae > Akebia > Akebia trifoliata. The sequence continues at coordinate 34,352,942 of NC_141378.1, forward strand.
CTTGATAAATATTAGAATAAAAGATTTTTCTCTTCAAAGTGGTTGATGGTTCTACATCTTCCATTAGCGAACACTTGAACAAGTAAACATACTCTTGAAGATCTTACAATGTTAAAGATGACTTCTGATTTTTTCGACTTCAACATTGTCTTCGTCGGATGTGAGCTCTTGACTGAAAAACGAATATTGTGGCTTGAATGGTTCTGCATTTTCTAGTTTCTGCATAAGCTTCCTTCTGAAATTTTCTTCTTGATGGGACATTTCCTCCCATTTGATGGTGCCTTAATTTTTGCCTAGATCGTCTTTTCAGATTTTCAATCTAGCGGGCTTTATTTTTCTTTTTCTGATGATGCCTTGATTTTTGCCTAGGTCGTCTTTTCAGATTTTCAACCTAGCAGACTTTCTTTTTATGGTTATGCCTTAAATTTTACCTAAGTCGCCTTTTCAGGTTTTCGACTTAGCGGGCTTCTCTTTTTTTTGATGATCTTGAATAACCAACTTGACAACTTCTTGGTCTCCTGCACCTTAACCGAGTCAATTAGCATTCAAGAGGACTTAATAGGTGGACTTAGGATATGGTTTAGAAAGAAAAGATATAAGGCTCAACTTCCCAAAATGCCCCTAGTTTGATATTCTCTCTTTTCTGTCAATTATTTTGATTTTTTCTAAATGCCCCTAGTTTGGCATTCTTTTCTTTTTATTAATTCTTTTGATTCTTTTTTCTAATGCCCTTAGTTTGACATTCTTTTCTTTTGAACCTTTCAATAGGGAATTTTCTTTTTAGATGACACTTTTCTTAAGAGAATACAATTATTCTTTGCATGACCGGGCTTGAAGTAACTTCTCAGGTTGCCTACGTACCCCAAATATTTCTTTTTGGGACCAGGTCAAAACGTAGTTCATACTAAGATTCCCCCCAAAGGTTAGTCGATGTGGTTTAGAAAGAAAATGCTATTGATTTTTTAAAAGCTGCGAGGGGCTAAAGAAAATTATCTTTTCTTGGTAAGACAGGAAAATGGTTCGACCAAAGAAGGCCTCCTTTGGTGAATGCTGCTCGACTTGGTTAAAGTTCTAGGAACTTGATGTCTTAATTGCTCTGTCGAGGAAGGTCTTCTTTTGAAAAAAAGTAATCTTCAGTCTTCTTCCGAGAAAGAGTAATCTTCAGTCTTCTTCCGAGAAAGAGTAATCTTCAGTCTTCTTCTTAGAAAGAGTAATCTTCAGTCTTCTTCTACGAAATTGAGTGTGATTGAGTTATTTATATTTAACTGTTCAACTTTTCTAGAACTTCCAGAAAATCTTTTATTCTTTTGTGAATGAGAACTCTCATCTTTCAAGTGAAAAACCTGATGGATCCCTTCTTGTGGATCTTAGTACCTTTGTCGATGGTTTCAACTGCATCATTCTTGATCGATGAACCTTGACTTTTGAAAATCATCATTGACTTTATATTCTCATGAGACTATGTAGGAACGTTGTTGAGCTTCTCAAGTAAATTATTATTCTCTCATGTTCCCCTGAGGATAATGTATCACCAATTTGCACTTTTTGAGTGTACTATTTAATTCCAATATTTATTAAGTTTGATTAGTGACCTCTAAGTCATTTCTCATGTTTTGATATTATGCTCAAATCGTTATTACACGCATGATAATCAGAAGCTTCTTTATTTTATTGAAATTAAAAAACATAAACTGACAAACTCGTCGAAGACTCGAGAGTTGAAGAAAGACTAACGTAATTGAAAAAACTAACTGGATTTAAAGACTGACGAAAACTGGATTGAAACTCAAAGAAAATTCAGGGACAATTATCTACAAAACGAGAAGGTCCTTCTGGGTGGATGGACTACTTGGACTTGACATTGGTACTTTGACTAAACGATTCTTTTGACGGACCCAAAATGACACAGATGAGGGTTTAGAACGTTTAGGGGCACCTAAGATCAACCGTCGATTTTGAAAGTTTGATTCTTAACCACATGATTAAAAATTAACCCTCCGGTAGAAAATATCGAATCCAAATGCACTATAAGTCTATAGTGACCAAGAAAGTGAGAAAGGTTAGACGCGGGTCTACCCCTTATTGGAATTGAACCTTTGATTAGATAAATTAATTTGGTCCTAAGATCGAATCTTTTTATACAAAGTGGTTTGGATCTTTAATAGTGAAACTAATTAGTCCAACTAATTTGGTATTGATCAGTTTGATCCATTTGTCAATTGGGCCAACTGGTTTAGTTGGTTCAAATTGATCGGTACATTTCACCGATTGGGTCGGACCGATTTAATGGATTTAGTTTGAATAGTCTGGATCAGTCCACCCACTTACCTATTGGTTGAGCAACCTGGGAACACCCATGATAAGTTTGAGTCGTAACCTACAGGGAAGGTTTCTAGCCTCTAAGCTTACTATGTGCAATACATTTTTATCTGGCTACCCTTGCCCAAGCACACCTATATACCTCTCGATATGTGGTGACTTGGTTTGATATACCGTATAGGTGATAATCTAAAATCTCAACTCACTTCTCTGAAGCAAAAAACAGTCAGTTTGATCCCCAGTTGAGAGGTGGCGCACAATGCTGAGCAAGGGCCCACTTAAATACCTCTCGTCTAGAATAGACGTAGTCTATCCCCCTCGTACAGTAGGGTACAGCGAGGCAGGATCTCGCTTAGGCACCGATTTTGACCAAAAAGTGCAATTGATATATTTGGATTATCTTTTATATACCTACGGGTACGAGTCAAGAGTTGTAACTTTCATAAATGGTTTGAGCATCCCACGTGGGGACCGACCACGTAGTAGTACTACGTTGGCAATCGGGACATATGACTGTGTGACTCACAATAGGTCAAAGGCTCAGGTCGCTCCAGCCTAGGTGCATCAATATACCTCTTAGAATCACCTGATCAGACGGTATTGATGCCCCAGTTTGATATACCCAAAGGTACGTGACTGGAGTTGTGGTTTTCATGAATGACGTCGCATCTCCGAAGAGACCGGGCCAAGCACTAGTACCACGTTGGCTATATAGGACGTGCAAGCGTGCAAAACAGTAAACGTGCATGTGGTATGTACAAAACAGGGTGGGGTGTGCTCGGGGCTTTTTTTCGAATAAATGGGCCCATAGGCCAGATCAAATCATCAACATATGGATGCCACATAAATACTAATCATAGCATCGAGATTAAGATCAAAACAAGCACACCCAAAATATATCTATCACAACATATTAGATGGGCAATCAATGAATATAACAAAAGAATAATCAATTTGATCCAATATTGAAACAAGCACAAAGATTTTAATTATTTATGAAGTAAAAAAAAAAAAAAAAAAAAAACTCTTTTCTATGGTCTAATCAAGAATCGCTTTGGGCGATCCAAAACAAATGGAGATTTCAATGAACATTGAATTGATGAGGGCATGATGGTTGTAGGGATAAGGAGTAATGAACCTTTTTTTTTTTTAAAACTGATTTTTATTTTACCAAAACACAAAAACAAAAGCTTTTTTTTTTTTTTTTTTTTTTTTAATTTAAAGAAATTGATTTAAAAATAAAACAAAATAAAGTAAAATAAAAACTTTTTTTTTACAAAGAAAAGCTATTACTAACTAAAAATACAACCCTAAAAAGATTCTATTGTCACCCCAACTTGTTTTGGATCAAGTAAAGAATTTAACAAATATCCAAATTTGATGTGCTCTGGATAAAAAATTGGTGTGACAATACAAATTTTTTTTTCCATTCTCTCTCACTCTCACTTTCACTCTAACAACCTAAGAGCCTCATTCGTGTTCTCAATCTTGCAAAGCTTGTTAGTTACAACACGAAAGGCGGGTACATTGATCGGATGCCCATTACTCATTATTTAATTAAACAACGCCATCATCTGTTCTAATTTGTTCTCCATACAAAGTCCCTTAAGAATTTTGTTAAAAGTTATCTGATCTGGTTCAAACCCATGCTTTAAAACATTTCTAAAGAAAGAAAAACTGAGATCCATCTGACCCAGTCTGTAGCAACTGTTGATCAAGAGATGATTTCCTTTTCAATTGTTGAGAATTCTTCTGCAAGATTATCAAACCGAGCCTCTTTGATGTGAATCGGATTCACTTTTGAAAGACTCAACATTCTCAACGAATCAAACGAAATTGCCTAACAATAATCTCCTAAAAACGGATTTGTAAACAAATCATCAACAATCTGAACCGAAACCTCCCCCCTCCCGAACCAGATTTGGATGGGCTTTGAGATTTCTGGTTCTGATACGAAGATTTGGTTTCGATGTTCTTGGTTTGGATCATTGGGTTCTGTTCTTGGAGTTCCAAATTTTTCAGCACCAATTTCATGAAGAACAACAGTCATAAATAAACAAAGAATGGTGATCTCCATGAAAACAAGCTCTCTAGATCTTTTGAAGATTGGAGGATTTGGGGATTATTGTCGCCATGATCGAGTTTTTTAGAAAGAGAGAGAGAGAGAGAGAAAGAGAGAGAGAGAGGACGTCCTCTCTGTTTCTTGCTGATTTTCGTCATCTTCTTTGTGGAGAAGGAGATAAAAACAGTAAAAACTATTTTCTGCTAATGGCACACCACGCGTAAAAAAATGATTTTGTGATTTTTTTTTCTTGGAATTCTCTTATCATCACAAACAACATTAAAAAGGATAATTTTTTTTTTCTTAATGCCTCACTCACAAATAATTTATCTTCATAACTCGCCGCCTATACCTAGTAACGTGCTAAAAGAAATTTTTTTTTTTTTTAAAGAAAAAAAAAATCCATAACTCAAATTCCAACCACCATCATTCCATCCTTAATTTATGTCAATTTGAATCTTTCATTATTTAGGATCATCCCAAAATGACCCTAGATTGAATCAAAAAGAAAAATTATATGCCAAATCCGAAATATCCAAAATTGAACCAAAGGGTATTAATAAAGGATAATACAAAAAAAATTAATAATCTAAAATGAGTGAACACCCATTATTTTAGACCATTACCTTCTTGAAATTCTGCATGATTTTAAGGTCATTCCGAATAACCCTTGATGATCCATAAAAAAAATGCCAAAACAGAATATTCAACATCCAAACCAGTGCTCAATAATTGAGCAAAAAAGAATGATAAAATAAAAAAATAAAAAAAATAAAAAAAATAAAAAAAATAAATAAAAAAATAACTAAAAATAAAATAATTAAAAAAACTAGGTCCTACTGGCAATGTTTCCCATACTTGGGGCTTTTCAAGTCTGATCCTCAAATGTCCCCAGTGGAGTCGCCACTGAAAGCGCCCTCGATCCGTGGGGTGCGCGAATCCGCTTTTGACCTTTGAGGTTTAGGAGTCGCCACCTAGTTATTACGGTCTAGGAACCGATCATTGACTCTAAAAATAAAGACAATTAATTTACGAAAGAAAATACGGGTTCGGGGATTACGTTACGGGGTTGGAAGGTGTTAGGCACCAACCCCGCCCGGTAAGTGCCGGTCTCTACTTCTTCCCAAAAATCGGTTACATTGTAAAATAGACCAAAAATAATAAATAATTATAATAAAAAAAATATAAAAAAAGTTACGTTGTCGATTACAACGATTCCCTCAGCACCAGCGAAGAGTATCTACGTATGTATTTCCTTGCTATTCGTCCGTCACCGAATTTGATTTATGATCTCCAAGTTGAGGTATCTTCTTCTTAGATTTATGAGTTTTCTGATTTTTCTTATGGATTTGAAGGTGTTTTGGAAGGGTTTTTTAGTATTTTTTAAGCTAAAGTTGAGGTATGGATGTTAGGTAAGGAGTTAGGGCTTCAAAATTAGGATTTTGGGAAGGTTGGGGAGGCTTCTTGACCTACTTTTCCTAGGGTTTATGATTTTTATACGAAAATAAGGTGTGAAGACCTCTATTTATAGATTTTTTTAAGGGTTGATTTAGATAGAATTAGTGTTTGATTATAATTCTTTTAGTTAGAGTTGTATTTTAGTTAGAACTCTATTAGGTAGAGTTGTATTTTAATTAGAACTATTTTAGGTAGAGTTATATTTTAATCAGAATTCTTTTAGGTAAAGTTATTATTTAATTAGAACTCTATTAGGGTTTTGACTTTTGGTCTTATTTTATTGACTTTAGTCTTAATTGATTGACTTTAATATCTTGACTTTAGTCTTACTTAATTGACTTTAATTTTGACTTTAGTTTTACTTGATTGACTTTAAAATTTTGACTTTACTCTTGCTTGATTGACTTTAATTTTTTGGAGAAATCCCCTCTATTATATCTTTAATTCTTCGGACCCCCAAATGGAGGGGTCCTTAAAGAAATATCTTGCGAACCCTCAATAATTTTGCCTGAGAGCCTGATTGATTGATTTGTTTAGTTCAAAATTTTAAATTAATTTCATTAATGTTTCACTTTAATTATTTAATGTTTTATTTATTAATTTCGTAATTTTTAATTATGAAAATTGTGAAATTACCGTTTTACCCCCGGAGAGGACTTTTCGCTTTTTAAGTCGGTTTTCTATGTTCTACGATGTTTTAGAAATAATTTTTCATAAGGAATTCAATGGAAATATTGGTTTGTGTCATTTATAAAGTTTTTTTGTGTGAAATGGTCGTGAACTTTATGAGGGGCATTTTCGTAATTTTGTCAAATACTGTGAAAGTTGGCGAAATGATTTTTTTGGTTTCGATTTATTGTTTTATGTGTTCGAAAGGGTTTTTCTAAGCGTAACGCAGGCTCTGTGGTTGTTTTGATGTTAGGGGTATTTTGGTAATTTGGTCATTTTTAGTGATTTTTATCGTGAAGCTTCTTTTCGTCTGTAAGATGATGATTTCTATGTTTCTGAGGTCTTGTTTTCCTAGCGTAGCGCGGTTTCTACAGTTTTGTCAATTCGAGATACCTCATCTGGATTTCTGAAACATATCTGGTAACAAAATAAAGCATTGGAATAAACATCCATCATTGGGAACCGTTGCAATCGGGTTGACAAGTTGATTAATCAGGCGAGTGCAAAAATGGGGTGTTTACAGCCGCCGAGGGTTTTCTCGAAATTATGCTCAGATGCCGCCGAGGGTTTTCTTGGAATTATGCTCAGTTGCCGCCGAGGGTTTTTTCGGAATTATGCTCAGATTCCGCCAAGGGTTTTCTTAGAATTATGCTCAGATGCCGTCGAGGATTTTCTCGGAACTATGCTCAGATGCCGCCAAGGGTATTCTTGGAATTATGCTCAGATGCCGCCGAGGGTTTTCTCGGAACTATGCTCAGATGCCGCCAAGGGCTTTCTTGGAATTATGCTCAGATGCCGCCGAGGGTTTTCTCGGAACTATGCTCAGATGTCGCTAAGGGTTTTCTTGGAATTATGATCAGATGCTGCCGAGGGTTCTCTCGGAATTATGCTCAGATGCTGCCAAGGGTTTTTTTGGAATTATGCTCAGATGCCGCTGAGGGTTTTCTCAGAACTATGCTCAGATACCGCCAAGGGTTTTCTTGAAATTATGCTTAGATGCCGCCAAGGATTTTCTTGGAATTATGCTAAGATGTCGCCGAGGGTTTTCTCAGAACTATGCTCAGATGCTGCCAAGGGTTTTCTTGGAATTATGCTCAGATGCCGCCAAGGATTTTCTCGAAACTATGCTCAGTTACCGCCAAGGGTTTTCTCGGAATTATGCTCAGATGCCGCCAAGGGTTTTCTTGGAATAATGCTCAGTTACCGTCGAGGATTTTCTCGGAACTATGCTCAGATGCCGCCGAGAGTTTTCTCGGAATTATGCTTAGATGCCGCCAAGGGTTTTCTTGGAATTATGCTCAGTTTATATTCATTTCATGCTTAGATTTGACTGATTTCCAACTCAAACTCTTTGAAATCTATTTTAGATTTTGAGTCCACACACTTCCACAGTTGTTACATTAGTCAAGGAGAATTTTCTAAAATTCAAGGATCTGACACCGTCAATGAGAGTTTGCGCTCAAGGACCTGACATTTTTTTAGTTCGGGGAGAGTTTTACCCTCAAGGATCCGAACACCCCGACGAATTGCTAAATCAGGCTGCAAAATGAACTGTCACTAGCTTTGACATTCGGATATCGCACTATCTACCAAAATAGATTTGCTATCTAGTTTGCTTCAACCCTATGCCAAAGAAGGGCATCTGTAGACACCCCATTTTTGCATCCGTCTGATTAATCAACTCGTCAATCCGATCGCAACGATTCCCAATGATGGATGTTTATTCTAATGCTTTATTTTGTTACCAGATATGTTTCAGAAATCCGGAATGAGGTATCTCGAACTGACAAAACTTAGAAATCACGCTACACTAGGAAAATACGACCCCAGAAGATTAGAAATCATCATTTTTCAGACAAAAAGAAGTTTCACGATAAAAATCACTAAAAAATAACCAAATTACCAAAATACCCCTAACCTTAAAACATCCTTAGAGCCTACATTACGCTTAGGAAAACCCATTTAAATACATAAAATAACAAATCGAAACCAAATAAATCATTTCGTCAATTTTCACAGAATTCGACAAAATTATGAAAATGCCCCTCATAAAGTTCACGATCATTTCACACAAAAACTTCATAAATGACACAAACCAATATTTTCATTGAATTCCTTACGAAAAATTGATTCTGAAACATCCTAAAACACAAAAAACCGACTTAAAACGCGAAAAGTCCTCTCTAGGGGCAAAACGATAATTTCATAAGTTTTATAATTAAAAATTTTAAAATTAATAAATAAAATATTAAATAATTAAAGTGAAACATTAATGAAATTAATTTAAAAATTTGAACTAAAAAAATCGATCAATAAGGCTCTCAGGCAAAATTGTTGAGGGTTCGCAAGATATTTCTTTAAGGACCCCTTTATTTGGGGGTCCAAAGAATTAAAGATATAATATAGGGGGGTTCTCCAAAAAATTAAAGTCAATCAAGCAAGACTAGAGTCAAGATATTAAAGTCAATCAAATAAGACTAGAGTCAAGATATTAAAGTCAATCAAGTAAGACTAAAGTCAAAATCTTAAAGTCAATCAAATAAGACCAAAAGTCAAAACCCTAATAGAGTTCTAATTAAATATAACTCTACCTAAAAGAATTCTAACTAAAATATAACTCTACCTAAAACAATTCTAATTAAAATACAATTCTACCTAAAATAATTCTAACTAAAACACAACTCTAACTAAAAGAATTATAATCAAACACTAATTCTATCTAAATCACTCTTAAAAAAATCTATAAATAGAGGTCCTCACACCCTATTTTCGTATAAAATCATAAACCCTAAGAGAAGTAGGTCAAAAAGCCTCGTTAGCCTCCCATAAACCTTAGTTTTAGAGCCCCAAGTCCTTACCTAACACCCATACCTCAATTTTTGCTCAAAAAAACACATAGAAACCCTTCAAAAACACCCCCAAAATCCATAAACAAATTCGAAGAATCCAGATCTAAGGAAGGGATACCTCACCTCGGAGATCAGAAATCAGATCTGGAGACAGACCGAAGCAAGGAATACTGAACAAGGAGTTACTCTGTCAAATCTGAAGGAACGATAAAGTTGTCTTCGGAAAGGTATAATTTCTTAATGTTTTTATCTAGGTTTTCTTTAGCAATGTAATTTATTTGGGAAATTAGTAGAGACCGACTTTGGTCGGGTGGGGTTGGTGCCTAACACCTTCCAACCCCGTAACGTGATCCCCGGACCCTTTTTTTTTTTTTCATAGATTAGTAATGTTTGCCTTTTTTTTAGAGTCAGTTTGGTTCCTAGACCTTAATAACTAGGTGGCGACTCCTAAACCTCAAGGGTCAAAAGCGGATCCGCGCACCCCGCGGATCGAGGGCGCTTTCAGTCCCAAGTGATTTTCAGTGTGACTTTGATAAAAGCCAAATTGGATATTATTATCTAATCTAACGATTATGATAAATTCATTTTGTTGGAGCCTTGTAAATAGTAATATATGAGATAATATTCATTATTACGATTTTTCTTCTTTTAATTTTTGAAATATATAGGGAACAAGATGTACAAGGGTTTCCGGGCTTGGGTTTGGGATTAAAACTTGGGTGTTTGTCTTGTATTGATTCTTATAATAAATAAGAAGATTTGATTAGCCCGTAGACTTATGCATTGTTGTCGATCTACACAAATTTTGGTGTTCTTTGGTTTATTATGTGTTTTCTTTATATTCGTGTTGAACAAGTATCTACAAATTTACAAGATGTTTAAAAAGACATCCCTTCATCAGCATTCTTAAGTAATTTTCCCTAAATAAATAAATACAAATGTACCACTTGGTGGATATATACACTAGTGGCAAAAATATATGTTGGTCTATCTTTTGTGGCTAGGAACGATGGAAAGAATAATTTTGGGCAAGTTCACCACTTCATTTTGTACTTTAGTAAGTTTCATATTTTTTTTTCAAACATGATTGTTTGGTTGTATGGATATTATAACTCATTTTTCAACTAAGTGTTACTATTTACTAATCACAAAATATGTGTTTAGAAGTGACAATTGGGGAAGTTAGAGTCGGAATTTATTGCAATTCCTAAAATATACTTCAACGTTTGGTTGTTTGTGGGAATTTAGTCAAGGAATTGTAGACAACTCCAACTTTAGCGTTTGGACAATAAACTTGAAATTAGAGTTGATAAATTATTTTTATTTATTTTTTGATAAATAATCTAGATTTGAACCCATAACTTCAAAGTTGTATTATAATATGTCAATCAACTTAGTTATGAATATAATCATATAACATGTATTGAAATAAAACTTTTAAAAAAGAAGAATAGTAAAACCTATCAATTAAATGAAACAAAGTTCCTTATTTGAGTAAAATGGTAAATCCTGTTAATTAAATGTCAAATTATCCAAGTAACTAAAATGAAACAATGTTCCTTATCTATTACCTATATAAAAAGAGAATTCTTAGTACGACTTTTTCACTAGACAAAATTATCCTTATTTTAAATTATTTTCCTTTTATATCTTAATCATCTACCTATATAAAAATAATAATTGAAATTCAATTTTTATTTGTCTTTTATTTGGTCTCTTAGTGATGCCATGTCATCCACTAGTAAACTTGGTTAGAACTGTCAATTTTTATATACGTCCAAACGATTCTCAATGAATTTAATTGTCAGTTTTTTTATCAGTGTCTCAAAACATTGATTTATCCGCATTTTTTACAAGTATTTATTTCGATTTCCGTCCCTATTTCATTATATTAGATACATAATTGTGTTAAGCCTCAATTTATCATATTATATGTTCTACCATGCTAATTAGACTTAATTATAAAAAATTAATGCATTTATCGGAAGACTGATTATGTGTATTCATTGTACATGTCAAATATCAAATCATCAAGATGAACCACCAAATCAATCAATCAAGTGTACATTACAATCTAAAAGATCAATCAAGCAACCATGCAAAATTGGAGATCCAAATGTTTCTAGAGCAATGTGGTGCAATGAGTATCGAATAGAGTGTCCTAAATTTCTCTAGTGTGCTTCACACATGATATTATATGCAAGAGTGATGGCGGCTATTTTTGGGTCCTTTTAGATCACCTAAGATCTATAAATAGAACATTTTCGCAATTGGGAAAGAGTCCTTGGTCCTTTGTCCATTCTCTCATCTCCCCCTAATGCTATTGACATTTTCTTTATAATTTTCCATTTTTAAATAAGTTTTATTTAAGTAGTTCTCTACAATTTCTCAAAGAATGAGATAATGTACATTGGTTACTATATGAACACAAGTGTTGGTTTCATAACTTCTCCTTATATTCTTGCAATGACCATAGGTTATATTCCCTCCATTAGTGAGAGGAGGAAACTGATGTCGCGTTATCATCTCACTAAAAATTAATGTTTATACTTTCCTTAGCTTGTGGGCAAGTAAGTGATGAAACCTAAGAGAAAGGGGGGATGTTACTAAGTTAGCAAGAAATGAAGTTAATCTAAGTTACAATTCAAACTTGTTTTTGAATTTTTATGAAATAAAATGGAGAGTAAAATGTTGTTGGAAATTAAAACAATAGAAGATAAAATTGTTATACGTAAACAAAAGAGATAAAATTATTAGTGATTAGAGTAACCTAGGATTAACACTTAAAATTATTGTCGAGTTTATCCTTCTTTACACTCAACCATAAGGACTTGATATGAGCTTTTTGAGTTGGAAGATATGGTATGAAGCTTTTTGAGAAAATACTATAATAAGGACTCCTTCACTAACTAATATGTGAAGTCCTTACTACCAAATATCTAGTTTAAGCATGTTCTACCTTGATCTCATCTAAGCATAAAACATCTAAGTTGAGCATATAAGGTGTAGATATTCAACTAAAGTTTTGATCCATTAGAATTGGATAAAACCTTGAAGTGAATCCTATAAACAATAGGATAAAAAAATAGAAATAACATAGAATTAAAGTTGCTCATAGACTTCCTCATCTCACTAGTAGATGGAGTCTAGCCTATGGTCATGGCAAGGATACAAGAGAAATTAAAAAAAATAACACTCGTATTCATGATAACCAAGATACATTATTTCCTTGAGAAATTACAGAAGGTGTTGAAATAAAATCTAAGTATAAAATGAAAATTACAGAAAAAATGCCAAAGGCATTGAGGGGGGGGGGGGAGAAGAGAATGGACAAAAGCCCAAAGACTAAGGCAAAGAGACCCAAGACCCTTTCTTAATTGGAAAATGATCTATTTATAGACTTGAAGTATTCTTGAAGGATTCAAAAATAGTTGTCATCACTCTTACAAATAATTTCATATGCTAAACAAACATGAGAAATTCTAGAGCTATCCAATCGAGATGGACTACGCCACATTGAGGTTTGACTATGTCGCATTGCTCTAGAGACTTTCAGATCTCAATTTTTGACTAGTTGCTTGCTCTAACTTCCTGATTGCAGTGCACTCTTGCTTAAGTTATGTGGTATTCATCTTGATGAGTTGATCATTGACTTGTATAATGAACACACACGATTAGTTTTCTGATATTTATAATTATTTTGTGCAATTAAACCTAATTAACAAGATATAACATGAAATGTGATAATTTAAGGTTTATCATACTTATTTGTCTAGTCTAATGAAATAAGGACATAAATCAAGATAAATACCTAGAAAAAGTGTGGATAAATCAGTATTTTGAAACATTAATCACATCCTCAAACTTATTTTTTTCTAGTCCTTTATAAAATAAATTTGCCACTTTCCCATGCATCTCGATTGCATTTAGCGAATACAACAAGCCCTTAAACCACTAGGTTACCCATAGTAGATAAGTTTGACTCGTGAGGATTTATAGAGAATATACTTAATAAATTCAAAATAACTTTTGAAGTAACAATAGTCAAAATCAAAACATATATTTAAAAGCACAGGTTATATATGATTTGTCAGTTATTTAAAAGTAATACTTGGTAAAGAGTTTTAACTCTTATTTTTTTATGACAAAACTTAGATTTAAATTTACCTTTAAGAAATAATAATTCTAACTTAGAAACTTTAGAGATTCAGTTACCTAGAGTGAGCTCGAAAAAATCTTCAATCTACCTAGAAATAGTTGGATTACCTTATGGTTTAATTCAAAACTTAGTGTCTTATCTAGGGTAGTGAGAAGTATGAATGTTCACTCTAATACCTTTAAGGGATTTTATCTGTGATATTTTAGTTTACTCGCGTTTTTACATTTGATGATTTTCATCATATTGAAACCTTAAACTTATAAACTTTGAATCTTTCTTTCTTTTTTCGCTTCGAGAGATCTGTTTCTTGTTTTTCTTTTCCTTTTCTATTCTTTTTTCACTCTTTTTTCTAAGAAAAGTAGACAGTCTTTTTTAAGGTACCCAGTCAAACTCAATGGTTGCTATTTAAAACATATTCAATCAAATTATTTTTTTTCTAATTAGCCAACCAAATAAACAAGGAAGTCAAAGTTCATCAAACCTAATTTTTCCTTATACTCTATGTAGAAAGAAGGTAACAATCTCACTTAATTTAACCTAGACTCTTGGTTATCTTATTAGAAGTACCTATATTCGAAAGGTAGTTTTGTTCTAACTCTTGCCTAACAGAAACATGAATGGAGATTTCAGATTAAAACTTCCAACCAAAGACTGATTTAATATTTTTAAGAAAGTGTTTAAAAATATAAGCTAAGCTCTTAAGAAAAATACAACAAAGTTGTCAAAATATTATTATTATTATTATTTTGTTTTCAAAATTTAAAAAAAATTCTAAAATTTTATTATTTTTATAATAGAATAGAGAATAAAAAAAAAAAAAAAAAAAGGTGGAAATCCGACCCATACACACCTAAACTTAAACATGATATTATCCTCAATATTTCAACATGCACATGCATATGAAAATTGAAATTAGTAAACGAAAATGAAGTAGGTTGGGTGGCACCTGAAAATAATCCTATAGTCTTATGATACCAAAACAATGTCCCCTAAAATATGACAACACACCACTCACCATTGTCGCAGCGTTGATTGTATTCGTCGTATTAATTGTGATCATGTTATATGATGTCAGAAGCACCACGAAAGATATTGTGATCACAGTCTAGGTAAGTGGTTCCTAAGCTATGTCGAAAAAACACACATGATAATACAACATTGTGTAAATTAGCACAAGACAAAATAATTATGAAAAATAAAACTATTTCTAAAAATATTACAAACAAAAATATTTTTAGAACAAAACATGATAGTACAACATTTAGATAACACAAAAATAACTACTTAGCAAGACAAAGTAAACCTAATAGCATAAAAAACTAACAAAAACTCCTAATGACAACATCTAATCAAGTGTCTAAGCTCTTCGAGATTGAAATCGTCTTGACCCGTTTTCCGCCAAATTGTATATAGGAGTCCAAGTGGTAAATTGGGGATTTTTAAAGATAAGGAGTCGCTACCTAGTTTAGGTCTAGGAACCATAAATGACTCCGAAATGGATCAGGTCGGTCCATGGATCAGCGAAATGGGTAAGGGCTCAGATAACGGGTTTCATAAGGTGTTAGGCACCGAACCCACCCGATCGAGAGGATTGGTCTCTACTACGATCCAAACTATTCTATGGTCAATGGGTAGAGACTAAAGTCAAGACAATGGTCCAATCATCATCATCATCATCATCAAATTATATCGAATGTGCTAAACGAATCTCAAGGCTAATAGATTCCAAATATCATATAATTTCTCGAATTTCGCATAAAAATAAAAATATTTGAAAAAACCTTAATTCTAACCTATGCTCCAAAGTCCACATGGCACCATTTCAATTACAAATTCAAATATGTGAAGATTTTCCAAATTGACTAAAATAAGGATTTGTGAAAACTTTCTAAAATGGAAAATTGAGAATATGAAATTTCTAATTTCGGAATTCATGAAATTTAGAAATTTCCTAAATTGAGAGTTTATAAAAATATGAGAAGCGTCCACATTGGAAACTTGGAAACATAATCTTCTTGAAATAGAAATTTTAAAATATGAGAGTCCAAAATTAGAAATTTGTAAAAAGATTTTCCAAATTAGAGAATTATCATTATTGGGTTTCCCAAATTAGAAATGATAAAATTTTCAAAATTAGAATGTTCCAAAAGTGAATCTTACAAAAAATGGGAATTGTGAACATGCAAATTTTCAAATTACGAACACATGGTGGATCAACAAGTCGACGCTTCAACAATCAAAATATTAGGGGCATGGGGCAAGTTAGTGAATTAACCGCTCACACATATATGCAAATTTTTCTTTTAAAAAAAAAGGACACGTGGCAAACATTAATAAATTGATCGGTGAATTAATTCCCATATACATAGAAATCAGTGAGTTGACTCATGCTTATTTTGTTAAAAAATTGATTTTAAATTCCTATGCACACACAAATCAGTGAGTTATCCCACATGTCCATTTTACTAAAAAAATAATTTGTCCCATGCGTCCATTTTACTAAAAAATAATTTTGAAACTTCTATGCACGCAAAATTAACGAGTTGACTCACCTATCAATTTAAAAAAAAAACCTATTTCGAAATTTCTATGCACACGTGCCTTAAGCCCTTCTCATAACATAATTCATCAATCAATTCTATCGCCATCATTCAAAGAGAATTCACGCACCATTAATTGTATACCCTGCATTCAAAGACAGATCCAAGACTTTAAATATCGAAATATATACAAACAATGGGACTCACCTTCAGATTTTGTGAATCTGGTTGTAGAAATGGTTCCTTTGAATTCCTTCAGGGACTGCAAGAAGTGAAGACCTCTATGAGAAGTAACTCGAATGGAAGGAACATGAAGGGAAGAAATAGGATTGATGTGTCGTTGACTGGCTTGGGTAGAAGAAGTAGCAACAAAGATTTTAACCGCTACAACATTGAGTAGAGAAGTAGAGGTTGAAGACCTCGTTGTCAGTGTGAAGCTTTATGAAGAAGAAGTGGGCTGTCTTGGACTGGTTTTGGGACTGGTTATGGGGCTTTAATGATGCTGTTAATGGAGGCTATGTTGCAGGGATAAAAAGCAGTGATTGGGTGTTGGTTTTGGACGGTTTTAAGGGCTGGAATGGGCTGGTTTTTCGGATTGGTTTTGGACTAAAACGGGACTACCAATAGAGGGTGTTTTGAACGGTGGTTGTGGCTACTAATAGTGGTAATGGGGCTGTTCTATAGGCTGAAAAACCAAGGGAAGGAGGGGGTTGAAAACGTGATGAAGGAAGGCTGTATTCAGTTGGGTGATGAAGACAACAACAGTGGCAGTCAAGGTGGAGAAGATGATGGCACGATGGGTGATGTAATGAAGTTTTGGAGGAGAAGATGGCTGTACGTGAACGTGGCTACTGCAATTTTAATGGAAAAGGTGAAAACGAAGAAGAAGAATAAGACGTGGAGGAGCTTGAAACCTGTACGTGGCTCTTGTAAGTTGGTTATTTTGTTTTTTCTTATCTCTTCTCACATTTCTCTTTTCTTTTTCTGTTTTTGGCTATTTTTTGTGTCAAAGACATCAACCTTTTTCCCCCTTTTGTGTTGTTGTCTGTTCCTTGCTCTTTTTAGTGTAAAACATCAACAGAGCAGGAGATGATAGGGAAGGGTTCAGCCAGCGTTTTCATCCTTGGAGCCCTCTTGACGTTAGAAGTGGTTGCTTTAGAGGTTTTTTTTATTATCATTTTTTTAGAAGTTTCTTTCTTTCCCTTCATTTGACCGATCTTACAAACCTAAGATTTTCTTCTTTTCCATTCTTAGAAATCCTCTACCAATTTTGCTTCAATCTTTCCTTTTTCTTTCTTTTTCAATTTTCCTTTTTTGTTTGTTTCTCACGTTTCTCTTAGAAGAATGGTGGGTATTGATCTCATACTACTCACCTTAGTTGTCCCTCATTGATGGGTTTGTGATTGGTCGGTTATTTTTATTTTTATTTTCTTTCTATTTCTAATGTGATCTAATTTTGAATAGTTGATTAATGTTATTTATTTTATTTTTTTAAATCTTGAATGGTTGATTTGAATTTTATTTTTATCCTCGAATGGTTGATTTAATTTTATCTTTAATCTTGATTTTTGAGTTTTGATTGGTCGATTGAGTTTAATTCGAGCTTGGATTTTGATTTTTTATTATTCATTGATTGACTTAGTTGGGTTTTGATTGGATTATAATTACGATTGGTTAATTATTCATTAATTTGATTTTAAAGTTTATTTTTGATTTAATTTTGAATTTTAATTTGAGTTTCAAGTTGATCTTAAATTTTAAATTGTTTAAATTTTAATTTTAGTTTAATGGTTATTTTCAATTTGATTTTATTTGATTGTGAATTTTAATTGATTTTTTTTTATTTTAAGTTTTAATTTAATTTTGATTAGTTGAGATTTTTTTTTGAATTTTTTTAAATTTTGTAATTGCGTTTTCCTAAGCGTCAAGGTTTCTAGATCAGATTTGGATGTTGAGGGGCAATTCGGTCATTTTGTAATTTTTCATAAATTTCTCTGATTTCATCGATTTGGGTCTGGTTAGACTTAAAATCATGTTTTGAATGCAATGGATATACTTTCGAGATTTTTTTGGAGGTCCGAAATTCATGAGGGGTATTTTCATCATTTTATTGATTTTTGCGAATTTTAACATGAAGTTTCTTTTGGTCCCAAAGTGATTATTTCTAAATTTCAATGTTATATTTTTCTAGCATAGAGAAGTCTCTAAGTTATCGAACTGTGTAGCGAACCTAAGTGTACGTGCTTGCTAAGTCGGGTGGAAGATGTAGCGATCCTAAGCGTGCGTAATTCTATGTCGCGTAACAAGGAGAAAGAAGGGAATAAAATTTGAAGACAAAGGGAATTGGAAGAATGCTTCTCTCAAGCTTTCGAGTTCTTTGTGCTCATCATTAGGAATCAAAAGCAACCGGGTGATGGATAGTCAAGTTAGGCGGATGCAAAAGTGGGTGTCTACAAAGATTTGCCTCTAGTAGTGGTTGTCTCGAATTCTCACTTTCTTGCATTGTTTAACTATATCGAATCGTTGCTCTAAAGTCTTCTATCCTCTTGACCTCATCCAAAAATGATGTGTCCTCCAAATCTGGACTAGACGATCTAGCTTTGTTCACTTCAGCCTCATTAAATTCTTGTCTTGGGCACTCATAAACATAAAGGCTTTCGTGCTCCTCGAAGTGCTCTAGTATTGGTTGCTATAAACTCGGGACACACTCTGCAAAAGACAATGCATCCTTAAATTCTGAAAGTTGGATCATTTCTCCTTGGGTGGCTAGCATTCCCATTCGCCTCTCAACAATTTGACAGACTAAGTATGGGAAAACTAGTGAACGACCCTTTTTTGGTTTATGTAGGCATCAATCAGAGTTTCTAATATGAGACGGGACATGCAAAAAATCGGATCCTTGGTCTGGATCACGTGCTTGATGTACATGTTCTTTACAAAAAGCAAAGTATAGTTATGCATCCCTAAGATGTTTGATGTCACCTATCGCCAACAGAGATACTGATTAGCTTGGAAGCTTTTTAATAATAATCTTCCACTCCTCTTGTTGATGTATTGTGACTCAAGAACCAATCGTTTTTCATCATCGACCTCCGTAATTCCCAATATCGTGTTGATATCTTTTAAACCAATGGCAAGTGTGATGCCATGGAACTCGATGGTAAACGACTGAACAGTGGGATTGTTTGAAACTACAAAAGTGTAAAATTCTCTCACCAATTCCTTGCAATAAATTTTAGAACCAATGTAGAACAAATTGCTCCATCCTTACTCGGCAATAGTCTCACGAAATCACAATCTGTTGTTTCCTTGAAAGTATGGATTGAAAACAAACTCTTCAAAAATAGTTCATTTGGATGAAACCATAGGTACTACTATAATCAGGAGAAAAAACGATCGACTGTTTAAAATCTGATGATGATTGGTGATAGGATGACTACGATGCAGTGAATGTTGACTGCGAAGCAGTGAAGGTGACGAATCTACAAATGCAGTAATTGTGATCTAATCGTAATTTGATGCTAACTGCTTTGATCACTTCAAATTTGCACAAACACAATTTAGAATGAAGATCTGCAAATTGGATCTTTGATGGATGTTGATTTGAACAAATTTGAAAATGAAAAATTGAGAAGATAAGTTATAGATTAAGACTTGTTATTTGATGTTAGGATTGATGGGAAATTCCCAAAGTACCCTTAAGTCAAAGGAAAATAATAAAAAAATGAAATAAACACTAATTAGCTACAAGAAAGAATCTAGGAAAATAAAATACAAAAAAAATTATTAGATCCTATAATTTTGGATGGGAATGTAGCTGAGAATATCGCTTGATGTGATAAGGGATCAGTTCGTCACTTTTTAGCATGTAAAGCTTTGGTGCATCAGGTATGTCATCCCGATTTGTTGGTGACTATTTGAAGAAGGCCAGCAAGGGGGAAATCTATCGACAGGTAGACCATTTCTTTTTGCTACATTTTATACAATCCTAAACGTATGAGGCCAATTATGACTTTTCTTTTAGAACTTACCACTTTGGTTCCGAACCGGTAATTATTCCCAATGAAGAAAATGACCAAGTTTTAGGCCTAACTGAAGTGAAAAACTATAATACTCATCCAAAAACTTCTAAATCTACTAAAACTAAAAATAGAAAGAATGGATTACTTCCCAGAAGCGTTAAGTTTAACGTCTTCAGCTAGATGAAAATTTAATTAATCCTGATAAATCAGTTTATCGAGGAGAAGAACTTCTCCTAGGGGTACATACTCAAGATACGATTTGAGACTCTGGCCATTCACTTTGAAAGTGGATCCATCCTTAAGATTAATGTGATGCCCCGCCAAATGCTAACACAAAATCCCATGTCAGATCTCGAGGTGCCACTTAATGCCTCGAGATCTGACATGGGATTTTATGTTAGCGTTTGGAGGGGCGCCACAATTAAGGACTTCAACAACACCATGGTGGTAAATTGTTTTGATGATAAAAAGACCAGTCCAACGAGATGTGAGTTTCCCTGGAAAAAGGTGAAGTTTGTTGTTATACAACAAAACTCTTTGACTAGGTTTGAAATTTCGTTGAAGAATGTACTTGTCGTGATTAAATTTTGTATGCTCTTTGTAGCGTTTAGCACAATTGTAAGAGTCATTTCTAAGCTCGTCAAATTCATCAAGTTGCAACTAGCAATATTCATCGACTTTATGTAGATCAAAGTTGAGGTGTTTGATCACCCAATATGCTCAATGCTAAGTTCTACAGGAAGATAACAAGCCTTACCAAAAACTAATTGGTAGGGGGACATCCCTAATGGTGTTTTGAAAGCAATTCGATAAGCTCATAATGCATTATTTAATCTCAAAGATCAATATTTCCGTGAAGGATTGATTATTTTCTCTAAAATGATCTTGATTTTCCTATTAGAAATATCTACCTATCCACATGTTTTTGGATAGTAAGGTGTTGTAATTTTATGAGTTATGAGGTATTTCCTCATAGATGATACAAATATTTTATTGTAGAAATATGAGCCACCATTACTTATGATAGTTCGCGGAATACCGAATCTTGTTAAGATGGTCTCCTTAATAAAGTTGATTAACATTTTGTGACCGTTCGTTTTACATGTCACAACTTCTTCCCATTTGGATACTTAAGTAACTACAATGATGATATATTAAAAATCCTGAGATATAGGAAAGGGTCTCATAAAATCTATGCTACAAACATAAAAAATCTTGATGATCATAATAGAATTCTGAGGTGTTTCATTTCTCTTAAAAAAAAATTTCCTGTTTCTTTCATCGTCTATAAGATTTGCTAAAATCGTGGGTATCTCGAAAATTGTTGGCCAAAAGAAATCGTACTACAAGATTTTTACAGCGGTCTTCTTACCACTAAAGTGCCTTCCACATATCTGATTATGACAAAACTCTAAGATATTGGCTTGCACACAAGTTGGAACACAAGATCTAATAATTTAGTCGGGACAGTACTTGAATAAGTATGGTTCGTCCCAAAAATATCATTTGACTTTCGAAATGAGACAAATTTTTTCTTGTCTAGTCATTGAGATTGGCAATTGACCTGCAACTAGGTAGTTTACAATGTCAGCATAACACGAAATATTAAAATTGGAGATTTTCATAAATTATTAATCAATAAATGATTCAGAAATGGGTAAAGATTCCTCATATGACTTAGTAACAATCTTAGACAGGTGATCAGTTACGACATTTTATATACTTTTTTTATCTCCCATTTCGAGATTAAACTCTTGCAAGAGTAGAATCAAACGGATTAACCTTACTTTAACGTTCTTCTTAGACAAAAGGTACTTTAAAGCAACATGGTCTATATAGACCACGAATTTTGATCCTATAGGTAGAGACGAAATTTATCAACAGTATAAACTACTGCTAGCATTTCATTCTCTATTGTAGAATATTTAAGTTGAGCATTACTAAGGATTTTACTAATGTACTAAATAACGTGAGGATGTTTATCGATTCGTTGATCCAAAATAGTGCCTATCTCATAATCCAAAGCATCGCACATAACCTCAAATAAAACATTCTAATTAGGAGTTTGAATGAGTGCCAAGGTTAAAAGGAACATCCTTGCCTAAGAGTTCATATAATGGCATCGAGATCTTTCCAAAATCTTTAATGAATCTATGATAAAAACTTACATGACTTGGAAATGATTTAATTTCTTTGACAGTATTAGGAGGTGGTAACTTTTCAATTAAACCTATATTCGTTTTATTTACTTCAATCCTTTTTGCAGATACAATATGTCATAGCAAAATTTTAGATGTTACCATAAAATGACATTTTTCCCAATTAAGTACTAGGTTGACTTCTTTACAGCGCACGATGACCAAAGTCAAGTGATAAAGACATTCCTCAAAACTTAATCCAAATACTGAAAAATCGTCCATGAACATTTCGAGATATCTTTCTATCATATATGAAAATATACTCATCATACATCGTTGAAAAGTAATTGGTGCATTGCATAACTCAATGGGCATGCGGCAATACGTGAAAATTCCAAAGGGACAAGTAAAAGTTGTTTTCTCCTTATCAGTAGAAGTAAGGGGTATTTGGTTGTACCCGGAGTAACCATCCAAGAAGCAATATTGAGAATGTCCTAACAAACGTTCTAACATTTGGTCAATAAAAAATAGTAGAAAATGATCTTTGAGAGTCATTGAGTTGAGTTTTTTATAATTGATACACACTCTCTATCCAATTTGAACTCGAATGGGATTAACTTGTTGCCTTGGTTCACTACCACAATGATACCAAATTTCTTAAGGACACCCTGAATGGGACTCACTCAACAACTGTTTGAAATGGGATAGATGATAGCCGCATTTAATAGTTTTATTACTTCACTCCTAACTACATTCTTCATGATAGGATTTAGCCGTCTCTAAGGTTCTAAGAAAGGTTTAGTGAAATCTTTTAGATGAATGTGGTATATTACCATAGATGGACTAATTTCCTTAATATCAATTATGGTCCAACCAATAGCTTCTTGATTTTCTCTCAAAACTTTTAACAACTTTTCTTCTTGGACTACAATGATATAAGAGGAAATTATCGCATGTAAAATTTGATTTTTACCAATAAATAAGTATCTCAAAGTCTTTGGAAGCACTTTGAGTTCTAATATAAAAGGCACGATTTGAGAAGGAACGAGAATGGAAGTACGAATAGGAAGATTTTTTTACCAATGCATAGAGTCTATATAAAGAATAGATTCAAACAAAGCATTGGCTTTACTTATACTCTTCTATGTCAAAATCTTGACCAAAATGGGTCAAATATCTTTCTAAAGGATCATAATACCCTAAATCTTGACACATTTGATTGACTAGTGTATCTAACATGTTCATTTCCTCCACATCATCTATATCAATTCCTTAGAAATTATGAAAGACGTTTAATTTGACTTTTACATCCCAAATGCTAAAGTCATAATCCTTTTTTTACAACGAATAAATACATCAGAAGTTGCTAAAAATGAATGTCCTAAGATTATAGGAACATGACTATGTGAATTGATAATTGACTCTATGTCTAAGACAATAAAGTCAATTAGGAAATATAAATCATTGACTTTTATTATCACATATTCAATTATATCTTTGGAGACCTTAACAGACCTATCGACTTAGTTCAACATGATATCAGTGGGTTTCAAAATCCCAAACATTGTTGTTTATAAATTGAGTAAGGTAAAAGATTCATATTCTCCCCTGGGTCTAAGAGACATTTTTCAACCACTTGATATCCAATTTGAATGGAAATTGTTAGATATCCAGGATCGTTAAATTTTAGTGCAACCGTTTATAGGATGAGAAACAAAATTTGGACTGTCATGATGACTTTCCGAGAAAATTGTATTTTCTTATTATTTATGGTAAAATGTTTCATTAAAATTTTATATAAGAATGTATTTGCTTAATAACATCTAAAAATAGAATATTGATGTGCATATTTTGAAAAACTTCGAGGACACCCTCAAATTATTTACTCTTTTTATTATTTCTAAGGCGATGGGAAAATGAAACTTTAGAGATTGGTGGAATGATAGGAAATTTTTCCAAATCTTTTTTATATTCTTTAAGAGATTTTATGATTTCTTCTACTTGAATTTTTTCCTTTTTGTGGATATTATCTTCCTCATTAATAGGTTGGACCATGTTATCTACATTCTTTCCTGATCTGAAGGTGTGGATAGCTTGGACGAAATCTTATTATTCTCTAGAATGACTTCCAACCTTGTATTGACCCTTCGGTCCGTTGGGAACCGTAGGTTGATGAGACTATCGTTGTTCTTCTCACCGGAGTTAATAATAATCTTACTTTTACCTTACTTGTGGGGCAAGTAGGGGATCGAACCCAAGAGAAAGGAGGAATAGAGTTAAGCTAAAAAGATAAAATTCAAATTAACTAAAAGGAATTAAAACTATTTTTCTTTGTATTTTTGAACTTATAAGAAAATGTAAAATTGCTAGAAAATAAACTAAAGTAAATGAAATTAAAATCAAGTAAACTTATGAAATTAAAACACCATTGGAGGTGGATCTACCTAGAACATGTTGATGAGCAATTCCTAGTTTCTAGTCTTTTTATAACTCAATCGTAAAGGCTTGGTGTTAGCTTCTTAGATCGGAAAGTCTTTTTACAATTTCTTCTTCTTCTACTTCTTACAAGACTATTTAGTCAAGAGAAAATAACTAGAAAATGAAAATACAAAAAATAAGAGAATAGGCTAAGAGCCTTAGATTAAAGGAGTCTTGGATAAGAGAACCAAGATGAGATATTTTCTCTAGAAATGGAGGTTCTATTTATAGAGAAAAATGTGTAGAAAAGTCTAAAAGTAGCCTCCACTTTTCTTTACACAAAAAGATAAAAGAGGAGAATATGAGTTAAGGATTAGGGCATTCTAAAGGATTAGGACATTCCAAAGTGGGCCTAAATACTTTTACCTTGAGATTTTGATTCCAAATTGTTGATTTTCTACACAAGAAACACACGTAATTAGATTTATCTAGTAAATGAATTTATTTATATATAATTAAGCCTAATTAACATGCCACGTGGTGGTTTGAGGCTTATCATAATTATTATCTTAATATGGAGAAATAGGTACAAAAATCAAGATAAACATCTGGAAAATGTGCGTATAATTGAGTGTTTGAAGACACTCATCACACCCCCAAACTTACCTTTTTCTAGTCCCTATAAAATAAAACTACCACTTTCGCAGGCACCTCGACTGCATTTAGCGAATGCAGCAAGCCCTTGAACCGCTAGGTTACCCCTAGTAGACGAGTTTGACTCGTGAGGGTTTGCAGAAAATATACCCACAAAATTTGAAAACAACTTTGAAGTAAAAATAGTCAAAATCAAAACTTATATTGAAAAGCACAAGTCTTTTTTTGGTTTTGTCAATTAATTAGAAGTACTGCTTGGTATAGAGTCCCAACCCTTATTTCTCTACGACAAAACTTAGACTTAAATTGACCTTTGAGCGATAGTGATTCTAACTCAGAAATTTAAGAGATTTGATTCCTAAAATGAGTTTCAACCTTCTAACTACTCAAGAATAACTGGAGTCACTTAGGAGTTAATTTTAAACTTAGCATCTTGTCTGGGGTAGTGAGAAGTATGGATATTTACTTTAATACCTCTAAGAGGTTTTATCTGTGATATTCCAGTATACTCAGATTTTTAAACTTGATGGCTTTCACCCTACTAAAACTTTACATAAACTTTTGGATATTTGAACTTTTTTTTTTTGAAATGTCTCTCCTTTTTTTCTATTACTTCTTCACTCTTTTTCTAAGAAAAGTAGGCAGCCATTTTCAAGGTACCCAGTCTAATTCAATGGTTGCTGTACAAGGTGTATACAACCCAGTTCTGTTTTTCTTCTAATCAGTCAACCAATTGAACAAGGAAGTTAAAGTTCATCAAACCTAATTTTTCCTTAAACTCTAGGTAGAAAGAAGGTAACAAGCTCTTTTAATACAATCTAGACTCTTGGTAACCTTATTAGAAGTGACTATAAATCAAAAGATAACTTTGCTCTAATTTTTACCTAAGAGAAACACAAATGGGGACTCCAGATCATAGCTTCCAATGAAAGATTGATTAAATATTTTTAACTAAGTGCTTAAAGATACAAGCTAAGATTTTGAGCAAAATATATCAAAGTCGCCAACTAAATATTTTTCAAATTTTTTTTTATTTTTTATTTTTTATTGTTTTTGTTTTTGTTTTTTTGAAAGAAGAAAATAATAGGTGGAAATCCGACCCATACACCCCCAAGCTTAAACATTATATTGTCCTCAATATTTCAACATATACATACAAAAGTAAAATTAAAATTGACAAAATGAAATGAAGTGGGTTAGATAGCACCTGAGAAAGACCCTATAGTCTTGTTGATATTTAACAAAATGTCCCTTGAAGTGCATGGATTGCCTCCCAGAAGCGCTAAGTTTAACGTCTTTAGCTAAACGAAAACATAGTTAATTTTGATAGACGGGATCATCGAGAAAAAGAACTTCCTCCTGCGGAACATACTCGAGAAACGGTTTGAGACGTTGGCCATTCACTTTGAAAGTGGATCCGTCCTTAGGATTAAGGACTTCAACAGTACCATGGGGGTAGACTGTTTGGATAATATATGGGACAGTCCATCGAGACTTAAATTTTCCAAGAAAAAGGTGGAGTCTATTATCATATAACAAAATTCTTTTATTAGGAATGAAATTCCTCCTAAGAATGTGCTTATCGTGAAAGAATTTGGTACGCTCTTTGTACCTTTTGGCACAATCATATGAGTCATTTCTAATCTCTTTTAACTCGTCTAGTTGTAACTTTCGCTTCTCACCGACTTTATCAAAATCAAAGTTGAGGCGCTCGATCGCCCAATATGCACGATGTTCTAGTTCTACAGGGAGATGGCAGGCATTGCCAAAAACTAACCGGTAGAGAGACATCTCTATGGGTGTCTTGAATGCAGTCTTATAGGCCCAGAGTGAATCACTCAATCTCAAAGACCAATCTTTCCTTGAAGGATTGACTATTTTTTCTAAGATAGTCTTTATTTCCCTATTAGAAATCTCCACTTGCCCACTTGTTTGTGGGTGGTAAGGTGTGGCAACCTTATGCGTTATGAGGTATTTATTTATCAACGCAGCAAAGATCTTGTTGCAAAAATACGAGCCACCATCACTTATGATAGCTCGCGGAGTACCGAATCTTGAAAAAATCGTCTCCTTGATGAATTTTATCACAACCTTGTGATCGTTAGTTCTACATGCCATAGCTTCGACCCATTTTGACACATAGTCAACGGCAACTAGGATGTATTGGTAACCTTGGGAGATAGAAAAAGGTCCCATGAAATCTATACTCCTCACGTCAAAATTTTTGATGATCAGGATAGGATTTTGAGGTATTTCATTTCTCTTAGAGATTTTTCCTAATCTCTGACATCTATCACAAGATTTGCTAAACTCGTGGGCATCACGAAAAATACTAGGCCAGAAAAACTCGTATTGTAAGATTTTCATAGCGGTCTTCTTACCATTGAAGTGCCCTCTGCAGGCATGATTATGGCAAAACTCTAGGATATTGACTTGCTCACAGGTTGGAATACAACGTCTAATGATTTGATCGGGATAATACTTAAATAAGTATGGTTCATCCCAGAAATACCATTTTGTTTTCGACAAAAGACGAAGTTTCTCTTGGCTAGTCATTTCGATTGGGAATTGACCTGTGACTAGGTAGTTGACAATGTCCGCATACCATGGAGCATTGGCTTGAGAGATTTGCATAAGTTGCTCATCGGGAAAGGATTCAGAGATGGGTAAGGATTCCTCGGATAGCTTGTTAAGGATCCTAGACAAGTGATTAGCTACGACATTTTTTGCCCCTTTTTTGTCTCGGATCTCGAGATCAAACTCTTGCAGAAGTAGAATCCAACGGATTAACCTTACTTTAGCATCTTTCTTTGATAGAAGGTACTTCAATGCTGCGTGGTCTGTGTAAATCACGACTTTAGATCCTATGAGGTAGGGGCGGAATTTTTCAATGGCATAGACAACTGCTAGCATTTTCTTATCTGTTGTAGAGTAGTTAAGCTGAGCATCGTTTAGGGTTTTACTAGCATATTGGATAACATGTGGTTGTTTTTCAATTCGCTGACCCAAAATAGCGCCTATTGCATAATCTGAAGCGTCGCACATAACTTCGAATGGAATGCTCCAGTTTGGAGGTTGAATAATGGGTGCCGAGGTTAACTCGGATTTGAGCTTGTTGAACGCAGAGAGACATGATTCTGAAAAATCGAAAGGAACATCCTTTCCCAATAGCTTACATAAAGGTTTCGAGATTTTCCTAAAATCTTTAATGAATCTACGATAGAAGCCTGCATGGCCTAGGAATGACCTAATTTCTTTGACTGTTCTAGGAGGTGGTAATTTTTTAATTAGACCTACCTTTGCCTTATCTACCTCAATCCCCTTAGCACAAACAATGTGCCCTAGCACAATCCCTGATGTTACCATGAAATGACATTTTTCCCAATTGAGGATTAGATTGACCTCTTTGCAACGTACAAGGACCAAAGTCAAGTGATGTAGACATTCCTCAAAACTTGGTCTGAAAACTGAAAAATCGTCTATGAATACTTCGAGATATATTTCACGTATGTCAAAAAATATACTCATCATGCACCGTTGAAAAGTAGCGGGTGCATTGCACAATCCAAAAGGCATGCGACGATAAGCGAAAGTTCCGAAAGGACAGGTGAAAGTTATTTTCTCTTAATCGATTGGAACAACAGGTATCTGGTTGTACCTGGAATAACCATCTAAGAAGCAATAGTAAGAATGTCCTACTAGACGCTCTAACATTTGATCAATGAAAGGTAAAGGGAAATGATCCTTAGGAGTCATCGAGTTGAGTTTCCTATAATCGATACACACTCTCCATCCATTTTGGACTCGAGTGGGGATTAATTCGTTGTCTTGGTTCACTACCACAGTGATACCAGATTTCTTAGGAACTACTTGTATAGGACTCACCCAACGACTGTCAGAGATAGGATAGATAATACCCGCATCTAACAATTTCATCACTTCCATCCGAACCACGTCTTTCATAATAGGATTTAGCCGTCTCTGAGGTTCTAAGGAAGGTTTAGTAAAATCCTTTAAATGAATGTAGTGCATCACCACAGATGGACTAATTCTCTTGATGTCAGCTATGCTCCAGCCAATAGCTTCTTGATGTTCTCTTAATACTCCTAACAACGTTTCCTTTTGAACTTCATTGAGGTGAGAGGAAATGATCACAGGCAATGTTTGATTCTTGCCAAGAAATACATATCTCAAGGTCTCTGGAAGCGACTTGAGTTCTAATTTCGGAGGCTCGATGTGAGAAGGAAAAAAGATTGGATGTGCGCACAGGAAGACTTTCAGTTTTTACGTGCCACCGCACAGAATCTAAGAGTGGAACAGATTCAAGTAAAGCATTGACTTCGCTTATAAACTCTTCGACGTCCAAGTCAAGGCCAAAGTGAGCCAAACATTTTGTTAGGGGATCAGAGTACCCTAACTCTTGATACGTTTGATTGACTAGCGTATCTATCATGTTCAATTCCTCCTTACCATCATCTATATCAATTCCTTGGAAATTGTGGAAGACGTTTAGTTTCACTTTCATATCCCCAAATGCTAAAGTCATAATTCCATTTCTACAACGAATGACTACGTTAGACGTGACTAAAAATGGACGTCCTAAGATGATAGGAATATGACTGTTCGAATTGATGACTGGCTCCGTGTCTAAGACAACAAAGTCAACAGGAAAATAAAAATCTTTGACTTTAACTATCACGTCCTCAACTATACCCTTTGAAATTTTTATGAACCTATCAGCTAGACTCAACGTGATATCGATGGGTTTCAAAACCCCCAAACCTAATTGTTTATAAATCGAATATGGTAAAAGGTTCACACTGGCCCCTAAGTCTAAGAGAGATTTTTCGACCACTTGATTTCCAATATGAATGGAAATTGTCGAACATCTAGGATCCTTAAATTTTGGTGCAATAATTTTTTTGGATGAGCGACGAAGCTTGGGTTGCCATGATAGCTTCCCGAGGAAATGGTGTTTTCCTTTTAGCTGTTGTCAAATCCTTTAGAAATTTCACATAAGAATGTATCTGCTTAATGGCATCTAGGAATGGGATATTGATATGCACATTTTGGAAGACTTCTAAGACACCCTCAAACTGCTTACCTTTTTTAAAATCTCTAAGGCGATGGGAAAATGAAGCTTTTGGAATTGGCAAAATGATAGGAGGATTTTCCAAATCTTTATCTTTCTCTATTGGAGACTCTATGACTTCTTTTTGAACTTTTTCTTTTTCTAGGACTTTTTCTCCCATGTCAATACGTTGGACCTTGTTGTCCACCTTCTTTCCCGAACGTAAGGTGTGGATAGCTTGGACTGAGTCTTGTAGAGCTCCAGAATGGCTTCCTACTTCGTATTGACCTTTCGATCTATTTGGAATCAAAGGTTGACCTCTAGGGTTAGAGATAGTCTGACTAGGAAATTGACCTTTCTCTCTCCCACTCAAGGAGAGAGCTAACTGTCCCAACTGAACTTCTATCTTAGCTATGGATTGCACAGTGACCTGGTTAATCTGAGTTTGATTTTGATGGGTTTGCTATTGAGTTTGGATGAACTGTTGTTGCTTCCTCATCAACTCGGCAATCATAGATTCTAAGGACGACTGTTGTTGGGCAGGCTGTTCGTAATTGGTTATGGGATCTGGTATGATGGCTCTGCAATCTATAGATTGTTGGGGTTGATAAGGGACTTGATGAACAATAGCTTGATTTGTGGAAGAACCAGATTGCCTAGGAAAACTCTTATTGTAACCTGACAGACCACTAGATTGAATAGGTTCGTTCTGTCTGTATGAGAAATTTGGATGGAACCTATTATCTGGGTGATACGTTTGGTTAAAAGAATTTGGAGTTGGCTTCCTAAAAGCACTATAACCATTAATCGCATTTGCTTGTTCAGCTTTGATTTGAGGTAAGGTAGGACAACACTCGACCAAATGGTCGTTGCCGTCACATATGACGCACAAAGAACTCGGTTCAACAGTCCCTTGCGAAATTATACGAGGGTCTAAGTGAGGTTTGGATGCTGAGATGGTAAAGGCAT
Source organism: Akebia trifoliata (assembly GCF_017979445.1). Lineage (NCBI taxonomy): Eukaryota > Viridiplantae > Streptophyta > Magnoliopsida > Ranunculales > Lardizabalaceae > Akebia > Akebia trifoliata. The sequence continues at coordinate 34,384,270 of NC_141378.1, forward strand.
CTAATTTCTTCGTGAGATTGTTCATCCCACTCATTAGACTAGACATAACATTTTTGAGATCAGGGTCTGTCTTCATCTCATACATGCCTGTCTTTCTAACTGGATCATCTCTATCAAATTCTTCTTGGTTAGTGCTCCAATTTTGAGCACTCTCGGCTAACTCTACGAGGAAATCGTACGCTTGGTTGGGAGTCTGGTTCATGAACTGACCCTTATGCATTGACTCGACTAAGGTACGTTGATTCATTGTTAATCCTCTATAAAAACTTTGCACCAATTGTGCTTTGTCAATGCCATAGTATGGGCACTTGACCAATAAATCATTGAATCTTTCCCAAGTTTGGGAAAATTCATCATCAGGACGGACTCTAAAATTTCTAATAAAGTTCTTCATTTTCTCAGTTTTTGCCACGGGGTAGAATTTGGCCATAAATTTCTTGGATAGAACATCCCAGGTAGATATGGAATTGGGTGTTAGGGAGTTCAACCACGCAGCTGAGTGGTCTTCTAGGGATAACGGGAACAGAATAAGCTTGATACTCTCCTCATCTAGATTTTGATTTCTAAAAGTTTGACATATAGTCAAGAATCGATTAAGATGGGTGTAAGGTTGTTCACGCTCTAAACCGTGGAACTTAGGGAGTATATTAATGGTGGCAGCCCCAATTTCAAACTGAGGTGCATTGTTCAATGGTAAAACAATACATGTAGGAGGAGATGCGGAAGTTGGGGCGAAGAGCTCATTGAGAGTACGCTCTCGATTACCCATCATATGGTGTCTTGCGTATTCTACTGATGGTACGTTCGATCTCAAGATCAAATGGTTCTAACACGTTATTTTGTGAACGTCTACCAAGCATGCAAATCATACAGTTGATCAAACAATCACAAAAAGAAAAGACTGGACCTAGATAGGTTGCCTAAAGCTAGACAGCTTCTAACTGGATAGAAATAGCGCAACTAGCCTTTCAACTCGGTTCTATGAAATCAAGTTTGAATCATTCGGATCTCCAGATCGGAGGAGGCGCATAATACATAAGCAATGACACTCTTAAATACCTCATTTCTTGAATAAACTGAGTCTATCCCCTCAAAGGGCAAGATCTTACTAGATACAAAAGATGACCAAGAAACACAATTGGCACAACTTGAAGCAGAATTTCTCCTATTGAGCTCGTGGGCCCTACAGTCAAGTCTAATTAATTTGATTGGATGACTAGTGAGTTGATTATCCTAATTAGAGTAAGGAATTGGTAATGACTTCCAATCCTTATCTTATCATGCCATCCCTAGGAGAGGGGTGCTTTTTATTACTTATTTAACTATTCCAAGTGTGTGCAAATTAGAAAAATAACATACAAAGGTAAGGAGTAACCCACTAGCAAAGAGAGGCGTGGGTGTTTCGAGATTACCTCCCGTGCTAGACGGGGTGAAGACGGTTTGAGTCGACTTAGGCCACCAACTCCAATTTTGATATACGAACCTAAGGAGCCGTGACTGTTTTGTCCACCCGTCGTCCTTCCTTAGTCTATTACAATCAAAGTCTTCTTGGATAATTAAAAAAAATTACAAAGAATCTTATACAAGTGTTTCTAAAACAGAAAAGAAGAAAAAAATGTTCACCTACAAGAAGCAAAACATAAATGTTAGCAGAAATGATAGTAAACGGACTCAAAAACAGAATCTGACTTATCACAATCTTGTTGATTTTGTCATATTCTATAGAAAATTTCGTTCTACCCCAAATCGATATACTATAATAGATAATCGGAGATCGGAGTAGAAAGTGACAGTCAGTTTAAGTTCTGCTGTCAAGGGTGAAAAAACAAACGGGAATGACTTTTTTTTTTTCAATGTTTTTTTCTTCTTTCTTCTCTCTTAAAACCTCAAGAACACTTGAACTTATAGAAAGACACCAAAATAAATAAAATAAAATAAAATAAAAATGAAAGAAATTAATTTTAAATCAAAATTTACTACTAATACCTTTACCTTTCCCCGGCAGCGGTGCCAAAATTCTGATGAGACAATCGTTGTTCTTCTCACCGGAGTTAATAATAATCTTACTTTTACCTTACTTGTGGGGAAAGTAGGGGATCAAACCCAAGAGAAAGGAGGAATAGAGTTAAGCTAAGAAGATAAAATTCAAATTAACTAAAATGAATTAAAACTGTTTTTATTTGTATTTTTGAACTTATAAGAAAATGTAAAATTGCTAGAAAATAAACTAAAGTAAATGAAATTAAAATCAAGTAAACTTATGAAATTAAAACACCATTGGAGGTAGATCTACCTAGAACATGTTGATGAGTAATTCCTAGTTTCTAGTCTTTTTATAACGCAATCGTAAGGGCTTGGTGTTAGCTCCTTAGATCAGAAAGTTTTGCACATGAGATGAAATAAAGGAACATAAACAAAGTAGAATTCTTTGAAAACTTCCTACTACCAATTATCTAGTTTAAGCATACTTTATCTTGATCTAATCTATGCATAAAGTATCTATATTAAGAATAAAAGATGCAAGAAACTTAAAGAGAATTCATAAGCATTTTAAATAAAAGAAAGGCATGAAATTAGAAATAACATAAGAACTTGCTCTAAGCTTTTCCACTCTCCAATGGAGGGAAACTTAGCCTAATGTCATTGCAAGAGAGGGAAGATAGGAGATGAAATAATTTTTCTTCATTTCATGGAGAAGCTTACAACTTCTTCTTCTTCTACTTCTTACAAGACTATTTAGTCAAGAGAAAATAACTAGAAAATGAAAATACAAAAATTAAGAGAATAGGCTAAGAGCCTTAGATTAAAGGAGTCTTGGATAAGAGAACCAAGATGGGACCTTTTCTCTAGAAATGAAGGTTCTATTTATAGAGAAAAATGTGTGTAGAAGAGTTTAAAAGTAGTCTTCACTTTTCTTTACACAAAAAGACAAAAGAGGAGAATATGAGTTAAGGATTAGGGCATTCTAAAGGATTAGGGTATTTCTAAGTGAGCCCAAATGCTTTTACCTTGAGATTTTGATTCCAAATTGTTGATTTTCTACACAAGAAACACATGTAATTAGATTTATCTAGTAAATGAATTTATTTATATATAATTAAGCCTAATTAACATGCAACGTGGTGGTTTGAGGCTTATCATAATTATTATCTTAATATGGAGAAATAGGTACAAAAATCAAGATAAATATCCGAAAAATTTACGTATAATTGAGTGTTTAGAGACACTCATCATAGGTTGACTTCTACGATTGGAAATAATTTGACTAAGAAATTGTCATTTCTCTCTCATTCTAAGGGAAATAGCTAACTGACTCAACTGAACTTCCATCTTAATTATGGATTGAGCAGTGACCTGATTAATCTGAATTTAATTTTGATTGGTCTGTTGTTGAGTTTGGATGAGTTGTTGTTGTTGTTGTTTCATCAACTCTGCCATCTTAGATTTTAAAGATGACTATTTTTGGCTAGGTGAATTGTAATTGGGCATGGAATCTAAAATTATGCTATACATTCAGTAAATTACCGAGATTGATACAAGACTTGTAGGACAAGGGTTTGATTCATGGAAGGACTAGTTTGTTTAGGATAGCTTTTATTGTAACTTGGTAGACTACTAGATTGAATATGCTCATTTTGTTTGTATCAAAGGTTTGAATGTAACCTATTATGTAGATGATACGTTTGGCTATAAGAATTTTGAGTGGACTTCCTAAAAGTACTATAGTCATTAACAACATTGGCCTGTTCAACCTCAATATATGGTAAATTGGGATAAAATTTAACAAAATGGTTAGTGTTTTCACACAAAAAAGTTTGCTCGACTGAAACTTGTGAAACTGAGCGAAAATCATAATGAGGGTTGGATGTTGAGATGCTAAAAGTGTCTAGCTTTTTTATAAGACTGTGCATAGCACTCACTAGATTTCACATAATATTTTTGAGATCACGGTCTACATTCATCTCGTACATTATTCGTTTCTTAACCAGATCTTCTTTATCAAACTTTCTGTTATTAGTACTCTAATTTTGGGCATTCTCGGTTAGTTTAACTAGAAAATTATACGTTTAGTTGGGAGTTTTGTTCATGAATTGATCTTTATGCATAAACTCAACTAAGGTACGTTGATTCATTGTTAATCTTCGATAGAAATATTGCACCAACTATGCTTTGCCAATGCCATGATATGTGCATTTGACTAACAAGTCATCGAATATTTCTCAAGTTTGGGAAAATTCTTCATCCAGATGTCCTCCAAAGTTCTTAATTGCATATTTTATTATCTCTGTTTTGGCTATTGGGTAAAATTTGGCCATGAATTTTTTGGATAGAATATCTCATGAATTTATGGAATTAGGAGCTAGGAAGTTCAACCACACAGTTACACGATCCTCTAGGGATAATAGAAACAATATTAGCTTAAAACTCTTTTCATCTAAATTCTAGTTTCTAAAGGTATAACATATAGTCAAGAATCAATTTAGGTAGGTGTACGACTGTTCATTTTCTAAATAGTAAAACTTCGGCAACATGGTGGCTGTCCTAATTTTAAATTGAGGTGCATTGTTAAATGGAACATAATGCACGTAGGTAGGGTAGTAGAAGTAGGAGTAAAGACTTCGTTCTCGATCACCCATCATTATTAATGAGGGTCTCTTGCGAATTCTACTGTTTGTATACTCGATCTCAGGATCAAATGGTTATAATGTGTTACTTCTAGATCGTTAACTAAGTATGCAATTCATAGAGTATTTAAAACAATCACGAAAGAAAAGACTAGACCTAGATAAGTTGTTTAACTCTAGATAGCTTCTAACTGGGTAGAAATTGTGTAACTAACCTTCAAACTTGATTTTATGAAATCAAATTTAGATCTCCAGATTGGACGTGACTCACAATGCATAAGCAATGACACTTTTAGATCACATTTTTTTCTCCAATAGACTGAGTCTATCCCCTCAAAGGGTAAGATCTTACTAGATGTCAAAGATAATAAAAAAATCAGCACAACTTGAAGTGGATTTCTCCTATTGAGCTTGTGTGTCCTATAGTCAAGTCTAATTGATTTTAATTGGTTTGATTAGGTGACTAGTGAATTGATTATTCTAATTATAGTAAGAAATTGGTAATAACTTCAAATCCTTATTTTATGATGTCATCCTTAGGAGAGAGGTGCTATTTACTAATCTTAATTAGCTAATCCAAGTGTGTACAAATTGAAAAATAACAAACAAAGGCAAAGAGTAACCTACTAACAATGATAAGTGTGGGTCGATCGAATTTACCTCCCGTACTGGATTAGTTGAGTCAACTTAGGTCACCAACTTCGATTTTGGTGTGTGAACCTAAGAAGTCATGACAGTATCGTCCAATCGTCGTTCTTCCCTAGTCTATTACAATCCAAGCCTTCTTGGATAATTAATTAATTAATATAAGTTTTACAAATTACCTAATATAAATGGATATAAAATAGAAAAGAAACCTTATTAAAAATATAGAAAAAATAGAAAAATACAATAAGATGGAATGAATCTTAGATTTAATGGATCAAATTTGATATTTTTGTCCAAAAATTCTCCAACCTGCAAAAGAAACAAGATGTTGGAAATTGAACAATCCAGAAGCAAAAAAATAAGAGTTGTGCTAAAATTTGAAGACTTAACTCTCCAGATTCAATGTGACGCTGTGAATAGTTCACTACGTCGCATAGAAATCTCGAGTTCTGTGTTTGAAAGTTTCACACAATTCCTGGATTTTCTCATTGGTTGTAATGAACACATATTTTTTTGATTTTTTAAAATTTTTTTGGATCAACATAAAATACAAACAAAAAGAAAAAAAAGAAAAAGAAAAGAACAATAATAATTAACTTTAACCAACTTAGAACAATTACACCTTTTCTCAGTAGCGGAGTAAAAATTCTAATGTCGTTGTTGTCATCTCATCTGAAATTAATATTTATACTCTCCTTAGCTTATGAGCAAGGGGATCAAATCCAAGAGAAAGGGGCAGATGTTACCAAGTTAGTAGGAAATGAAGTTCATCTAAGTTACAATTCAAATCCGTTTTTGTATTTTTGTGAAATAAAATAGAGAGTAAAATGTTTTTGAAAATTAAAATAATAGAAGAGAAAATTGTAATAAGTAAACAAAAGAGGTAAAACCATTAGCGATTAGAGTAACTGAAATCACCCGACCCGTTTTCACTAAATAGTTTAAAGGGGTCCGATTGGTAAATTGGGGACTTTTAGGGAATAGGGAGCCGCCACCTAATGTAGGTCTAGGAACCATAGAAAACTCCAAAATGGATATGAGTTTAGATTAGTTGTTTCAGAAGGTGTTAGGCACCGAACTCGCCCGATCGAGATGATCAGTCTCTACTACGATCCAAACTATCCTACGGTCAATGAGAGGGAGACTATGATCAAACTAAGGTCTAGGGTCAAAATCATCATTATTTTATGCCACGTTAATTAATCGAATCCAATGGTTACAATTAAAATGAAATCTTTTTTTATCTCACGAATCCTCCAAGTTTTTCGTACTACCAAAATGAGAAAGCCCTAAACTTTCGATCGACGTTGCATAGCTTTATGTGACACAATATATTTTCAAAAAAATGCTTAGCACATCCCAAAACAATCAATTAATTTGTAAGAAAAAATTTCAATTTAATAGCCCAACAAATTGATGAGTTAATCCAATAAAGATATAAAAGTAATCAATTTAATAGTTATGGAAATAAAGAGTTGACTCGTTAATCTTGTGAAATAAATTCTGATTTAATCAATCCAATACACACCAAAAATCAGTGAGTCAACTCACTAATTCTATGAAAAAAAATCTGACTTAATTAATCCAATACTCACCAAAACAATAATGAGTCATCTCGTTAAACTCTATGAAAATCCTCCACATTAAGAGCTGTAGTGCCTTAATATTAAATTAATCCAACCAAACTTTACGGAAGAGAATCATATTAAAATGATCTAAAATTCTCAAAAATCAGTGAGTTAATCCATATTGTAGTAAAAAGAAAATTGTTTTGATCCTTCCTTTGGTCTCGAAAGAATCAGTGAGTTTGGCACATATTATATAAAAAAATTTAATTTTCATCGCTCTCTGTCTTGAAAAAAATAGTGGGTTAACTCTTATCAACATACTAATAAGAGTCCGATGTGAATCTGTGACTTGACTCAATATGATAATACGAGTAATAAAATCGTGTTTGCATATTGACCCTAGATGCATTAAGTGTCCCTACAAGAAAAGTTAGTGATTCATGACAAAGACTTCGTTGCATTAATCATGCAATTATCCTTCGATCTCGAATACATTCACATCTCAAACTGCAGCAATGAACAGGAGACTTAAACTAATTGCTCCAATTATCCCTCCCATGATGAGTTAAAAACCATCAATCATTTTTTTTCAATAAACCTGCTGCAAACAAACGACAACTACATCAATGTTTGTGTAAAAAGAAAGAAGAATCAAGATCTTTCCTATATTCTAATTGATTTCAATCCTTGCAAAACGTATAAGAGATGCTGTGTATACTTCAAAATTCAAGAGTTTGTGAGAGCTTGAAAGTGAGTTTTCACGAGGTCGAAAAGAGTGGTTCAAGATAGAAAAATCTGAGAGATTTGTGATTGCTTTGGACATTGAACGAAGGAGAATAAAATGTTATGGGTACTGAACCGAGGAAGAAGAGAGAGTGGTTCAGTGTGATGGTGGGATTACTGGTTTTGGATTGAAATGGGACTGGTTTTGGACTGTTTTAATGGCTGAAATAGGGCTAGATTTGAGACTAGTTTTGGGGTTGGTTATGGATTGAAATGGGGTTGTTTGTGGACTATTTTAATGGCTAGTTTTGGGACTGGTTTTGCACTGAAATGGGGCTCTTTGTGGATTGTTTTAATGGCTGGTTTTGGGACTGGTTTTGGACTAAAATGGGGTTGTAATGGTGTTGTTTTTGGACTAAGGTTGGGGCTTTAATGGTGTTGTGGGGTTGTAGGTTTAATAGAAGAGAAGAAGGGGTAGCAAGAAACGTCATGTTGCAACAAGGTTGGGTCGTCGATTCAACAGAGAGAGAGAGATAGAGATTTGGAAGTGAAGGTAGGGGCTAGTTACAATGTGCCTCAATGAAGAAGAGAAGACAATCTAAGAATGAAGGCTGTTGTCCTTCCTTGTTGCTTCCTAAAAAACGTCAGATCCGTCTTGTTTTGTTCAAGAATGTCAACCCCCTTCCTCAAAGAGAGAGAACTCTTTCCCTTTATAGCCTAATCCTTCTATATGTTTTGTATTCTCTTTCTTTCTTTTATTTTTTTTTGGCATTTTTTATTGTTTCCTTTTTACATTTTTTTTTGCTTCTTTCTTTGACCGAACCAAAAAGATAATATCTCTCTATTTGAGTTTAGAAGGAAAAGGACTATGATCCCATGCTTCGCAACCCGTTGAACGTTAGTGAATCTCTGTTGATTAATTTTTTTTATTTTTAGTTTTGGTTTGATTAAGTTAAAATTTACTTTGATGTGTTTTACTTTTTGATCTCGATTGGTTGATTAAACTAAAATTTACATTCAATTAGTTGATTAAACTTTGATTTGAATATTGATTCGTCGAGTGAATTTTAAATTCAATTTGATTGATTGATTAGGTTTTAATTTGAATGTTAATTGGTTGATCGGATTTAATTTCAATTTGATTAGATGATCAAATTTTAATTTGAATGTTGATTGGTTAATCGGATTTAATTTCAATTTGATTGGTTGATCGAATTTTAATTTGAATGTTGATTGGTCGATTTTAATTTTAATTTCAATGTTGATCGATGGATTGGATTTTTATTTAAAATTTTCAAGTTGATCATTTGAATTTTAATTTTCGTTTCAATTTATAATTTTTGAAGTTGGTTGTTTTATTTTAATTTTCCTAAGAGTCATGGTCTCTATGTTCAAGTTGGACATCAAGGGGCGTTTCGGTCATTTTTTTGATTTCTCATAAATTTTTTCGATTTCATCGATTTTGGTACTGTTAGACTCGAAATTATGTTCTGAATGCAATGAAGGTAATTTTGAGTTTTTAGGAGATCCAAAATTCATGAGGGGTATTTTTATCATTTTATCGATTTATATCCACTTTGGTGAATTTTGGCGTGAAGTTTCTTTTAGCCTCAATGTGATTGTTTTTATGTTTCAAGGTTGCATTTTCTTAGCCTAGTAAGGTATCTAAGTTATCGAACTGTGTAGCGAACCTAAACGTACGTATTTGCTAAGTCGGGTGGAAAGTGTAGCGATCCTAAGTTTGCATAATTCTATATCACATGGCCAGGAGAAAAAAGAGAATATAATTAGAAGACAGAGGGAATTAAAAGGAGGCTTCTCACAAGTTTTCAAGTTTTTTGTGCTCATCATTAATAATCCACAGCAACCGGGTGACGGATCGCCAAGTCAGGCAGACGTAAAAATAGGGTGTTTACAGATGCCCGTTTTTGGCAGAGGATGAAAGCAAACTAGATGGCAAATCTATGTTGGTAGATTGTGCGACATCTGAGTGCCAAAGTCAATGACATTTCATTTTTGCAGCTTGATTTGGTGGTTTGTCAAGGCGTCCAGATCTTTGAAGGTAAGTTCTCCTTGGACTAAAGATGTCAGATCCTCGAATTTTGGAAAATTCTCCTTGACTTATACAAAAGTGCATGTGTGTGCAATGGTGTAATGCTTACGGAGTAGTCTATTGGATCATTGAGATTAAACCCTTCTCGATAGCAACAAATGTCAGGTCCTAGATATTTTCTCTTGCTAAGTGATGATTCAGATTAAAATGCACATATGCAATTAAAACACTTACACGATATTGAATAGCAAGTCTGAATAATAAGATAATTAGAATCGTGACATTATCAGAATCAGGTGATGGAGGAACTTCATTAAATCCTATTGAAATTCTTTTGTAGAGTTCAAAAAAAGTTTGAGTCTCTTTTATTGGATTCGAGCTTATTGGAGCCATGCTTCTTGGGCTAAGGTTCATAGTAACTTTAAAAATTCTATTCAAGTTAGAGTCTCGTTTCTCGGACTCGGGCTAAGGTTTATAGGAACTTAAAAAAATCCAATTCAAGTTGGAGTCTCGTTTCTCATACTCAGGCTAAGATTTATAGGAACTTAAACAATCTTGTTAAAGTTGGAGTCTCGTTTCTCAGACTCGAACTAAGGTTTACAGGAACTTAAACAATCCCGTTAATTCATTCTATGATTTAAATCAATGTTTTGATACATTGATCAGAATCTTAGGAGCAAGCTTTTAATTATGTGTTTATGTTCTTTATCCTTTCATGTTCTTTATGATTATAGGGTTCTCTTCAAAGTTTTATCCAACTCCAATGGATCAAAGATTTAGATGAATCTATGTACCTCTTATGTTTAACTTAGATGTTTTATGCTTAGATAAGAATAAGATAAAACATACTTAATATATATATATATAGATAGGGATATCATATATTAGTGAGTGAAGGAGTCTTAACTATTGTATTATATCAAGTTTCATGCTATATCTTCCAACCCAAGGAGCTCACACCAAGCCTTTAGAGTTGAGTGCAAAGAAGGATATAACTTAGATATATTGTTATTTGTTAATCTTAGGCTACTATAATCACTAATGACTTTATTATCTTGTTTTTTAATATAAATTTCATTTCTATTGCTTTATTTTTTAGTAACATTTACTCTCTATTTTTTATTCACAAAAATACAAAAATAAATTTTAAATTGTAACTTAGATTAACTTTATTTCGCTTAGCTTGATAACATCCCCCCTTTCTCTTGGGTTCGATCCTTTACTTGCCTACAAGTTATGAAAAATATATAAATATATTAATTTTTTAAGGATAACGATTAGAATTTTGGCATTGCTGCTGGGAAATGGTGTAGTTGTTCTAAGTTGGTTTGAAATCATTTTTGTTATGTTTCTTTATTTTATTTATGTTTTTTGTTGATAAAAAAATTCAAAAAATCAAAAAAGTTTGTATTCATTACAACCAGGGAGATTATCTAAGATCATTAGAAAAATTCAAAATTTAAACACTACTCTTAGTTTTGCTTCTAGATTGTAATAGTAGGTTTAATTTATATTGTTTTTTTTATTTTGTTTAGTTTTGAACATCCTGTTTCTTTAGTAGGTTGGATAACTTTTGGACAAAAATATCAAATTTGATCCATTAGATCCAAGATTCATTCCATTTTGTTGTATTTTTCTATTTTTCTACATTTTTAAGGAGGTTTCTTTTCTGTTTTAGATCCATTTATATTAGGTAATTTGTAAAACTTATATTAATTAATTAATTATCCAAGAAGGCTTTGATTGTAATAGATTAGGGAAGAATGACAGTTGGATGATACTGTCACGACTCCTTAGGTTCGCACACCAAAATCGAAGTTGGTGACCTAAGTTGACTTAATCCGTTTTCATCCCGTCTAGTACGGGAAGTAAATTCGATCCACCCACGTTTCTCATTGCTAGTGGGTTACTCTTTGTCTTTGTTGGTTATTTTTTAATTTGTACACACTTGGATTAGTTAATTAAGATTAGTAAATAGCACTCCTGTCCTAGGGATGACACCATAAGATAAGGATTGGAGGTCATTACTAATTCCTTGGTCTAATTAGGATAATCAATTCACTAGTCACCCAATCAAACTAATTAAAATCAATTAGACTTGATTATAGGGCCCATGAGCTCAATAGGAGAAATCTACTTTAAGTTGTGCCAGTTTTTGATCATTTTTGACATTTAGTAAGATTTTGTCCTTTGAGGGGATAGACTTAGTCTATTTGAGAAAAGAAAGTGATTTAAGAGTGTCTTTACTTATGCATAGTACGCCACCTCCGATCTGGAGATCCGAATGATTTGAATTTGATTTCGTAAAATCGAGTTGGAAGGCTAGTTGCACAATTTCTACCTAGTTAGGAGTTGTTTAGTGTTAGGCAACCTATCTTGGTCCAGTCTTTTCTTTTGTGATTGTTTGAAAGATTCTGTGATTTGCATACTTGGTAGATGATATAGGAGTAAAACATTAAAACCATTTGATCATGAGATCGAGCGTACCCTCATTGAATATGATAGGTAATTGAGAGCGAACTCTAAATGAGTTATTCGTTCCTATTTTCGTTACCCCATATTACCATTAAACACTACACCTCAGTTTGAAATTGGGGTAGTCACCATAAACATGATCCCTAAATTTCACGATTTAGAATGTGAACAGCCTTACACCCACTTCAATCGATTCTTAATCATATGTCAAACCTTAAGAAATTAGAATCTAGATGGGGAGAGTGTTAAGCTCATTTTGTTTCTATTATCTTTGGAGGATCACGCAGCTGCGTGGTTGAATTCCCTACCTCTCAATTTCATTACTTTGTGAGATGTTCTATCGAAGAAATTTATGGCTAAATTTGATCTCGTGACCAAAATTGAGAGAATGAGAGACGTAATTAGAAATTTTAGAGGGCGTGCGAATGAAAAATTCTCCCAAACTTGGGAGAGATTCAATAATCTGTTAATCAATACCCACATCATGGCATTGATAAAGCACAGTTGGTGCGATACTTCTATCGATGATTAATTATGAATCAACGTACCTTAGTTGACTCTATGCATAAAGGTCAATTCCTGAACCAAGCTCCTAACCAAGCATATGATTTTCTAATTGAGCTAGTCGGAGTGTTAAAAATTGGAGCATTAATAACAAAGAGTTTGATAGAGAAGATCCTGTTAAGAAATCAGGAATGTATGAGATGAGAGTAGATCCTAATGTCAATAATGGTATGTCTAATTTAGTGAGTGGTATGCACAGTCTTACCAATAAGGTAGACGCTTTCACCATCTCAACATCTAATTCTCACTATGATTCTCGCTTAGTTTTACAAAGTCAGTCGATCCATTTTCTTTATGTGTTTTGTGCGATGACAACAATTATTTGGTTGAATGCTGTACCAACTTGTCATACATTAAGGCCGAACATGCTAATGCTGTCAATGACTACAGTGCTTTTAGGAAGTCCATTCAAAATTTTTATAATCAAACGTATCATCTAGATAATAGGTTTCATATGGCGCCCCACCAAACGCTAACACAAAGTCCCATGTCAGATCTCGAGACACAAGGTGGCACGTCGAAATTTCGGCATGGTCTCCTCTGTTTATGTTAGCATTCCAAGGCGTTCAACTTACATCTGATAAATGACATACAATTTGAAAGTGCCTTCGATCCGTGGGGTGTGCGGATCCACTTTTGACTTTGAGGTTTGGGAGTCGCCACCAAGTTATTACGGTCCAGGAACCGAGCATTGACTTATAATGGATAAAAACAATGAATCTACAAAAAGAAACTAAGTCTGGGGATCTCGTTACGGGGTTGGAAGGTGTTAGGCACCAACCCCACCGGCAAACGTCGATTTCTACTATTTTTCAAGAAGATTACATTGCTAAAAAAACCTAAAATAAATAAATAAAATAAATAAATAAAATAAATAAAAAAGATAAAGAAAATATACCTATACGATCACAATAGTTTGTTTTCTCAGAACTGGTAGAATGGTTCTTCGTAAGATACTCCTCGTTTCGTTTCTGTCACTGGATCCACTTCAGATCTTGAAGATGAAGTACCTCCTTCTTAGATCTGAGTGTTTCCTAAATTTATTGATGAATTTTTAGGTGTTTTGTGGAGAGTTTCTAGGAGTTTGTGAATAAAAACTAGGGTTTGGATGATAGGTAAAGGGTTAAGAGTTTAAAATCAGGATTTTGGGAAGGCTAGGGAGACTTTTTGACCTACTTTTTCTAGGATTTTCTTTGACCTGTGAAATTAGGTTTTGGAGGTTCACATTTATAGATTTTAGGGTTTGATTAGGTCTCCTTTTAGATAAGGTGAATTAAGGTTTTGACTTAATACTTGTTTGATTGACTAGGTTTCTTTAAATTAGGGTTTTAATTAGGGTTTTGACTTAAGTCTTATGAGATTGACTTGGTCTTTTAAATTAGGTTTTAATTCTTGTGTATAATGAAAGAATATATTTTTAAGTTTTGTGGAGAACCCTCTAATTATATCTTTAATTATTTGGACCCCAGATGGAAGGGTCTTTTAATAAATATCAGGGGCTCCACTTAAATAAGTGGGCAACCAGCAACAATTTTGCTTGCAGGCTTGATTGATTAATTTTCTTGGTACAGATTTTTAAATTAATTTTATTAAGGTTTCACTTTACATTAATTAATGTTTTATTTATTAATTTTAAAATTTAAAATTTTTAAAATTGAAAAATTATCGTTTTACCCCTGAAAAGAACTTTTGCGTTTCAAGTAGTTTTTCTATGTTTTAGGATGTTTTAGAATCAATTTTTTGTAAGAAATTCGATGGGATTATCGATTTGTGTCACTTATGAATTTTTTTTGTATGAAATGATTGTGAACCTTATGAGGGGCATTTTCATAATTTTGTCGAATTTGGTGAAAATTTACGAAATGATTTATTTGGTTTCACTTTATTATTTTATGTGTTCGAAAGGGTTTTCCTAAGCATAAGGGGGGCTCTAAGGATTTTTTTATGTTAGGGGTATTTTTATTATTTTTTAGTGATTTTTATCGTAAAGCTTCTTTTGTTTGTAAAATGATGATTTCTATGTTTTTAGGGTTATATTTTCCTAGCATAGCGTGATTTCTATAGTTTTGTTAGTTTGAGATACCTCATCCGAATTTCTGAAACATATCTAGCAACAAAATAGAGTATTGGAATACTCATCCATCATTGGGAACCATCGCAATCGGGTAAACGAGTTGATTAATCAGGTGAATGCAAAAATGGGGTGTCTACACAATGCTGCATGTATATATATATATATATATATATAATACTAGCAGAAGCCTATATACATCTAATAACGTATGATAGATTAGAGTGCGGAAGAAGAAATTATACAAAAATTTCTCACTCTAACAAAAGTCCTATCGCTTAAAACAAAATATATAATACTCTTGGACAAATTGACACCACTAGGGGGTATAACCCCAAATTCACCAAGTGACGGACTTTGGCTGTCTATCTAACCCACCAGATGATTCTCACTCATTTTCTACACCTGTTTCGCCAAACTTCGAATCTGAAACTAAAAAAAATAGAAAAGGAAAGGGTGAGTAACAATGTTTACCCAGTAAGGAAGAAAATAATTTTTGCCAATAACTTCTTCTAACATGAACGAATAAGCATACTAAATCATTTTAACATATGTAAAGTTTTACAGAATAAACTATGATTACCTGATACATATAGCTATGGATGAGCAACTAAACATTTTAAAACTCACATTACATCGATCAGCAATATTCATCATAACATTTTCTTTTTATACAAATCTAATTGGTCAAATGAAAACATTATATTTTTTTATAAATATACATTTCATTTTATATATTAAAATAAGGTAACAGATACATAATACACAATGGTATAGTAGTGGACTTAGAGAGTTGGGATTCACGATTGGATCGCTTTCAGTCGGGACAAGATGTTTCATAATAAAGTAGTAGTTCCTGATTTTGTGGTTGGTCGCTGTTTATCACACTTGTGATACCATTTATCCGGCTCATACTGGCCGTTTGATGTGACCGTAAGCAATGGGTCTCTTTTCGATGTGTTAAAACGTTTGACTACTATACATTATTAGTGATCATCGACTAATCATTTTCGTTTATGCCTATTAGGCATGCATGTGATTCCCAAATATACAAATCAGTCGTATACGATCGTCTTTATATTACAAGTTCACTAGTAAAGATAGAGAGGAATAACCCAGATTCCAGTTATGACTCCACTCTCATACGTCTCCCATATCACGTATGAACTTGGTTGTCCCTACCGTACATTCCAAGATAGTACACTGCTCCGGATGATATGTGTAGACACCCCATTTTTGCATCCGCCTGATTAATCAACTCGTCAACCCGATCGCAAGGATTCCCAATGATGGATGTGTATTCCATTGCTTTACTTTGTTACCAGATGTGTTTCAGAAATCCGGATGAGGTATCTCGAACTGACAAAACCTTAGAAACCACGCTACGCTAGGAAAATACGACCCCAGAAACATAGAAATCATCATCTTGTAGACCAAAAAGAAGCTTCACGATAAAAATCACTAAAAATTGATCAAATTACCAAAATACCCCTAACATCAAAACAACCCTAGAGCCTACGTTACGCTTAGGAAAACTCTCTCGAACACATAAAATAACAAATCGGAACCAAATAAATCATTTCACCAATTTTAACAGAATTTGACAAAATTACGAAAATACCCCTCATAAAGTTCACAATAATTTCACATAAAAATTTTCATAAATGACACAAACCAACATTCTGATTGAATTCCTTACGAAAAAATGATTCTAAAACATCCTAGAACATTAAAAACCGACTTGAAACGTGAAAAGTCTTCTCCGGGGGCAAAACGGTAATTTCACAATTTTCATAATTAAAAAATTCTAAATTAATAAATAAAATATTAAATAATTAAATTTAAACATTAATGAAATTAATTTAAAATTTTGAACCTAAAAAATCGATTAATCGGACTCTCAGGCAAAATTGTTGAGGGTTCGTGGGATATTTCTTTAAGGACCCCTCCATTTGGGGGTCCAAAGAATTAAAGAAATAATGGAGGGGCCTTCTCCAAAAATTAAAAGTAAATCAAGCAAGACTAAGGTCAAGGTATTAAAGTCAATCAAGTGAGACTGAAGTCAAAATTAAAGTCAATTAAGCAAGACTAAAGTCAAGATACTTAAAGTCAATCAATTAGGACTAAAGTCAAAACATTAAAAGTCAATTAAATAAGACCAAAAGTCATAATAGAGATCTAATTAAATAATAACTCTATCTAATAGAGTTCTAACTTAAAAACAATTCTACCTAAAACAATTCTAATTAAAACATAATTCTACCTAAAACAAGTCAAACTAAAACACAACTCTAATTAAAAGATCTCTAATTAAACACTAACTCTATCCAAATCAACCCCTAAAAACATCTATAAATAGAGGTGCTCACACCCTATTTTCGTATCAAATAATAAACCCTAGGAGAAGTAGGTCTAGAAGCCCCCATAGCCCCCCATAAACCCTAGTTTTGGAGCCCCAACTCCTTAGCTAACATCCCTCCTTCAATTTTAGTCTAGAAAACACCCAAAAGCCTTCTAAAAACACCCCCAAATCTGCAACGAACTTGAAGAGTTCAGATTCAAAAACAAGGAGATATCTTGCCTCGGAGATCCGAAGTCAAATCCGGAAGCAGAACAAAGCAAGGGAGCACGGTACAAGGAGTTCTTTTTGTCAGATCTGAGGGAACCAAATCCTTGCCATCGGAAAGGTAAACCTTTTATTTTTATTTATTTTCTTATCTAGGTTTTAGCAATGTAATTTACTTGGGAATTTAGTAGAGACCGGCTTTGGCTGGGCGGGATTGGTGCCTAACACCTTCCAATCCCGTAACATGATCCCCGGATTCAGTTTTTTTGGTTTTAGATTAGTTTTATCCGTTTAGAGTCATTGATCGGTTCCTAGACCGTAATAACTAGGTGGCGACTCCCAAACCTCAAGGGTCAAAAGCGGATCCGCGCACCCCGCGGATCGAGGGCGCTTTCAATATGACGCACTATCCCTTCAAGCATTCACAGACTCTTTAACAGCTCACAAATATATATCTATATATATGTTATTTTCATTTAAAAATAAAAGAGAAATTAACAATACAATGTTGAGAATAGATATCCAGTTTCCTACCATGCAACTATGGCTACTCGGCCTAAAATAAATAACAAAACAGAAAAATAAACATCGCCTCGTGCTAACAGAAAGTAAATAAACATGCAACCAGTAACATTATTCCTGGATATCCGTTCATGAACCTACACACAACACAACAATGTAAAATGCAGACATCACCCCTCGGGTATGACTCTGACATTTTACCGTTTCATACCCTTTTTCTCTTTTTTCGATTTTTACAGTTTTCAATCTTTCAAAAAAAATATCCATTTTCTAATATTCATCAATTCAATATGAGTTCATTAAATATTAATTTTTTTTTAAACTATGAAATTCATTTTTATCATTTAAATTAAAAATTTACAAAACTTAAATCAAAATAAGGTCCGAGCGGTGCATAGGACCTAATTAGCAAAAATAACCTGGTGAAATATCCTACCCACGTATAACTTATTATAAAATGTAATTAAACATATCAAATATGCAAGCTTTGGCGTGAATTTGAAATAAAGAAACAAAATTCTATATTTTTTAAATCTATAATAAATTTATGATAAATCCTAAATGTATTTTTCACAATCTACGATTACTAATAGAAATTGAGAGTTCCTTACAATCTCTAGGCGACGAAATTGAAGCATGTGCGAGAAAATTGAGGTAATTGGCACGAAAATTGAGGTAGTTTGAACTTTGAGATGGCTCATTTTCGAATGTAACCCTATGGTTTCAAAGATCTCGACACTGTTGTCCTTTATTCCTTATATAGCGAAGGACAGTTAACCTCGAAACTGATGAAATCCAAGGTCAAAGTTTCGAAACCGTCGTATATGAATACGACTAATTTTTGACGATACGGAGTGAAAAAGAAGGTGAAATGAAAAGAAGTTGGTGAGTTTTATAGAGAATGAGACTGTGGACATTTCTCCCTTCTGCATCGGAAGTCGACGGCGGGCCGGTCGCGATGAATCTAAGGTTAAAAATCGAAGAAAAAATGAATTTATTTATATAAATCTTGGGACGAAATCGATATTTTGCCAATTGTTTCGATCGACGATAACTTGACAATCCAGACTCCAAAAGTAACGAGTGAATATTTCATTTTGTCTAATTTTTTTGTTCCGAATTTAATGGTGTGGTCAATTTATATAAATTCTATCTCTAACAAAAATTTACATTTTTGACCCGATGTAACCCTAAAATTAACGTCGTTTTCGTTTTTGACGATAATTCAACTTCTTGATTTCCAAAAATGACAAGTAAGTAGTCCATTTTCTATAATTTTTCGTTACAAATCCAATGGTATGATCAAATTTTAAAAATTCTTACTCTAGCAAAAAGTCATTATTTTAGTTTGATCCGACTCGGTAATCGAGGATTTTACAACTTTTTTGTTCGGATTCGAATTTAAGCGTGCTTACAGGTTAAAATATATTTTTCAATAATTTTGAATCCAATGGTGAGGTCAGATTCCATTAAAAATGATCAGAAACATCCTAAAGGTTTACCCCTAAGTCCCACTTTCTAGATTTTCTCAAAATTCTATTATTTATTTTTTCTCGAGATACGAATCAAAAACTCAGGATTTTACATTTCATCATAATTTTTTGTACAAATAAAATGAACCTATTCAATCTAGTGGTTCGCCAAGCTACAATAGAAGCTATCCGAAACAAGTCGGTCCTTCTATGAACCAAATCATTATCCCATAAGTAGCGTATAATTCTCGATAATCTATTGAATATAGAGCTATAATTCCAAATTCCATGAACAATTATAATCTACTTGGCTTACAACAATCATCATTAGAATCTATGATGGTAGAATTGATGAAGCAGTAAGAACAATTCATCCAAACTCAAGAGCAATCCAATCAAAATCAAATCCATATTAACTAGGTCACTATTCAGTCCATAGATAAGATGGAAGTTTAGTTGGGTCAATTAGCTCTTTTCCTTTGAGGGAGACAGAAAGGTCAATTTTCCAGTCAAACTGATCATAATTTTAAAGGTCAACCTATTCCCAAGGATTAATACGAGGAAGGAAACCAATTTGGAGTTCCATAAGACTTCGCCTAAGCTATCCACACCTTAAGGTCAAGAAAGAAGGTGGACAACAATATCCAATCTACTGACGAGAAAGATATTGTCTCAGAGAAGGACAAAGTTCAAGTAGAAGAAATTGTAGAAGCTCCTAAGGAGAATGAATAAGATTTGAAAAAAACTTTTTTTCGTTCCACAAATTCTAAAAACTCCATTTCTCCATCAAATTAGAAACAATAAGAAGAGTAAACAATTTGAGGGTGTCCTTGAAGTTTTCAAAAATGTGTATATTAATATTCCATTCTTAGATGCTATTAAGCAAATACTTTCTTATGCAAATTTTTTTAAGATTTGACCATAATTAAAAGGAAAACATCATTTCCTTGGGAAGCCATAATGGTAATCCAAGCTTAGTTTTCATCCAGCAAATGGTTGCATCGAAATTTAAAGATCCTAGATGCCCGACAATTTTCATTCATATTAGAGATCAAGTTGTTGAAAAATATCTCTTAGACTTAGGAGTGAGTGTGAAGCTTTTACCTTACTCAATTTATAAACAACTAGGTTTGGAGGTTTTGAAATCCATCGATATCACATTGAGCTTAACCAATAGGTCTATTAAGATTTCTATTAGTGTAGTTGAGGACGTGATAGTGAAAGTCAAAATTTTCTATTTTCTAGTTGACTTTGTTGGCCTAGACATAGAACCAGTCATAAATCTGTATAGTCATGTTTCTATAATCTTAGCACATTCATTTTTAGTAATTTCTGACACAGTTATTCATTATAAAAACGGGATTATGACTTTGGCATTCGAGAATATGAAAGTCAAATTAAATGTCTGCTACAATTTTCAAATAATTGATGTAGATGATGATGTGGAGGAAGTGAGCAAGATAGATACGTTAGTTAGTTGAATGTGTCAAGATTTAAGATATTTTGATCCCCTAGAAAGTTGGTTTACCCATTTTGGCAAAGATTTTGACTTAGAAGATTCCATAAGTGAAGTCAATGCTTTCTTTGAATCTATTCCGTATTTAGATTTTACGCGTTGGCACGCAAAAGTCAAAAGTCTTTTTGTTTGTCCTTCTACTCTTGTTCATTCCCAAATCAAACCTCCAAAATTAGAACTAAAAGTGCTTCTAGAGACTTTGAGATACACATTTATTGACAAAAATCAAATTTTGCCTGTGATCATTTTCTCCCACTTTAGTATAGTCCAAGAGAAAAAGTTTTTAAAATTTTGAGAGAACATCAAGAAGCTATTGGTTGGACCACAACTAATATTAAGAGAATTAGTCCATTCGTGGTAATGCACCACATTCGTCTAGAGGATTCGCTAAGCTTTCCTTAGAACCTTAGAGATGACTAAATCCTGTCATGAATGATATAGTTCGAAGTTAAATAATAAAATTACTAGATATAGTATCATCTACCCCATTTTCGATAGTCATTGGGTAAGTCCCATTTAAGTTGTTCCTAAGAAGTTTGGTATCACTGTGATAGTGAACCAAGACGACAAGTTAATCCCTACTTGAGTTCAAACCAGATGGAGAATGTGTATTCATTATATGAAACTCAACTCAATAACTCTCAAAGATCACTTTCCACTACCTTTCATTGACCAAATGTTAGAACATCTAGTAGAAAATTCATACTATTGTTTATTGAAGGGTTAGTTCGGGTACAACTAAATACCCATTGTTCCCTCCGATCAGGAAAAAACTATTTTTCTTGTCCTTTCAGAACTTTCGCGTATTGTCACATGCCTTTTGGGTTGTGCAATGCACTCGTTACCTTCCAACGATATATGATGAGTATATTTTCAGACATGATATAAATATATCTCGAAGTATTCATGGATGATTTTTCAATTTTCAGATCAAGTTTTGAGAAATGTCTCCATCACTTGACTTTGGTCTTCATATTTCGTAAAAAAGTCAACCTAGTCCTCAATTGGGAAAAATGTCATTTTATGGTAACATCCAAAATTGTAGTAGGGCACATTGTTTCTGCTAGATGAATTGAAGTAGATAGAGCAAAAGTAGGTTTAATTAAGAAGTTACCACCCCCTAGAACGATCAAAAAAATTAGGTCATTCATAGGCCATGCAAGTTTTTACCATAGATTCATTAAAGATTTGAAAAAATTTCGAAGCTTTTATGTGAACTTTTAGGTAAATATGTTCCTTTAAACTTCTTAGAGTCGTGTCTCTCCGCATTTAATCAGCTTAAATCTGAGTTAACCTTGGCACCCATTATTCAACTTCCAAATTGGAACATTCTATTTAAAGTTATGTGTGACGCTTCGGATTATGCGATACGCGTTGTTTTTAGTCAACGAATCGATAAACATTTTCATGTTATCTAATACGCCAATAAAACCTTTAGTAATGCTCAACTTAACTACTCTACAACATAAACGAAAATCTTAGCAATGGTCTATGCTGTTGATAAATTCCACTCTTACTTAATAAGATTGAAAGTCGTGGTCTACATAGACCATGTCGCATTGAAGTACAGTCTATCCAAGAAGGATATTAAAGTAAGGCTAATCTATTGGATTTTACTATTTCAAGAGTTTGATCTCAAGATCCGAGACAAAAAGGGTGTAGAGAATGTCATAGTTGACCAAGGATAGTTACTGAGTCATTTGAGGAATTTTTACCCATCTATGAATCCTTTTCTGATGAAAAACTAAAGCAAATATCTAATTCTAATACTCCGTGGTATGTTGACATTGTCAGCTACCTAATAGGTCAATTACGAGTCTTAATGACTAGGCAAGAGAAACTCCGTCTCCTTTCGAAAATCAAGTGGTATTTCTTGGACGAACCATACTTACTTAAGTACTTCCTGACCAGATCATTAAACAATGTGTTCCAACCTGTGAGCAAACCAAGATCTTAGAGTTCTGTCATAATCATGCCTGCGGAGGGTACTTTAGTAGTAAGAAAACCACTGCAAAAATCTTGCAATGCAGTTTCTCCTAGCTTTCCATTTTTCGAGATGCCCACGAGTTTAGCAAATCTTATAATTGATGTCAAAAATTAGAAATTTTTTTTAAGAGAAACTAAATGCCTCATAATTCTATCTTGATCATCAAGATTTTTTATGTTTGGGGCATAAATTTTATGGGATCATTTCCAAGCTCCCAAGGTTACTAGTATATTCTCGTTGTTGTTGATTGCGTGTCCAAAAGGGTTGAAGTTGTAGCTTGTAAAACAAATGATCACAAGGTGGACATCAACTTTGTCAAAAAGACCATTTTATCAAGATTCGGTACTTCGCGAGCTATCATAAACGATGGGGCTCGCATTTCTGCAGTAAAATCTTTGTAGTGTTGATGAAGAAATACCTCATAACTCATAAAATTGCAATACCTTACCATGCACAAACATATGGAAAGATAGAAATTTCTAACATGGATATCAAGACCATTCTGAAAAAAATAGTCAATCCTTCACAAAAAGATTGATCTTTGTGATTAAATGACCCACTAAGGACTTACCGAACCGCTTTTAAAATACTAATAGGGATAATTTCCTATCGATTAATTTTTGGCAAGGTTTATCATCTTCTTGTAGAACTTGAGCATCGAGCATATTGGGCTATCAAGTGCCTTAATTTTGATCTCGATAAAACCAGTGAAAATTATAAATTAAAACTTGATGAATTAAAAGAGATCAAAAATGACTTATGAATGTGCTAAACGCAACAAAAAACATACAAAATTTTATCACGATAAATACATTATTCGACAAAATTTTGAGCTTGATCAAAGAGTTTTGTTGTATAATAATATACTCCACCTTTTTTCTAGGAAAATTCAAGTCTTGTTGAACGGGCCTTTATATTATCTAAATAATTTACCACCATGGTGCTGTTGAAATCTTTAATTCTAAAGACGGATCCACTTTCAAAGTGAATGGCCAGTATCTCAAACTGTATCTCAAGTGTGTACTATCAGAGGAAGTTCTTCTCCTCGATGACCCAATTTATCAGGGTTAACAGAGTTTTTGTCTAGCTGAAGACGTTAAACTTAGCGGGAGGTAACCTATTTTTTTATTTTCATTTTTTAATAGAAGTTTTGGATGAGTACTATAGTTTTTCATTTCAGTTTGACCTAGAACTTGGCCATTTCTTTCATCGGGAATAATTACCGGTTCAGAACCAAAGTGATAAGTTCTAAAAGAAAAACTAAAATTTATTTCATATGTTTAGAGTTGTACAATACTTAGTAGAAATGAATGGTCTACCTGTCGATAGGTTTCCCCCTTGTTTGTCATCTATAAATAGTCACCGATGAATTGGGACAACATATCTGATGCACCCAAGTTTTACGTGCTAAAAAGTGACAAGCTGATCCCTTATCATGTTAAGCAATACTCATAGCTACCTTCCCATCCAGAACCTTAGGTAATTTGTCTTTCTTTTATTTGTTTTGTTTTTAGGACTTTTTAGTAATTTAGAATTTACTTAATTAGTATTTCTTTCATTTTAGGATTGTTATCTTAGTAATTTAGAATTTTTATTTTATAATAACAGTAATTTGGGAATTTCCCATCAACCATAAACACAATAAGAAGCCCTAATCTCTAACTCTTCTTCTCCACCTCAATTTTCAAATTCGTCTAAAACCATAGGCATCAATAATAAATTTTTCAGATCTCATTCCTCAGTCATTTTTGTGCAAATCTAAAGTGATCAATGTATTCATCACCAATTTACAATCAACTTAGAGTTACTATGTCATCATCACCCTCACATTCACTATGTCGCAGTCCTCTAATTAGCAAGCATAGTCAGATTTTTATAGATAGATTGTTTGACCATCCTGATTGTCGTGGTACCCATGGCTTCTTCCAAATGAACACCTTTTTTAGAAGTCTATTTTCGACCATTACTTCCAAGATGTCAATGAAATGTGGTTTAGCAAGATCATCTTCGAACAAGGATGGAACAATTTACTACACACCGGTTCTGAAGTCTATTGCAAGGAATTAGTGAAAGAGTTTTATACCTCTATTATTTCTAGCAATCCCACAATTCCCTCACTCACCATCGAGTTCTGTGACATCACGTTTGTCATTGATTTTGAGGATATCTAAGAATTACATAAATTGATGATGGAACTTGCCATACCCGTCATTCGTTTCAGTTATTTGTCACTCGATTAGGTCTCGATTCACAACAAATTAACAAGAGGAGTAGATGATTACTATCAAAGAGCTTTCGAGCCAACAATATCTTTGTTGGCGATGGGTTGCATCAAACAGCCTAGGGACACAGAACAATACTTTGTTCTTTGCGAAGCACATATGCATCATGCACGAGATCCAGACTAGGGATCCAATTTTTTACGTGTCCCGTCTCATCTTAGAGACTTTTATCGATGCTTGTGTCAAGCCCAAAAATGGGTGTCCATTGATTTTTCCACACTTGGTCTATCAAAATCTGTGAGGTTAATGGACGTAAAAGATGAAAAATAATAATCTTTGAGGTTAGTGGGGTACTATAAAGAAAGGGGGAGATGAAGAAAGATAATAAAATAGGTTAAAGGGGTAAAAGAAAAGATATAGTAAAGTTAAATCGGTATTATTAAAAAAAGGTAAAAGAGAGTATAGTAAAATTGGAGGGATATTATTGAAAAAAAGGACGTGAGAGGAGAGGAAAGAAAATAAAGTTGAAGGAAGTTAAGAGGAACGACAATAAAGTGAGTAGGATGGACCCTTCAAAACTGTAAATTAATTAGATGTTTATCCCCCACAATATAGATAATCTATATAATAAAACAAAATGGTGGGTCACACTCTAGCTATAGTGGAGTGGGCTTCATATTATTCCATTTTATTGCCTTTCCTCTTCCCCCCTCAGTGTTATTGTCTTTCCCCTCTTCCATCATTTTTTCAATAATATCCTTCAAATTTTACTATTTTTGTCCTTCTACCCCTTTAACCCCAAAGAAAATGTTTGTATCGTAAGTACGACAACCTCAAGTCTATATAATAAAACACAATAATAGGTTCCATTTCAATTACAATTGTTGGGTATAAACATCTCACCCAACTACGGTGGAATGGGTTCCACATTACCCTACTTTATTACCTTTCGTCTTCATTCATTTCAATTTTATTGTTTTTCTTTTCCCTCTTCATTTTCAATAATATCCCCCTACATTTCCTATTTTTACCCCTTTATTCTCAAAGAGGATACGACACGGGCAAATTCTAATCCATTATATTCCAATGCTCCATGAATACCGCATTATTTTTCTTTATAAGGGAATTTAAAGGTGATTTGAACATACCCTTCCACATCCAATTAATATTCGATATTGTTGTAGACATCCCATTTTCGCACTTGCCTGATTAATCAACTTATCAACCCGATCGCGATGATTCCCAATGATGGATGTTTATTTCAATGATTTATTTGTTACCAGATATGTTTCAAAAATTCAGATGAGGTATCTCAAACTAACAAAACTATACAAACCACGCTACGCTAGGAAAATATAACCCTAAAAACATAGAAATCATCATTTCACAAACAAAAAGAAGCTTTACGATAAAAATCACTAAAAAATGATCAAATTACCAAATACCCTTAACATCAAAACATCCTTAAAACCCCCCTTACGTTTAGAAAAACTCATTCGAATACATAAAACAACAAAATGAAATCAAATAAATTATTTCGTCAATTTTCACCAAATTTGATAAAATTATGAAAATACCCTTCAAAAGGGTTGACAATCATTTCACGCCAAAAAATTTCAAAAATAACACAAACTAATAATCCCATTGAATTCCTTACGAAAAATCAATTCCAAAATATCCCGGAACATCGAAAATTGACTTAAAACGCAAAAGTTCTCTTCAGGGGAAAACGATAATTTTCTAAATTTTAAAATTTTTAATTTCGAAATTAATAAATAAAATATTAATTAACGTAAAGTAAAATCTTAATAAAATTAATTTAAAAATTTGAACCAAGTCAATCTCATAAGACTTAAGTCAAAATCCTAATCTAAAAAGACCAAGTCAATTTCATAAGACTTAAGTCAAAATCCTAATCTAAAAAGACCAAGTCAATTTCATAAGACTTAAGTCAAAATCCTAATTAAAACCCTAATCTAAAGAAACCAAGTCATCTCATAGCACTTAAGTCAAAATCCTAATCTAAAAAGACTAAGTCAATCTCATAAGACTAAAGTCAAAACCTTAATTAAAATCCTAAAAGAAACCTAGTCAAACACTAACTCTACTAAAAAAACTCTATAAATAGAGAGCCTCCACAACCTAATTTCTTAGGTCAAAGAAAATTCTAGAAAAAGTAGGTTAAAAAGCCACCTTATCCTTTCAAAAACCCTGATTTTGAGCCCTAACCCCTTACCTATCATCCAAACCCTAACTTTTATAAAAAAAACTCTCAAAACTCTCCAAAAACCACCTAGAAACCCATCACACAACTAGGAAAAACTCAAATATAAGAAGTAGATACTTTTTTTTAGAGATCCGAAGCAGATCTGGTAATAGAACAAAGTGAAGAAAATTTATAAAAGAAGCTGTTCTACCATATCTGAGGGAACAAGTCGTTGCGATTGTCAAAGGTATAATTTATTTTTCTTTTTTATTTATTTTAGGTCTTTAGCAATGTAATATTCTTGGAAATTAGTAGAGATCGGCGTTTGCCGGGCGGGGTTGGTGCCTAACACCTTCCAACCCTGTGACATGATCCCCGAACTTAGTTTCTTTTTTTAGATTAATTATTTTTATCCACTTGAGTCAATGTTCGGTTCCTAGACCGTAATAACTAGGTGACGACTCCCAAACCTCGAAAATCAAAAGTGGATCCGCACACCCTGCGGATTGAGGGCATTTTCAATTGTCCAACCCCTTTGATATTGTTATATTTTGAATGAATAACAAAAAAATGACTTAAACATCTACCATCTTTAATATTTAGCAAAAAATCCTCAATTTTTCTTTTTAAAATAATCAACTATAACCTAGAAGATATTTTTTTCTCCATCTTCAACCTTAAGAATCTATCTATCTACTTAAAGGAACCAACTAGTTCCGCACCACCCATTGCCAATTGTACTCCATTACTTAAAAATTCTCCTTTGCATTTCATTTGGATGATTCCAGTCCAAACATAATAGAAAAATACTGTGCTCCTTTTCTTCTTCTTTTTCCCCAATCACGCCCATTGTTGGTTTAGTCATTTTTGTAGAATCTAATCTATGTGCAAATATCACAAGTCCCTTATCATGTATTTAGAGTGATGAACCAAGGAAGGATTGATTTTGATAATTTCAACACCATTGTGAGGCTTAAGAAACTTGTTGGAATCCATATCGACAGTTTGGACTGATAAATAATCATAGAATTTCAAGAGATAAGATTCAAGCATAGGCTCTTATTAATTTCTAAATAAAGCATAAATAGTGATTTGAAAACCAATACCTTTAATTGGTGCCAAAGAGAAGATGAGTAAAATCAATCACATGAACATAGAAGTAGCCATCAGAAGATGAATAATCCCCTAGATTATAAGTTTGCCATAATAAAATGCAATTAGCAGGTTAAAATCAATTTTAATAAAAAAACATTTTTTTAATGGAAGAGTGCAACCAACAAATAATGGTGTGCAATTGATCGGTCTTCTACTTAAATTTTAAATAAAAAGAACAAGATATGATTTTTAGGAAATAGAAGATGATGGATTTTTTGGATAACAAAAATCAAGGGGCTTTTGGACTCTATAGAAGATGATCCTGGAAGGCTAGGAGCATAACATGTTTTTTGACGAAGATCTATGGATGGATTTATCAACACGTATCTTCGCCTATTTATTAGGATAAAAACCTATACGTATTTTCACGATAGTCGTGGTGCGCTATATATCATATTGTCATGGCCATCCTAATTGTATGTAGTAGATGTCTATCAATACCATACCATACGCTTTATCGAAAACTCTCGAGGACTATGTCAACCTTGCACCTCAGTTTGAACTTCCTTTTCAACCCACTTGGTTGATGCCACATTCCCCGAGTTTCCGCTTTCAATAACCAACTTTATAATTAAAGAGGCTAAAAATAATTTATCCCGCACGTTTAAGAGCTTGAGGAGTACAGATTTTTCAAGGAAAAATCATAGAGGTTGAAGAATAGGGTATTTATGTCAGTTTCGCAAGCCTTCCAAATTAATCGGAGATCAAGGGCGTATGCCATCAGTTTAGAAAGATAGAGGGCTATCTCAAATATTCATCAAAACATTGAGGGGTAGTATCCAAATCACCCAAAGTTAAACGATCATCAAGCGCGGAACAGACTAGAGACAACAGAACCATTTTTTTCTCTTCTCTCTCTCAGGCAAACAATCATTTTTATTTTATTTTCTTCCAAATTTTGATAATTATAGCTGATAATTTTGAAAATTTATAGTCTTGAACTTCGATCTGTTTTCATTCATAATTCTGCATTAAAAACGCTATATTTTCCCCAAATTTTGAGTGTTTTTTCATGATTTACAGGTTTTCGAATTGTAGAACTAGATTTCCATGGACCAAGCCGAGTTAACTACGGAGCAGGTAAGCGATGAAATCAGTTTTTTTTTGCTTCAATTTATATTATGATTTCTGTTTTTGAATTTGAACTTATTTTTTTCTCTTACTACTTGGTTTAATCGTATGGATACATTAATTATCAAGTTCAGATTCAAATTTTGATTTAATTTCAATTGTTTTTATTTTATTTTATGTGATTCGGACAGGGGTTAATTGCGTGTTTAGTTTGAAACGCTACACTAATTTACTTCAGTATTTTATATTTTCTTTTTTCCTTATTTTATTCAATAAATATTAGCAAAATATTTAATTTGTGTCAGACTAGGTTCACTTGGTGTATCATACATGGCCAAATAGTAAATTCGCGATTAAATTTGGTGTGCTTTTAGTTTCATTCGCTGCAAATTCATGAAGGGACCTTTTTGTGGGCTTGGTTTAAGACATTTTTGAGTGATGGATCAAGTTCTCTTGTCTAAGTTGTTTTAGAGGTTTGGGTAGAAAGCAATGTGACAATGGAGAAGATTCATTTATCTAATCAAAACCTTAAGTTCTTAGAAAATTGATGCACTCAAGCTAAGTCGTAAGCATTTGGAAGATAATAACTAAAATGTATTGGAAATAAGATTATTTTCTATTTTTATTCTTTTATTTATTTGTAAAGGCATTTACGTTTATTTACTCTTTTACTAATATATATATCAGCCAAGCTCTCACAATGAGACTTGAAAATTACTTTTCTGCAATTCTTCTTGGTATCGAAGCCCTAGAGGACCCTTCTTCGATTTTTTTGCATCTTGAAGTCTCATCCCCTCATTTTTCCTCTCTTCTTCCTTCACCGACACCTCTAGATCTTGAGACCTAATAACCAAACAGCTGCTTCGTTAGAAGGTCTCCCCTTTGAGTTTATTTATTTATTATTATTTATTCTTATTCCCTTAATCACATGTTGTGATAAGGTTTTATCGTTCTTTTTCACATGCTGCAATAGATTTTTTTCACTGTATTTTTGTCCTACGATAAGGTTTTCTGCCTTTCAAAGGCGGTTTGGTTCGATTTTTTTGCATTTGATAGGGTTTCTGCCCTTGCTACTGCTATGCGAGAGTATTTCTGGGTGGTACGAGTTGTGTGACAAGACTGTTGAGCTGTGGGAAGACCTGCGACAGTAACAGAGTACTATTTGGTGACCTGAGACAACAGCAAGGCACTGTTCTATGGCCTGCGTCAATAGTAGGTGGTGTTTTTTGTGACCTGCGACATCAAAAGGCACTGTTCTGTGGCCCTGCAACAACAACAAAGTATTGTTTTGTGATCTGTGAAAACAACTGGTGTTGTTCTGTGGCCTTCATCAACAACAAGGTGCTGTGTGGAGTCCTTTGACAGCAACAACTATTGGGTGCTTTGCTGCTTGGTGCTAGTTGGTGATAGACAACAACTACTAGGCTTTGTAAGGGATTACGACAACTTTTTTGTGGTAATTTTTTGACTACAACAACTGTTTTTGTGTGTCTAGGACCATAATGATATCCCTTCAAACCAAAGTTTCGAATATGTTATTCGTAGTAAGCAATGAAATCACTTCAAGAGACCAAGGAATCTAATACCATTCTTGGAGCAAACCTCTCAATCCAACGCATTACTAATGCCCCTTTAGATGGTCGAAATTTTTAGCTCTAATCTCGGTTAGTTAGACTTTTTTTGGGAAGGAGATGAAAATCTTGATGGCTTTTGGGCATTATTAATAAGTCACCTCTTACTGATATCAAAATTGAACAATGGGATATTGATAACTGCACTATCGTTAGATGGCTTTTTAACTCTATGTAGCAAGGCATTTACATCATGTTCATGTATCATCAGATTATTTCTTCGTTATGGTCAGCCCTCACTTAGACATATACACATGTTTAGAATAACTCGAGGATCTACGAGTTTTATCGAGACATTGTCCAGGCTACTCAGGGGACTCAGAGTGTAATTGACTACTTGGATTCCTTATGTTTCGCTGGGAGGAGCTCTCTCACTATGAGTCTATGGTTGAACTGTCTGTAGAGATAGTTAGGTTTGTGGTTACGCAGGTTTCTAGACACTAGACATACTAGTTTCTCATGGGTTTACGTCTTGAGTTTGAGACACTTCGAACACAAATCCTTAATAATATACCCTTACCCTCTTTATTTGAGACATTTGCGATCATTGATAGTGATGAGCATCGTCGTCGTGTAATTCCCTTTCAAACTCAGGCCCTTGACATTATCTCTGCTTCAACTATAGATTAGAGGTCGTGGCTGAGGTAAATGAAATGATTTTACTTGCAGTCATTGTGGGAAGATTGGCCATGAGAAGTCCCGTTGCTTCCAACTTTATCCCCATCTATTGCGATCTTTTCCTTTTCCCTTTTTGGGACAGTTTGCTCCCCATGCTGCTGTTGTGTAGTCATCATCTGTTCCTCCTACTGATACATCTATTTTCCTTGGTACTATTGATTTGTAATAACTCCATACTCAGATTGCTACAATTGTATGGGATCAGGTCCATGCTCAGATTCACTTATCTTTGACTATGACCAAAATTACCATGCCCCCATGTACATCTTCTGCATTTCATATTACTCAGTTTGGCTCTACTTATCTGACTTGGGTAATTGATCTTGGTGCTTCTGATCACATGATCGATGAGTCTAGTCATTTTACCTATTCTATTTTTCCTCCTACTCATAAGGAGGTTTGCCTTGCTGATGGGTCTCTTACTCCTATCCACAATAAGGGTACCATCCCCTTATCTTTTGATTTTTTTCTAAACACTGTGCTTCATATTCTTTTAGTATTACCAAATCTTTAAATTGCTTCATAACTTTTTTTTCTACTCATTATATTTTTTAGGATCTAACTTTGAGGAGGATTTTTGGCAAGGGGTATGAGAGAGATGGGTTGTACCTGTTTGGATCTCAACCTACTGCTGTTCCGACGATTGTGCTTCCATTACCTAAGAGCCATACTTTTTCCTCTCAGACTTTAGATTTATGGCATGCTCGATTAGGACATGCTAATTTTCAACACTTATGCTTTTTATTTCTTATTTTAAAAACTTCTTGTAGTGGACACAAGTTTTAGTACTCTGTGTATGAGCTTTTTCAACACATACGTACTTCTTATATTCCTTGCATGCATTGGTTTAATACAATGTTTGATTTAGTCCATTCTGATGTGTGGGGACTTTTCCCTATTACTACTTTTATTTGTCATAGATATTCTGTTACTTTTTTTGATGACTATTCTCTTTATTCTTAGGTTTACTTGATGCGTTCTCGTTCTGAGGTTCTTATTTTTGATAATTTTCTTTAAATAATTCATACTTAATACAATATCATAGTTAAATATCTTAGGCCTGATAACGGAGGAGAATATATTTCTGATGGGTTTCGATCCCATTTTCATGAGCATGGTATGCTCCACCAGTTGAGTTGTCTTTACACCCTTGAACAAAATGGGGTGGTGGAACGTAAGAATCACCATCTTATGAACATTGTCCGTTGTCTTCTTAGAAAGATGCATGTTCTCAAGTTATATTGGAATATGACAGTTCTCACTGTGATTTTTCTCCTTAACCTCGTTTCGAGTTGCACCTTAGGTGGACAGGTATTTTCTTGGGTTAATCTTATATGCCAAAGGGGTATCATTGTTATGATTCCCTTCCTCATTGTGTAATTTATTCTTTAGATGTCATTTTTTTAAATGTTCCCTATTTTCGTGCTACATCTTCTTTGCAAGATTTTTTTTCCTTTCCAGGATCCCTCTCCTGTAGTATTACCCTCTCCATTTTTCTTTTCATTTTTTTTGCAAAACTCTTTTCCTTTGTAGGATCCATCTCCATCTTTGCTGTCTCTAAAGGTCTACTCTCGTTGCCCTTTTCCATCTCCAACCTTGCCAACTTCCTCCTTAGACTCAGGTATACCTACTCTTATTCCTAGTCCTTCTATTTCTGACTCACTTGTCTATTGCATTTTGCAAAGATAAGCGGGGGTATGTTACTGATCATCCTATTGTCCAGTTTATTTCCTATCAGTGACTCTTTCCTTTTTATTATGCCTACCTTGCTGCCACTGATTTTATTTAAGTTCCTCGATTTGTATCATAGGCTTTACGAGACCCTAAGTGGACTGGATTTATGATCGCTGAAATGGATGCTATGTAGAAGAATCACACTTGGGAGCTTGCTCCTCTTCCATCTGGAGAGCGGATTGTTGGTTGAAAATGGGTTTTCACTGTCAAGTATCTTGCGGATGACATCATCTATCGATACAAGGCCTGCTTAGTTGCTAAGGGATTCACACAAACTCCAAGTAAGGATTTTGGTACTATATTTGTTCTTGTAGCTAAACTTTTTACTGTCCGCCTCCTGATTTCATTAGCTACTTATCATTCATGGTTTCTTCACCAGCTCGATGTGAATAATGCTTTTCTAAGTGGTGATCTGACTGAGGTTATCTATATGAACCTCCTTCTTTGGTTTTGTCGTCAGGATTCTCGAAAAGTATGTCGTATTCTCAAATATTTATATGGCCTGAAGCAGTCTCCTCGAGCCTGATTTCAAAGTTTTTTTGGGGTCATTTTATCTATGAAGTTTCCAGATGCCACTTAGATCTTATTTGCTTTGTTCGTCGATGAGTAGATGGCCGTTGCACCATAATTTTGTTTATGTGGATGGCATTATAATAACTGAAGATAATGCATAGTGGATTGATAAAGTTAAGATGTTATTGGGCCGTGCTTTTGAGGTTAAGGACTTGGGTCCCTTCAAATACTTCTTGGGGATAGAAGTGGTCCGCTCTCACCATGAAATTTCGTTATCTTAATGCATATACACATTGGATCTTCTTCAAGACACTAGTATGCTTAGTTGTCGTCCTTCATGTCAAAGCTGGTGATCTATGATTTAATCTTTCTTATTATCAGAGACTTGTAAACTGCATGATTTATTTTACTAACACAAGATCGGATTTGACCTTTACGTTTAGTGTGGTAAGTCAGTTCATGCATGCCTCACGCACCTTTCATCTTGATGTTATTTATCGTATTCTTCACTATTTGAAGTCTCGTCTTGGTCTTGGCTTTTTCTACTCTTCCACAGCTCAACCACATTTGTCCTATTTTACTGATGCTGATTATGCTAACTCACTTACAGATAGAAGATTTACCTCTAATTTCTGTATTTTCCATGGTGATAATGTAATCTCATGGAAAAGTAAGAAATAAAGTATGATTTTCTATTATTCTGCTGAAGCTGAATATCATGGTATGGTCCTTGGCATTTGTGAGCTTATTTGACTTAGATCTTTGTTGATGGAGCTAGGTTTTTCGGTCTTTGGCTCTTCCACTTTGTTTTGTGATTACAAGTCTGCCATCATGCTTGCTTCTGATTCAGTTCTTCACGAAATAACCAAGCATATAGAGGTTGATGTTCACTTTCTCAGGGAGAGTTTGATTTGTTGCTCTTCAAATAGTCTTTGTTTCTTCTTCATAATAACTTACTGATATGCTTACGAAATCTATTGGTCTTTTTTTTACTAACTCTCTGGGCTTAGTTGATATATTTACCCTAGCTTAAGGGGGAGTATTGGAAATAAGAATATTTTTCTAGTTTTATTCTTTTATTTCTTTGTAAGGGAGTTTACGTCTATTTACTCTTTTACTAATATATATATGGGAGCAGTTCGGTAGCCCTAAAGTTTGCCAAACATCTTGCCAAACATTTTTTATAAATCAATTTTGATGGGGTTAGAAGTTTTGGAATAGGCTGATTTTTTTTAGGATGATCTCTATCGTGAAGAGATCATCCTCTTCAAAAATCAGCTCATTTTGAAACTTCTAACTCTAGTTTACAAGTTGAAGAATTGTGAACCGTCCAATTTTTGTAAATCACTTTTGATGGGGTTAGAAGCTTTGAAATAGGTTGTTTTTTGTGAGGATGATCTCCTCATCATAGAGATCATCCTCACAAAGAATCAGCTCATTCCAAAGCTTCTAACCCATGTTTTGAAAAATGTTTGGCAAACTTTAGGGCTGCTGAACCGCCCCCTATATATATATCTATCTGCCAAGCTCTCATAATGAGACTTGACAATTACTTTTCTACAATTCTTCTAAATGAATGAGGATTGTTTGAAGCAAATTCAATTTATGGTAGAGTTATTCCATTAAATGGGTATTTTGTAGAACTTGTGGTCTAATTGACACCGTTTTGTATAGTATTCCTTAGTTTTAATGAGATTTCAAAGTAAAGTATCCACGAAAAAGGGCTTTTTTGGTAATCCACTTGGCAAACAAAATGCCAACTAGGTCCATGAAGTTAATCTTTAATGAGTGATGGATAAAGTACTATTGGTGAAGTAGTTTTTAGGTTTTTGGAGGAATTTAGGAAGCAACTTGACCATGGAGGATACTCATTTAAAGCATTCTAATGAAATTTTCTGTTGTGAAAATGAAGTTTACTCAAGCTACGTTAAGAGTTTGAAAGTGTAAAATTAAAATGACTGAGGATTGTTTGAAGGGAAACCCATTCATTCTGATTTGATCAAGGGGAGATTTTGTAAGTTTTGTGGTGTTGCCACACACAATGTTTTTAGATGTTGGGATGTGAGGTGAGACGCTCAATTGGCCAATGCCCATGAGGTGTAAGCCTTAAGGCACAAGCCTCAAGTGCATGGAGTTTTTGAATAATTAATATAACATATATATGTAACTAACATTGAAAAATAGAAAAATTGATGGCCACCACATCTTTCCAAATTTCAAGCTTCAAATCTGCTTCATAAAATTCAAAGTTTGATCACCTACATTAATAATAAAAAATATTGCTATTTTTATATTTCAGCACGACATTTTATATTTTTGAATTTTGAGTAATTGATTTTTTGTGTGTGTAGTAAATACAGCTACAGACTATTTAACTTTCTTTGCATAATACTAAATACTAAATACTACAAAAAAATATTTATGAATCAAATCAAATCAAATCAAATCAGTAGAACAACTTTCTTTTCATATATTATGTATTATTTTATATTCAAACTTATTTCTTAATGTTCCCAATATCGCATGTCATCAATGATAAAGAAACATAAGAAGTGAAGAAGGAAAAGAATAAGAAGTGGAAGAGTGAGGAAGAAAAAAAAAATGGTTGGTCTAAGTTTGAAAAAACAAGAAAAAATAGAACTTGACGTATGTGCATCGGCCAAAAGGTGTATGCCTCAATCATGCCTCTCACTATAGCATAAGGCCTTTGTGTCCCTTTTGGTATGAGGTGTTCGCCTTAATGTTTTTATATTTCTTCCTTGTGTAGTTGTGCCTCAAGGCATTTTTAGTGAGCCTACCCTGAGGCACTTCTAGAGGCGTAAACCTCACATGTCTTGGAAACATTGGATAATAAAGTATTATTTCCTAAGTGTGG
The DNA here is from genome assembly GCF_017979445.1 of Akebia trifoliata. Taxonomy (NCBI): domain Eukaryota; kingdom Viridiplantae; phylum Streptophyta; class Magnoliopsida; order Ranunculales; family Lardizabalaceae; genus Akebia; species Akebia trifoliata. Next base: position 34,421,145 of record NC_141378.1, read on the forward strand.
CTCATTACTCCCCCTCAAAGATACTTTGAACCCTGATAGATCCCCATTGCATGTAGCTTTCTTTATTATTCTACCTAGAGCCTTGATAACTAGGTTGAAATGAAAAGAAGAGAAGGATCACCTTGCCTTAGGTCTCGTGAACTTTTGAAAAACCTGCCCTGGGGCCCATTAACTAGAATGGAAAATGACGCCGATGATATGCAATTCATAACCCATCCATCCATGTGGCCCTGTGTATCAACCAATATCTTCCCAGAACATCATTTTTCTACTTTCCTTTAATCCTACTTGTGGTGCATAGATGCTTTCCTCTACCAAATTTTTTTATAGTTTTTTCCCATGGAACAAAACTTGTAGCCTTTGCCAACTCCTTGGCTTTTGCCCCTACAATTGGGTGTCAGTGCAATGTGTCACTTCTAGTGAATGACCTAGTTCTAGCATGCGCTTGAAATGGCTTATCAAGTTTCATAAGAAAAGGGTTTTGCAATGTTATACATTGGATACTGACCAAGGTTGCCATCCTTCTGGGTTCGAGGCCTTCAATGTAACCATATAAGATCAAGTTTGGCACAGTTTGCTAAAGCACCAAACACAAGAAAATTACGTTAGTAAACAATTACATGTATTACTTTGGTATTGAGATACAGTTTCAACTATGAAATGATGAAAATATATTCTAGTGGTTTCTTCTTTCAAATCCTAGTATTGGAAGTTGAAATAATCTAATTCTGGTACATTGTGACGAAAATTATCTCATATAGATGGTTACTATTTCAGTATTTCATCAGATCGATTGTATCATTGCTTTTATTGCTAATTAAATGTTTGATCATGTTGATACTGGCAAATCAGCAATTTCCTTGGTTAAATGAGTTAAATATTATCATGGTTTATGACATGGTTATTTCCATAAGGCTATTAGGTTGTTAAAAAAATACAAAATAAAAAAGTCTAGTAGGTTGCCACTACCTTTCTTTTGACATCTTGTTTTATTCCTCAAGGTTCTCAAGAGGAACATCCCATGGGAGACTTACATGACAACTAAGTTGATCACAGGAACATGCCTTCAGCTATTAAGGCGTTATGATAACAAATCTGAAAGCTATCGGGCAGCACTACTTGACTATGTAAGTTTTATGGAAACTCTGCTCTGTTAGCTTAATTTTGAAGTTCATAAACGTTTGTTTTGAACCTTTCTTGATTAGATCATAGGCTTTTGTTCCTTGCTTTCGCTGCTATGACCTTGACAATCGTTTCCTGCAGTGCCTGTAGGTTCTACATGGTTAAAGATAATTTAACCTTTTTAAGTTTTGCGGGGGTTTAAAGGTGTGAAGACCTGTCCGTAATACCACAAATCTCGAGGAAATGTTCCAATAAGTATGTAAGATCAAAGGATTGGGAAGCCTACCAGAAAATAAGTTTGGAGCAAAACATCTTCGGAAGATTTGTTAAAAAGAAGTGCACTCGAAAAATTAACGAAGAAATTGAGACAAGTGGGACTACGAGTTAAGGACAAGAGATATAAGGATTGAGAGTTTTGGAAAATGGGTACTGCATTAGATAAATCTTGATAAGTTATTCAAGATGGTATATTCACACATCAATCCGAGGAGGATTGAACCCGAACTCAGATCTTCCAAAAAGATCATATGAATCAATCTGAGTTGACTGAGTCAAGTCTTAATTTTTAGCTGTGTGAGTTTAAGGAGAGACCCCACAAAACACTAATTGAGTCATTAACTTTAAACTAGGGTTGAACCATAAAGAAATTAGGTTAATAATTAATTGAGGTTACTCAAATATACTTTAGAAAATACTATTATGTTCTCTGTGGTAATATAGTAATAGGTCTAGCTTGAATCAATTGTGTGATATGGAACATGAGTTCAATAAGGATTCTTTGAGGAAATATGTTTTATTGGAAAACAAAACTCGAACTCAAACTTAACGAGTTAGCATAGTTACAAATTAGGAAGTTAGCAGTGAAAGGTTAAGACTTAGTTAGGAATTAGGATTAAGGTGTCCTAATCTTTGGAAGCTGGTATTAATCAATATTGTAAGAATGATTATGGTTGTGTATGTCAGAGCTTACGAGAGATAAGATTTCCTATGCTAGAAATATTAACGGATGGGTAGTTGGGATCAGTTAGTACCCGGAATCATTGACTTTAGGTGAGAAAGTGCCCAGTGTTCATTTATAATCTGGGTCAAGAGTACCCAGTGTTATTTACTTTTGGCTAGGGAGGGCCTATGTATTTATGTTTAGGTCAGGAGTACCCGGGGTGTGTTTATTTATTTTTGGGTTATATTGAGAAAGGAAAGTGGGTGTATAAGATAGTGATACTTTAGATTTCACATGTCAGCCTGATAGGCACGATTGGATCCCGTGATCGAAAGAAGCTTATAATAGTCAACCCGATTGACCTAGGTGAAGAAGGGTCCCCGTAATCGTGGGATATTTTAGTCAACGACTAACCTGAGTCGGACAAAGGGCGAACCACTTGAGTTAGTCCGGCTGTAGAATCGGGAATTAACGTTGATGTCCCTCAACGGTAATTATGGGATTCATTAACTAAGGCATGAATATCAGTCGTGAAATCTATTGTACGTTTTGGTATACAACACCGTACTTGTCGGCATTATAATGCTAGTATGATGAATATGTTTATTTTCTGTTGATGAGATGTGGAATGTGATTTATATTTTGAGAATACTGGAATCTAGAAACTTAGACATTTGAATCGGGAAATTTGATTTCTAATAGTTGAAAATAAGGGAGCAAAAAAAAAAATAATTACTATGCCTTAATTAGGCTTTAAGGTGATTACATGGTCCAATAAGTGAAAAGACTAAAAAGGATAAAAGATCTATAAAACAAATAAAATAAGAGTTATTCAACACTAATTATAGGTTGTAAATATGGAAGTTAGGAAATAAAGAAATGGTGTATAGTTTGTAAGGTTTTTGAGGAAAGTTATAGTTTTATAACGTAAGGGTATTAGATGGTTTAGATGGAATGTGTTTGATATATTTTATATCCAGTTATGGTAAAATGTGTAAATATTATATAATTACTTAGATTAATCGACAAACTACATTAATCGTGATAAGATATTCCTCTATATATATATATATATATATATATATATATATATATATATATATATAGGCAGCCCTAAAGTTTGCCAAGTTTGGTGCCAAACATTTTTTGTAAATCACTTTTGATGGGGTTAGAAGTTTTGGAATAAGCTGATTTTTTGTGAGGATGATCTCTACCGTGAAGAGATCATCCTCACAAAAACTCAGCTCATTTTGAAACTTCTAACCCTAGTTTACAAGTTGAAGAATCGTGGACCGTCCAATTTTTGTAAATCACTTTTGATGGGGTTAGATATTTCGGAATAGGCTGATTTCTGGTGTGGATGATCTCCTCATCATAGAGACCATCCTCACAAAAAATCAGCTCATTCCAAAGCTTCTAACCTATATTTTTTAAAATGTTTGGCACCAAACTTGGCAAACTTTAGGGCTACTGAACCGTCCCCATATATATATATATATATATATATATATATATATATATATATATATATATATCAGAAAACTACATTGATATTGAGTCCGTAAGTTATGATTTTAGCTTGGATTACTCGGTCATTCTATAAACATATTGTGATTCTATTCTACTGAGTAACATACTTGTTATTCACCCAATTCTACTTCTCAGTTGCAGGGTTGGTGATTTTCGTTCTAAATCCAGTTTAGTCGGGATGCCGGCTTGGTTGAATGCGATTGAGGATTTCACAAGAATGTGTTTTGAGTCAATACCAAAGAATGAGAATTTAGTCGGGTTTGTGTGCATGATAACATTAGAGATCCAGGAGGATGAATCAACCATTGTGTCTAACAGGATGTGGATTACTGTAGAATATTAGTAATACGCTAGAAATGTAAGTTGTAAGGTTGAGGGTCATAACTTTTTGGGTATTTACTGTTGGGGATTTACTTTTGAAGTTTCTATAAATGTTGGATGTTTCTTTTTGGGGTTTGGATGTACTTATACTTTTGCAGTATTACCAGGTGTATATATATAAATCTTTTAAAGCTGTACTCTAATGATTTTGGTATACTTGTTTGGAGATTTAGGGTCTGTTCTTTACAGAAGCCAGCTCCAGCTCTAGAAGCTGGTTTTTGGAAGAAGCAGAAGCCAAGAGCCTGAAAAGCCATATTTAGCAGAAGCTTGTTAGTTACAGAAGCACAGAAGCTAGAAAAGCCTGTTCGTTTTACAACTTTTTATTGTTGGATTCTGGTAAAATGACCAGAATACCCTTAATATTGATAATGCACCTAGAATGCACAAAAAATGATCAGAATACAATAAATATATGATTACACTAATATATATATATATAAATTATCAGAATTAATCATTTTCAATTTAAAAAAATGTATAAATTTTATGATTTTATCGAAATTTCAACAGCATCTCTTCTTAAAAATGGACATATGAAATTTTCCTGATAAATAAAATACCTGCATAATACACAATCTAATATCCACATAATGGACATATTTAAACTAAGGTTGCATTCAAACCCATAGAACATACAAAGTATGATAAAACTGCAAATACCCAAAAGTGTGCATGCACTATGAGGTTACCATGGACTAATGAGATAGTATTGGAAATTTGCATATGATTATGAGTGAATAAGTACACTATTAACAATACCTCTCAAGCAAAGTCCATCCTAATGGATTCCAAAAGCCAATGAGCATGCCAAACACTAAAAATAGAAGGAAAAAAAAATAGAATAACTACCCCATCTTTCTTGATTATGGATTTCACTTATAAAAAACAAAGAAGGGCATTTTACTTTTATAGTAGTTTGAGAGATAAGATTGAGTTCTGTAAGTTTAATAGAGTGATGGACTAATGGCAATGGTTTTCATAATTGGCCAGAGATACTTCAGCTCATCAAGTCACAAAACTTGAACCATGCTGACAATCTCATGCAAGACATTTTTGTTTTCATTTCTATTATAAACAGATAACACAACTTATCAAAAGAAAACATACACATACAACACATGCAATACACTCATTCTTTTAGACATACTCATAAGAACTAGGCACGCACAAAATTCTCTATTTTTTTTCTAAAAATTCAAAATATTCTTTGAATAAGAGATTACCCGATTAAATTGGTGAATCAGCGAATCAATAAGATATTTGTTGATTAATCGTCAAATATGATAACATTTTTACCCTTCACCCTCAAATTTTATGTTCATTCAATAACAAGATAGCGTCTTTAGGGAGGTTGAAGATGATGGGTTTTGGTAAGAAATCGAAAAATATTATTCATATCCCCTGGCAAAATTTTTACGAAACTTTCCCAAATTTATCAGAATTGTGTTTAATGATTTAATAAAGCCAATAATACCCCTCCAATTTCCTCTTCTACCCCTTTTCCAATAATACCACGCCAATTTTATTGTTTTTCTTCTTTTACCCCCTTAACCCCAAAGTGCGAGCAAACTCTCTTACGATGATAAACAACAATATGGATTGTAAAAATGAAAATACTAGGGTTCTACCACATGACATAGGTATAAGAGAGCCAGAAAACCAAAGCAACTATATTCTTAATCAAAATTAGAATATTATCACATTAACTGCAAAAATCTTAATATTTATTATATAAATAATGTTGACATAAATAAATAATTGAAAAATAAAAATATAACTACGTATTACAAAATATTTACACGAGTTGTTTTCTTTTCAGAGTCACATATTCCCAAATCCCCTCCATCAACCAATAAACAAGATGCATCTACAGAGGCATAAGGAAATGATTGAGAATCTTTACATGGAGAAGGTAATTGTAACACCCCGTGTTTTTAACTCGCATCTCGAGAAGATCAGATAGTATTTATTCGAAGAATATTTTAAAAAGATAACTTAGAGTAAATTACTTAGATTATGCTATGTTCATTTTTGTTGGAAACCAACTTCGTCATTAGTTTAAAAACTATCGAAATATATATAGTTTAGCCTGTAAGCAAGTTTGAATTCAAGTTCGGGTGAAAAAGTAAACAAATCCTTTATTTCGTGTTGAACGGGACCTAAAATAGAGAATTTTAGCTAGAGGGGGAATCAGGAAGATTCGACCATACCATTAGGACCGCAATGAAAAATTATTCGAAACGGTATACTCGTTTATCATTTTTAGAGTCCGGATAGTCAAGTTACGGTCGAAACTAGAAATGATGGGAAAATTACAAGTATGCCATCAGCTTTTTTATAAAAGAAAGTAAATTTTCTTTTATTCTCATTTGTTTCCCTCTTCTCTAAAAAACTAAAAACTCAGATTTTCTCAACTTAGGATTTTCTCCTCTCTTATCCTCAAGTCCGTTGAAAACGAATGACCGTTGAACCCCGATGAAGAAGATAAAGTTGTCGGTTACTACGATAGCTACAACCTTACCCTCTTTGTTAACCCATTCACGTCCGTTTCCTCACCCTCCATCAAAAATCGGCTAGTAACTTAGGGTATCGTCACACTCGGAGCTTCACCTTGTTAGTAGAGGCTCGTCTTCTAGGGTAGAAGTGGAGGAGAGTGCCGTTGTCGAAGGAGTTGCAAATCCTCGTCCTCTTTGCATCAAACTCAGCTCAACATCAACTCTTTCACCACCAACCTTGATCATTGTGCGAGTTTATCACGTTCGACGTCCACAAACCAAGTAGGAGACTTTCAATTCCTATTGGTAACTTTAGATTTCTAAAATGTGCATTTAGGTTTTGAAACAAAACTTATTGTTTGCATTTAAATCGTAGAAAATTGTTGTTTGATTTCAAATTCATGGTAGAAGTAGATGTTTTGATTATGTTTTATTAAGTTTTAACCATAAACTCGTGGGTGGGTTGAATGATTCGAAGAATGGAAGAAGAATTCAAAAAAGGGATCGAAAACTCGAATGTTCGAGTGAGGATTCAGTGCAGTCGGCGGGAAGGGTCGGTGCCACCGGCACCTATCGAAGGTATTCTGTCAGTCCCACCGACAGAATCAGGGTTCTGCCACCAATGAACCCAAAGCTCGCGTGAAATTTTATGCTGTCGGCAAGAGGCGTCGGTCCCACCGACAGAATCCTGGCTCTGCCACCGACCATCTGCCGACAGAAATAGTTCTTCAGAACTGACTTTTGTCTTTTGTGTTGTCCTCCTCAAACCTTATACATGTTTCCCAACCTTCATTTCATTAAAAATATTTAAGTAAATGTCTTATTTTTAGTTTTTTAATGAAATTAAGGTTTTACCCCCCATTTCGAAATAATGAGAATGGTTTCAAGATCCCAATCTTAAAGGATCAAAATCTGAATTTTGGTTTCAAGAACAAAATGTAAATTTCGACGTTTTCGACAAATTTTCAAAATGTAATAACTTTCGCATTACTTTGAATTAGATTTCAAAAATTATATAGTGTCGAATATCGTGATCGAGACTTTCATTTCGAAAAACCCATTTTCAATTCCGAGAATTTTGAAAAATTGAGTTTCCGACACTTAGTCAAATTTTTACCAACTTTCCTCGTTTTTAACAGCTTTGGTCCCGTGCATCGTCAGGACCACGTTTTGAATAAATTTTGATGGTTTTCGATGAAAAGATCAAAAATGACTTTGAAAGATTGGAAATGAATGGTTGACTTGAAGAGACGAAAAATGAGAATGTCGAGAGAATGGGAAATGGATGAATCGGTAAAATATCAGAATTACACCCGAGGGGTGATGTCTGCATTTTACATTATATTGTTGTGTGTAGGTTGGTGAAAGGATATCCAGGTTATTAATGAAAGGGTTGCATGTTTATTTATGATTATGTTAGCGCGTGCGTTGAGTACTATTATTTATTTTTAGGCCGAGTGGCCACAGTTGCATGGTAGGAACTGGATATCCATTCTCAACCCTGTTCTGTTAATTTCTCTTTTGTTTTTATATATTATATATATATATATATATATATATATATATATATATATATATTAACTATTTTGTGAGCTGTTAAAGGGTTTGTGAATACCTGAAAGGATAGTGCGTCATATTATCCGGAGGGGTGCACTATCCTGGGATGTATGGTAGGGACCACCAAACTCATACGTGATATAGGACGCGTATAAGAGTGGAGTTACAATTGGAATCCGGGTCCATTCATTTCTTATCTTTACCAGTGAACGTGTATTGTAAAAGTAGTCGTATATGAGTGGAATGTTATTTTGGGAATCACATGCACGCCTGATAGTCATAGACGAAGATGATTGGTCAGTGATCACTAACAATCTAGTAGTAGTCAAATGTTCTGACACATCGAAAAGAGACCTATTGCTTATGGTCACGTCAAACGGCCCGCTTGAGCCGGAGAAATGGTCACCAGTGTGGTAAGCGCAACGACTGGCCACAAAATCAGGAACTAAAAGCCAGATTTATATTGTAACATCATGTCCTGACTGGGAGCGATCCAGTCGTGAATCTCAACGCTCAAATTCCATTACTCCACCACTTGTATTATGTATCTGTTGTCATAATTCGAACTATAAACTGAAAAGCATGTTTACTATTTCAATGTTGTCAACTATATTTGCATAAATGGAAAATGTATAATGAGTATGGATGATTGATGCTATGTGTAATTTTTAAATTGTTTAGTTGCTCATCCCTGGCTATATGTACCAGTTATTCGTAGTTTCAATGGTAAAACTTGCATGTTTTGAAATAATGCAGTATGATTATTCGATCACGTTAGGTGAGGTTATTAGTAGGAATTGTTTGTAGACCTACTGGGTAACCATTGTTACTCACCCTTTCCTTCCATTTTTTTTAGTTGCAGAGCCTGTACTTAGGGAGACGAGTGTTGAGCCATCCGTCGAGGAGCATCTGATTGGTCAGATCAACGACCAATGTCTATTATCCGGTGAGCATTGGGATTATTTCTCGTAGGAGTTAGTTCGTCCTTGGAGGTGTACATAGTGTTTTGGGCCGAGTGATAGGACTATGTTAGAGTGAGGATAAAACTTTGTAATCCTGTATAACTCTATCCCTTTTTGCGCAACTCTGACCTTGTTTTTTGTTGTTCATAAATTATTTCGTCTTCCGTTTCATATTCATTATGGATATATTACTTTATATAGGATTGTTGGAGTTGGTTTACCAGGTTTGAGTTCTTTGAAACGCTAACATAAACAGAGGAGACCATGCCAAAATTTCAAGGCGCCACCTAGTGCTTCTAGACGGCCTTGCGATTTGTGTTAGCATTTGGCGGGGGCGCTATAGTAATGACTCAGGGTCCCATAACACTGCATAGAAAGTTGATTGTCTTCTTCCAAGGAGAACTAAGAATATATTGTTTTCATTCAACATATCATTTATGAACGCTTTCTTTACTAGCAGCTCTCTTTCTTCCTTTTGGCGATCTCTCAGACGAGAACTTCATGCCCTTGGAAGTAAGGCTCAAGGTACTCCGGCATTCAAATAATTCCAGCAAATTCAAACTGGAGAAAAAATTAGGTGCCCACTTTAATAAGTTTGGACACCAAAAGAAAAGAAGTAATCTACAGAAGCATATGTGAAGAATAAATGTATAGGAGACATCCATCAAAAAATTAAATAAAATGTAGGCTTAAGCTCAATGTATAGAGCATGTGAAATCAAGACTGAGCCATCGGAAGAAAATGCACGCACTATTTATTAGGCATTTAAAATACTAGATCGCCCATTTGACAGATTATCCTTCTATTGGCCATGTAGATGGTGTCATTGCTAGGTTATTCCTATATCCTACCATATGATAATCCTTCCCCACTAAATTGTAGCAATTTTAAATTAAAAACAGTTGAATAGAAAAAAGAAAGAAAGAAAGAAATATGCATCTCTTTACCACATAGAAGAGTCCAAGTGGGCTGAAACTCATGAAATAGCTAAGTTGGGTCTAAGGATCTCCAAGGGCATGCCACATTAATTTTCATATGTGAAGAAAACCCTGCCACATGGAAAACACCCTACAAACCCGTTCCATTATTGAATTTGGGAATTGTAATCAATGTTTCCAGAGGTGTTGGAGGCTTACACCTCAAAACTCGCCTCTGGCCGAGGCTCTTATAAAATATTTTGAGGCTTTAAGGAAAGCCCCCCTCCCCAATCACACCTTACTCAAAGAGGAGTTGAAAAGGTTTACGCCTTAGGGGATATTCACACATTTTTGGCACCTTTCATCTAAGGCGTGACGTATTGCATTTCTTTCTCTTTTTCCCCTATATTTTTGTAGTATCATTAATAGTCTTTATATCTATAAAATTATTCTTGTTAGGAGATTCAATTTATATATAGTCTCCAGCTCTTGTTCAACTAGTTTTTTTTTTCCTCGTTGTTGCTATCTTTCTCTTTATTGAACTCATGCCTCTGATACTCCTTCTAGTATTAGGTGATGTTATGCTTTTTTAGTTAGAGTGGTTATAAAGTATGAAACTAAGGATATGATACAATTTTATTTGATTTTGATGAATTTGGAATTTTGGATTTTAAACTTCAAATCCTAACTTTGTTACTATAATAAGAACCTGCCAAATGGAGAGATTACATCAATGAGATACGCACTTCTCACAACCAGCTGGAAGAATGGTTAACGCATGATCTCCACCATTATCAAGGAATATCATGTCAGTTAGTCATTTCATCGAACATATAGATAGTAGACACAGAGGGGAAATGAGAGAAAATCTGAATTAAACAAATGGGGTAATCTCATATTGGAAATCTAGAATATAACGACCGCATTAACAGATCCAAATATTTTGGCATATTGGTTTGGCTACATATCCTTTCGACTAATCTGTCATCGCATCTCACATATCCATCAAAATATGAAATTAACCAAAATACAAGCTAATAATTAACCAAATAAAAAATCGATACCTTATATATGAACTCTTCAAAATTATAAACAATCAATCAACTAAACAAGATCCAAAAACTCCCAAACCTGATTCCTAAATTAACTTATAAAAAATAAAAATAAAAAACTAAAATTACATCACACACAAAACTCTTCAAAATCAGAAAAGAAAAAAATTTAATTAAACAAATAACCACCAAACAAAATGGGAAATAAAACTCCATATCTGAATCCCAAGTTGCAATCCTAAATAAAAGCCTTCAAAATATTGATTCAACACTAAACCCCAACATAAAATTCCGAGACATAAAAAATCGATACCTTAATTGGTTGTTAATGGCGGAGAGCAAGGGACGAGATCTGTCTTCTATGGTTAGGGCTTTTCGTTTGGTTAGTTGTAAGGAACAGATGAGAGAGGCGAGCTGCGACAGTCGATCGACGGACTTGCAGAAGATGAAGATGAGAAACATAAATCGTTTCTCGATTTCTTATAACATGAGGGAAAGATAAGAGAAGGGAGAAGGGATCTTGACTGCCGATCGTTTGGGCGACGCTCTTGCAGTAGATGAAGATGAGAGAGGCGAGAAGGTTGCCACAGTCGATCGATTTAGGTTATATTTTGGTTGAAAATTCAATTAAAGGTGGGGGGCATTTAGGTAATTGTAATTGAACCATTTTTCGGTAAATGGCTTCGCACAAGAGCCTTCCCAAGAAGCGCGCACGGGACGTTTCTGAAAAAGAACCCTTTTTTAGTTTTTTTTTTTAAATCTGTTGGCGTGAAATGAACGTAGATGATCAGGCTTTTTATGCTTAAAAGCCAAAAAAGTAAAACAAGCAGGGTTCAAAAGCCCAAACGAACAGCCCCTTAGTATACTATAATTGAGATTTTAATTTACCCCTTAATTAGGTCATGAGCCATTGTTGTTTTATATTTTATCGGAAAATGATGTGTCAGGTCGTGCCCCGTCGGAGTGGGGCATGACAAAAGGTCAACTCCCTTGTGTCTTTGTGCTACACATAGAACAAACGTATAGTTTGTAGGGTGTATGGATTTTTCCTATATAGATCTGCTAGTTTGTTTCCTACAGATGTTACTCATCAGAAGAAATAGGTTTCTTAGAGATGTTTATCACATATCTGATTTCAATTATTTCTGAAGGAGAAGTGTTTTTTGTGATAATCTTTTTTGTATTTGCTTTGTATCCCCACTCACGGGGCCTACTGGCAACTGTTTGGATATTCCATAACTACCTTTTGGATGTTTGTAGCCTAAATATACTGGGTTTACAATACTCACTATTTTTTTTTCTGAAGTTCTTTCTTGATATTTAATGTATGTGAGCTTCTATTGCCACACCATTTTTTACTAATAACACACCATTGTGTAGCACCCACTTACTTTCTTAGCTATATTTTTAATGAATTTCGATTCTACTGTTTCAAATTGAAACATGATGTACTCTTCTCCATTTTCGTAATCTAGCTTTTATGAAAAACTTCTCCTTCACAACTGAGAAGGGGGGTGGGGTTTTGAGAAACCCTAACCCGAAGAAAGCTAAAAGTACTGGCAAAGAGGTAGGAGAGGGCTGTGGCTATGAAACGGTGGTGGTGGAGAAGGAATGATGGTGTTCGGGTTGAGATGGTTCGTAAATACATTGACCTGATTCAGTCTAGATGAGGTTGATATGATCCCATCTTGAAATAGACAGAAAAGGATGGTTTATATGATCTGATTTGTTAAAGTATCTGTGATTTAACTGTTCTCCCAACACTCCTCGTCATTTGAATCCGCAAGTAACTCACTTTCACTGCCATTCACAATTTCACGTTCAATCCATCTTCCCTCTCTTCGATTCGCTCACCCTTCACAATGATACTCTCCATCTCAATATCCCCTACTTCTAGAAAATCAGAAGAATGGCACAAAATCTGTACTTTCAAGCCCAAACACAAACCTTCTTAGAACAACCCCATCTTGAAAATTGAGCTTTGCTAGTCAAGCCACAAAGAGGTTTTTAGAGACCCAACAGCCTGAAGTAGAAAATGCTCTAACGTGTTCAGCTGAGCTTGTAATTTTGCTGATGGTAGATAAAGCTTGAGCTCCTGCTCTGTTTTTTCTCTGTTAGAGAATAAGATGCACTGTATTAAGATACATGAGATACACTGTATCATTGTTAGTGTATCTCATTACAAATGGAAGGTTGTGATGAAGGATATTCTAGAATATATATTGATATTTAGAATATATCAATTGTGATATTCTAGAATATTTATATTAGGTAGTTTTCATATATCTTGGTTGATGTAATGTCTATAAATACCCTACTAGGGCTTTTGTAAAGAATCATCCAAGAATTATCAATAAAATTTAAATGTTCTACATGGTATTAGAGCTCAAGCTCCACTGAGCACATCGATCTTGGTGCGCCATTCTTCGGCGATGGCACCACCGCCATCGCCGAACCTTAATCATTTTGTTATGTTATTAGTATTTTTTCAATAAAAATATCTTCTTTCTCTATGTTTCGGATCTAGATATCTTTTATTCTCTTCTTTTCTATTATTCTAGGTTTTTTATTTTTCCAATAAAAATCACAACTCCTTCTATATCTCTACAAATCTCCCAATTTCACACATTCATGTTACATGATCTCATTTTTTTTCCTATATAAAATCTCTCCAATGAGAGTTTTTTCATTTAAATGGCACAATCCTACTTTTTATGCTTCTGGGAGAGATCATGACAGATCTGGTCTAATAAGCCACCGGCTCCGACAGACTCAAAAAGAGCGGAATGCGACAGTGATGAACTTCATAGACAGACGGTGACCACCAGCAAGCACGATTGGCACTTTGACGATCAATGAACATATTTATTAATGAGATCAAGCAATTATTCAACAAAATCAATTACATATTCCTTTTTCAAAGGACCATGCAATTGCGGGAGGATGTTAGAGAATAAGATGCACTGTATTAAGATACATGAGATACACTGTATCATTGTTAGTGTATCTCATCACAAATGGAAGGTTGTGATGAAGGATATTCTAGAATATATATTGATATTTAGAATATATCAATTGGGATATTCTAGAATATTTATATTAGGTAGTTTTCATATATCTTGGTTGATGTAATGTCTATAAATACCCTACTAGGGCTTTTGTAAGAATCATCCAAGAATTATCAACAAAATTTAAATGTTCTACATTCTCTTTCTTCTTGTTGGGAGGAAGTTCTATCAACATGGACTCAACCATTCTTGCCCTTGCTCTCTCTTTTGGCATTAGGGGTGAAAAATAACATGTGTGTGGTGTTGAAAAAAGAGAGGATATCCCCACCCCTACATAAATCTATTATTCATTTTATTTGTGTGTTATAAGTAAAAGTTAACGTGGTAATAGAATTTCTCTTAATGTATTTATATATCTGTTCAAGGTTTAGCTCTTGATTGGACAACGGATGTGTGTGAACAACTGATGCAGGATGGTCCAGCTTATGTTCGGGTGTTTGTTAACATTTTACGTGATATATATAAGGAAGAAACAGTGGAATATGTTCTAGCTCTTATTGACGAAATGCTCACAGGTAAAATGGAAGGTTTTTCAGCATCTATGTACATCTTAAATTTCCGTTATTTGACATATTGTGCTTTTTTTTTTCTCTTGGCAGCAAACCCAAAAAGGGCTAGACTATTTCATGACAAATCTCTTTCAAATGAAGATACTTATGAACCTTTCTTAAGTTAAGTTATTTTTACAAAACCATCAAAATGAAGATATATTTTCTTATTTGGTATTCTTTTGATTTATAGTTTATTGTTTCACGTTAATCGATTTTTCACTCACAGTTGAGTTTATTAGTTGGCCTTGCCCGCAGTTAACATAAAGGTGTTAATGGGGCTTCATTGATTTGCTCTGTCCGTTCTTAAAACATTTTAGTTATCAAAGGAATAAAAAGTAAAATTTTGTTTTTTTTTCATTTGGAATGTTCATCATTATTCTTCTATTGTCTGTTTAGATATCCTTGAGTTCCTTGGTTGCTGAAAGGTTACTTAGGAGTTCAAATGTTTCCCCAGACCTTCCAAGTGCTACACTTTTCTGGACCCTATGAAAGTAGGCTTGTGTCTTCCTGAATTCATTCTTTTTTTGGGGTTTAGTTTGGCCATCCATTTTAAGGTGAATGGTTTTGAGACAGCATAGTTGACTGTGAGTTATTTCCGTTATCAGATGATATTGATCTATTTTTGTTTTCTTTTCTTTCATAACAAATTTACTGACGTAGTGAAAGCTTATGAAGAAGTAGGCACTGCTTGCTTCTTGGAAAATCGTTCGAATCCACGAACCAAAAGAGTAACACACTCGAATCCATGAGCTTAGAGAATAAGATCTCAGAAAAGAAAAAAGATTCTTTATTGAATGAAGAGTTTTTCTTACAATGAAAAGAAACAGCCTTTATATAGGCTGCAAAATCTACTCCTGCTGGAATTATAACTTTAGGAAAGAAATAACTAAAATAAGGAAAAATGCTAACAATTCAAAAACTATGAAAGATCTAATTAGAAGCATAAATCAAAAGTCCTAAACTTAAGCAGCAATCTAGTGAAAAGGACAACTCCAAATGGCAACTTCCGAAATTAAGCAGCACATTATTGCCAAAAATAGTAAAATGAAGGAACTTGCTCGAAAAGCATCATAGATCCTGGCTAACAGCAAGAGTATTGGACAGCACATTGAGTCCAAATCAGCCACCGCATTTCATGCAATATGTTCTACATCAGTCTCCCCGACTTGAAAAGAACTCGACCTCGAGTTAATTGATTGAGAAGACGACACATCAGGAGGATGATATTCAAACAAATCAGCAACATTGAATGTAGGAGAGATGGCCATATCTGTAGGAAGGTCCACGACATAGGCATTATCATTAATTTTCTGTAGAATCTGGAAAGGACCATATTTTTTGTCTCGCAGCTTGTTGTATGTGCCCGTTGGCAGCCGCCCTTTGCGCAAATAAACCATCACTAGATCCCCCTCTTGAAATACTTGAGCCCTTCTCTTTTTATCAGCAGCAGTCTTGTATTTGGCATTAGATTCCTCCAAAAAAAATTTCACCTCTTCTTGAATAGCCTTGATACGATCTGCCATATTTTCTGCTGCAATACTCAAACCAGGAAGTTTTGGCAGAGGAACCAAGTCTAAAGCATGGCGTGGAGGACAGCAATACACAATTTGGAATGGGGTCCTCCCAGTAGACCGATTTAGCATACTGTTATAAGCAAATTCAGCCTGTGCAAGAGCAAGATCCCACTGTTTTGGCTTCTCTCCAGAAATACAGCGAATTAAGTTCCCAAGAGTGCGGTTCACCACTTCCGTTTGACCATCAGACTGAGGATGACTTGTACTACTGAAATTCAGGGATGTGTCAAACCGTCTCCATAAAGTCTGCCAAAAATGACTCAAGAATTTGGTGTCCCTATCTGAAGTGATGGATTTGGGAACCCCATGCAAACGAACAACCTCTTTGAAAAACAAATTTGCCACATGTACTGCATCTGAGGTCTTTTTGCAAGCAATAAAGTGAGCCATTTTGGAATACCTATCAACCACCACAA
Organism: Akebia trifoliata; assembly: GCF_017979445.1. Lineage (NCBI taxonomy): Eukaryota > Viridiplantae > Streptophyta > Magnoliopsida > Ranunculales > Lardizabalaceae > Akebia > Akebia trifoliata. Next base: position 34,437,710 of record NC_141378.1, read on the forward strand.
ATACAGAATCAAATCCGCGTTGGGTTCGTGGAAGGCCCAAGACAAAGTCCATTGAAAGATCCTCCCAAGGTGCTGCTGGAATGGGCAAAGGCATGTACAGACCCGTATTTTGAGATTGGCCTTTGGCAGCCTGACAAATGGGGCATCTTTTAACATGACTGCCAATGTCTCGTTTCAGTTGGGGCCAATAATACCTCTCCTCAGCAAGAGCTACTGTTTTTTCACGACCCAAGTGTCCACCCAAGCCCCCACCATGTAATTCATGAATTATCTAATCTCGTAGTGAACTCCTTGGGATGCATAATTGGTTACCTCGAAATAGATAACCCTCTTGAATATGCATTCCGTCAACGGAAGGTCCCGATTGACATTTTGCCCAAATATCCTGAAAATCTTCATCGTTTGCATACAGCTCCTTGAGACAATCAAACCCAATCACTTCAGTCCGCATTGTGACCAGTAACAATGCCCTCCTGCTTAGAGCGTCAACTACTCGGTTTAATTGACCCGCCTTATGCTTCAAAATGAAAGTGAAGCGTTGTATAAAAGAAATCCAGCGGGCATGCATCCGGTTGATGCTATTCTGGCTATTGATAAATTTCAGCGCTTGGTGGTCGCTAAATAAGACAAACTCCCTCTGCACCAGATAGTGTTCCCAAACCTTCAAGGCGCGAAAAACAGCATACAATTCCAGCTCATAAGTGGACCACTTTTGGCGAGCTTCACTGAGCTTTTCACTGTAGAACGCAACCGGTCTGCCTTCTTGAGAAAGTACAGCACCAATGCCAACAATAGAAGCATCACACTCTACTTGAAACAACTTGTCAAAATCTGGTAGTGCTAAAATTGGGGCAGATGATAATTTCTCCTTGATCAGCGTGAAGCTCTGTTTTGCTTCCTCTCCCCAATGGAATTTTCCCTTCTTCATGCATTCAGTAATTGGCGCAACTATCCGACTAAAATCTCTGATAAACCGCCTGTAAAATGTGGCCAAACCATGAAAACTACGAACCTCGCCCACTGTTTGTGGAGTTGGCCACTCCCGAATGGCACGAATCTTTTCTTCATCAACTTTAATCCCTTCAGCACTTACCACAAATCCCAAAAACAACAAACTGCTGGTCATAAAACTACACTTCTTTAAATTGACATACAATTTATTTTGCTGCAAAGCTGTAAGTACTTCCCTCAAATGCGCAAAATGGTCAGATTTGTTTTGGCTAAATATTAATATATCATCAAAGTACACCACCACAAATTTTCCAGTGAATGGTTTTAATACCTGGTTCATGAGCCGCATGAAAGTACTAGGCGCATTGGTGAGTCCAAACGGCATCACTAACCATTCGTACAACCCCTCCTTGGTCTTAAAAGCAGTCTTCCATTCGTCTCCAGGCCTGATCCGAATCTGATGGTACCCACTTCGCAAGTCAATTTTCGAAAAGACTTTGGCTCCGGCCAGCATGTCTAGCATATCTTCCAATCGAGGAATAGGGAACCTATATTTAATAGTGATCTTGTTGATTGCCCGGCTGTCGATGCACATGCGCCAAGTGCCATCTTTCTTTGGGACTAACAAGGCTGGTACAGCACTAGGACTCATGCTCTCTTGCACCAATCCCTTCTTAATCAACTCTTCTACTTGCTTTTGTAGAATCTGACTTTCTTTGGGACTCATCCGGTAATGTGGACGATTAGGTAAACTGGCTCCCGGCGTGAGATCAACCCATCTGGTAGTTCTGGCGATATAATTTCTTGAAATTCCTTTAACAAAGGTTTAAGCACAGGGGGAATTTCCATAGATTCTCTGCCAAATTCTTCCCCAACTACCACAGCAAAAATCTCTCCGGATTCCTTAGTTTCCTTTATGAATTCGCTCCCATCCACTAGAAATACTGACTTGCCCTTTGACTTCGGTTCAACAATTGAAAATTCCTCTTTTATGGGCCCCAAAACGATCTTCAAGCCTCTCTTCATGAAAACATATTCATTGGCACGGCCCCTGTATGTAGCATCCACATCGAACTGCCATGGTCGTCCCAAAATCATATGGCAAGCATCCATTTCCACCACATCACACACAACTTCATCTGCATAATTCTTTCCAATTAAAAAATTAATGCGGCAGATTTCAGTTACCTTCACTTCAGCTCCCCGTTTAATCCAACCAATCTTATATGGTGAAGAGTGTTTCTCAGTTTGCAAGCCCAACTTGGTAACCATTGCTTTCGATACTATGTTTTCACTGCTGCCACTATCAATAATGACATCACAAACCCTTTTGTTCACAGTACATCTGGTTCGGAATATGTTATGCCGTTGAGATGGTTCTTCCCGTTTTGGTGCTAACAAAAGTCGTTGAACTACCAAAGAGCGTGACAGCAGCTCCCCTTCGTCACCACCCGTTACCTCTTCCTCTTCATAATTATAAGCCGCTTCATTCTCGTCCTCCTCTGTCTCAAATCTGCCATCTACTTCTGGCTCCACTAGGTTAACGGTACCTCTTTTAGGACATTGGTTGGAACGGTGTCCTGGTTGTCCACATCTATAGCACTTGTCAGACCCCGAACGAGCATAAGGGTTACGAGGTGCCACTTCTGGTGGAACAGTGTTTATTGGCCTTGTTGGACCTCCATTATTACCTGTCCCGCGAGTGGTGTTAGACACAAGTGGCTGAGTCATTGGGGCTTTACCTTTATTTACTACAGCACGGTTAGAATCAAAAGAATTTCTTGCATGACTGTCGCCTTCGATTTGTCCAATTGAGTTTCCGCCTTAATAGCCAACGCAACGGCTTCGGTTAAGGTGTAGGCTGTTTGCATCGCGACTCGATCCTGTATAGCCCAACGTAGCCCCCCAACAAACCTAGCAACTTGTTGCGCATCTGTTTCAAGCAAGTTATTACGCGACGATAGCCTATGGAATTCCTCTAGGTAAGCCTCAACTGTTATACTTCCCTGCTTACAATCTTGATATTATTGAAACAGAATCTGCTCATAATCTGGAGGTAGATACCTAGATCGTAACAATCGTCTCATCTTAGTCCATGTCCGAACCATCCCCTTTCCTTGTCGCATCCGTGTAATTTGCAACTGCTCCCACCAAGCAGATGCTCCCCCCAATAGTCTGTACGCGACTAATTTCACCTTTTTATCTTCAGGAATATCCATATAATCGAAAAACCTCTCGACTAATACCAACCAATCAAGAAACCCCTCGATCCGAAGTTGACCATTAAAACTGGGCAAGTCCATCTTCATATGAAAGGTTTGTCGGTCATGTTCCCCTTGGTAACCCCTCCGATTATTCCGAAGTATGGCTTCAACATCTTCCTCATCATCACTCAAGTTATCCTCATAGGCTAGCTGCCTACGTGGAATCTCTGGATGGCGTTCACGAACATCTTCAGCCCTCTCTCGGTAAGGTTGACGACCCGTAGGACCGTCGCCCCGCTGATTAGTCCCTGCCGTAAGCCTCGCAAGAGTCGCTTGGACCTCTTGCAATGCTTGTTGGGTCTCACGCTGGAAAATTCTGAATTTAGCCCCTGTAACCATATTGTTTTCACGGTTACCGCCATTAAGAATTTCGCTATCATTTCGTGCATTTGTCATCTGAACAGGATTTTTGCTCTGATACCAACTGACGTAGTGGAAGCTTATGAAGAAGTAGGCACTGCTTGCTTCTTGGAAAATCGTTCGAATCCACGAACCAAAAGAGTAACACACTCGAATCCACGAACTTAGAGAATAAGATCTTAGAAAAGAAAAAAGATTCTTTATTGAATGAAGAGTTTTTCTTACAATGAAAAGAAACAGCCTTTATATAGGCTGCAAAATCTACTTCTGCTGGAATTATAACTTTAGGAAAGAAATAACTAAAATAAGGAAAAATGCTAACAATTCAAAAACTATGAAAGATCTAATTAGAAGCATAAATCAAAAGTCCTAAACTTAAGCAGCAATCTAGTGAAAAGGACAACTCCAAATGGCAACTTCCGAAATTAAGCAGCACATTATTGCCAAAAATAGTAAAATGAAGGAACTTGCTCGAAAAGCATCATAGATCCTGGCTAACACCAAGAGTATTAGACAGCACATTGAGTCCAAATCAGCCACCGAATGTCATGCAATATGTTCTACATCATTTACTTACCTGAAGAACACAAGATTTTTCTGATTTTCTTGCTTTTCTGACAAGATCTACTGAAACAACTTGCTTTTCTTATTCATTTTCAGACTGCTCTGGAAAGGTAACTGGTTCATTCAAGAGAAGTGTTGTAAGATATTGGCTTTTATAGTGAGGTATCTAAAAGTCTTTTCATCCCTCTATTTAGTGGAGCTTACATGGTTTGGTTGTTAACATTAATGCTATATTATCTTATTTATCTTTTAAAATACATATCTTTTGGTTCGACTATAGTGCTAGACCAAAAACCAAAGATGGTATAATTGCAAATGGAGAAGCCTCACATTCAAAGGACAAGTACACTACTATTGATGATGTATTGACTGGTGGAGTGGCGTTGTGTGCAGGTTAGTATATTGTTTAAATTCTATGTTTCTGTTGAGATGTCTCTGTCATATTATAATATAGTCAAGTAAGCATAAGTGAGATTTTGAAGCAGCAGAAGGAATGCTTTTTATAGTTATATTTCTTTAATATAAAGGTTATTGTTTTATGTCATATATTGCAGGATATGGTATTATAAGCAACACTAAATTGTACTACATTACTTTTTCATATTCAACACTGGTGTTTGATGCACGCTGATAGATGTGAGGCGTTATGGGATCGCCTTTAGCTCCTTAGAAGAAAACCTTCTGTGTATAAAAAACGTACACCGCATGGCCTGATGCTTGAGACAGGCGAATATCTCAATTGATGTGTCAAGCTCTTCATACCTCAGCACATGATTGTGTCTAAATGGACGTGATCTGTAGAGCTCGAGATTTAAAAAGAAAACTTTCTTTAGCCCTTTACAGTTCCTTTTTATCTCACTTTTAACCTGTGTTTGAAGTTATTTTAACTTTACGTCTACCGATTATACCTTTATTGACCCATGTCTACACGTTTTAAGTGAAAAAGGGGAATCTTTACCTCTTGTTGAGTGTATATTTTCCTCCGCTCTTGGGTGTGTCATACCCCAGTTAAGCCCCGTGATCCTCTTATATTCATAGTTCTCCCCTTATCTAGCAGATTGATCTTTTGGAGTAGTTGGTTGGTTAATACCTCTTTTAGCCGTCATGACACCCCCCCCCCGCCCCGATCAAACCTAGCAAGCCATCTAATCTGTAAAAAAAAAATAGCTGCTAATGTTTTGTCTCGATAATCTCTACTGCCCAACAAAATCATATTAAAAATAGAAGAAAATGTTATCAAATATAGTTATTTTTTATTTATGTTTATGTCATGTCCTTTTTCGTTTTTTCCTATTTATCATGTAACTTATATAATAGGAGTGAAGAAATAATAAACATAATTTTCTCTTCTTTCTCTCCTTATCTTCTCTAAACCCTAGATCATTTTCTACATGGTATCAGAGCTTTGGTGACGATTGAGAAGATCAAAGAGAGTTCCGAAACAAGTAGAGAAGTCCTACAATCATTCAAGGAGAGTTAAAAGGGTTCGATTTCCAGCTTTCTACATCCCTAGGACTGTCGCCAACCACCCATCCACCATCTAGGGACTGTTTCTGTCAGTAGCAACCATCTAGGGGCTGCCACACATTAGCAGTAGCCATCTAGAGGCTGTCGCATCACTTCAACCACCTCCTAGGGCTGCCACCAGTCACCTAGGGTTGTCGCCATCTCCCACAGACCGTCCTAGGTCTATGCTTCCCTTCAAAACCCTTATGGGCTCTTCATTCACCTATTAGGATTTTGTGTGATGTAAGACATCTACAATCCTAGTTAGAGCTTTACTAGTATTTCTATTTCTATTTTTAATTCTTGTAGGATTTCTATTTCTACTTCTAGTAGAATTTCTATTTCATAGTTATGTTAGGAGTACAATTCCTTGTTAGTTTCTAATTTATTTTAAATTCATTTTTATTATTTAGACTATAATTAGAAGTGCTTAGAAGTCTCCAATTTGAGTTATAATAGGATTAGAAAGTTAGTATTATTTATAGATAGGTTAGGAATATTAATTTTTAGTATTTTAGTAGGATTACAAGTTGTTATGATGGAGTTATCTATATAAAGAGCTCCAAATCCGAAAATCAATAATCAATTCAATTATCTTTTCTCTTTTAATTACTTTTTTTAGCTTTATGCTTTATTTTCTTTCAAACTATTGCTTGTTTATCAATTGAATCTATTAATTCAAATTGATTTTAAGTATTTCATTGAACACAATTTATCGAATTTATTGATTCACAGGCTTTCGCTACGTCAAGTGGTATCAGAGCTCTTACTACGATCCACAAATTGGAGAAGTTTGAAAAAATAATCACCAACAAAATTATGGTTATGTTGGAGTCTCGTGTTCAAGGCATGGTTCTTAACACCATTGAGAAGGAGAAAGGTAAGAAAACTTTTGGAAAAGAAGACCCAAAGGATTCCCACAATTCCACTCATAATTCAGCCCTTAGAACTCTTCTAGAGAGGCCGAATTCCTTCAAAACCAGAACCTTACCCATAATTTTGGTTTTGCCCAAACCGTACCACTTCCCACACCTCAAACCACCCTCCCTCAACCTTCTAACCATACTGCATCACTCCTATACCCTTAAAATAAAATCCCTCACCCTCCAACAGCCACATATCTGCCCATACAAAATGTTTCTCTAAACCTTCAAAACCTATCAAATAACTTCAATGACCCTTCAATGACTATAACAATCCCATATATGGATTACATAGATGAATTTGATCCTTATACTACCCTTCCCCCAGCTAAACATCCCTATTTTCACCATGATAAACTTCTCCCTAATCCTCTCCATACTCACCCACCTCCATATTGCAAAGCCAATACTAGACGGGCCCATTATCACCCACCTACAAATCAGCCCTTTCATGATTTTGAAGAGGTTGAACGTGTGTTCATGCATAACACCCCCTCATCCTCGCAACAATGGGCAATAAGAGCGGTCTATTGACTATAGGCTTAAGGTGGATATTCCTACCTTCAATGGGCTCTTGCACATTGAGGACTTTCTTGATTGGATGTCCTATGTTGAACGATTCTTCGAGTATATGAATTTGGAGGATAAGAAGGTTAAATTTGTGGCTTTTAAGCTAACCGGGGCAGCCTCCTCTTGGTGGGACCATCTCCAACGAGATCGACTACGTCAAGGCTTTCGACAAGTTCAATTATGGCCAGCTATGAAGTAATTGCTTAAGCAACGATACTTACCACCGGATTACATCCAAACCTTGTTCATCAACCTACAAAATTGTAAGCAAGGGTCTCAAAGTGTACAAGAATATGTTGATGACTTCTCTCGACTCTCTCAAGGAATGAACTTCAAGAGAACGAATACCAAACTATTGGGCGCTTCATCAATGGGTTGAATAGAAGAATTCAAGAGAAATTGGCCACGCATTAATACACAACCTTGCACGTAGCCATAAACAATGCCCTAAAAGTAGAATCCTTTATGCTTGATTCCCGTACTTCTTATACCAACAATCGAAGGTCTAACTATCCACAATCTGTCCTTCCATCTCATCAACCTTATCCATCCCACCATCGACCCCTTATGTCAATAACAACCATGCTTCCACCTTTTAAGCTCCACCTTCACATCCTAAGACCCACCAACCTAATTCTTATGCTTCCTCCTCTCAAGCTTCACCTCCACATCCTAAACCTCACCAACCTAATTCCTATGCACAACCAAAGAAAAATAAGTATTTTAAGTAAGAAAAAATGGGTCATACCTCCGAAGTGTGCCGGAGGAATCACATATTAGTAGCTGAGGCGGATTATGAAAATAACGAAGATGACCACTATGTTGATAATGATGCGACTATCTTCTTTGAGGTTTATGAGGAGGACGACGGTGAACATCTAAGTTATTTTATTCGCAACTTGTTGTCGGTACAACATTTTGCTCCTTTAACTAAACATAGTCTTTTTTGAATTACATGCAAGGTGCAAGAGAAGTTGTGTCAATTAATTATAGATAGTGGAAGTTCAGAAAATATAATTTCAAGCTACATGGTCGATGCACTCAAGCTACCCATTACGCAACATCCTAAACCTTATTCTATAGGTTGGGTGGACGATGAGTGCAAGAAAAATATGTCAAATCAATGTTCTCTTTCTTTTAACATTGGACAATATAAGGATGATGTTATTTGTAACATCGTCCCAATGAGAGTATGCCACATCCTCTTAGGAAGGTCTTGGCTTCATGATAATGATGTCACCTACCGAGGCAAAGTCAACACCTATTCTTTCATGCATAATGGTGTCAAAGTGATCCCACATCCTTCCTATGCCAAGCCCAAGGCTTCCCACCTAGTCAAGGAGAAGAGATCATGTTTTCTTTCTCCCAATGTCAATGAGGACTTAAAAGAAGCAAACCAAGTGTTCCTAGCGGTAGTACAACCTTCCAATCGGGACCCTCCTACTCAAGTTCCTCCTCAAATGTAACCTCTCCTTGAAGAATTTTCTTGTGTTCTTCCTTCAAACGTGCTAGATTCATTGCCTCCCATGAGAAATATACAACACCACATCGATTTGGTGCTCGGGGCAAGTCTCCCAAATCTACCCTATTATAGGATGAGTCCAAAAAAGCATGACATATTAAAGGAACAAGTGGAAGACTTACTTTTCAAGGGTTTCATTCAACCAAGTCTTAGTCCATGTGTGGTTCTGGTCATATTGGTACCTAAGAAGGATGGTACATGGAGAATGTGTATTGATAATCGTGCGGTGAACAAATTTACTATAAGGTATCACTTTTCGATTCCAAGGCTTGATGACATGTTCGACATGCTAACAGGTTCAACCATCTTCTCCAAATTCGACTTGAAAAGTGGCTACCATCAAATACGGATCCAATCTGGAGATGAATGGAAAACGACCTTTAAGACTAAGGATGACTTGTATGAATGGCTAGTTATGCCGTTTGGTTTATCAAATGCGCCCAACACTTTTATGCATCTCATGATCCAAGTTTTACAAGCCTTCATTGGCAAGTTCATTGTGGTCTATTTTGATGATATCTTAATCTACTCCAAATCTGATTCGGAACACCTTCTGCATCTACGGACTATTTTTGAGGCTCTCAAAACCAACTATCTTTACATCAATTTGAAGAAATGCCACTTTTTCACGTCTTCGGTACTTTTCTTGGGTTACATAGTCTCCAAAGAGAGCATACACGTGGATAAAACTAAAATTGCAACCATAAGGGATTGATCTTCTCCAAAATCAACTTCCGAAGCTCAAAGTTTTCATGGGCTAACATCCTTCTATCGGCGTTTTTTCAAGGAACTTAGCTCTATCGCAGCACCTTTAATTGGCACATGGAAGAACAAAAAATTTACTTGGATCGATGATGCCGATGCTAGCTTTCATCTCTTAAAGGCTAAACTTACTTCCGCTCCTATTTTGGTTCTTTTTTATTTTGAAAAACTATTTGAAGTCCATTGTGATGCTTTCATGCATGGAGTAGGAGCTTTTTTTATCTCAAGAAGGAAAGCTTATTGAATTCCTTAGTGAGAAGCTAACAGAGGTAAGGCAAAAGTGGAGTACATATGAACTTGAATTCTATGCCGTTATTCGTGCTCTTAGAAAGTGGAGACATTACTTGATCCAAAATGAATTTGTACTCTATTCGGATCACCAGGCCTTGAAATTCATCCAAAATCAAAGTTCGGCCAGCTGCATTCATTCTTCATGGATCACCTTGCTTTAAGTGTTCAACTTCACTATTCAACACAAATCTGGACTCAACAATAAAGTTGCTGACGCACTAAGTCGTAGTTCTTCTCATGCATCGCAAAAATATAGATTCTTTGCTCATTACTATAAGGAGCAATGTGATAGGCTTTAACTTTCTCAAAGAATTCTACATTGACGACCCAGAATTCCAAGTTATGTGGGAAAAGTACAACTCGGGACAGCAAGGTACTTCAAACTTTGTGGTTCAAGATGGGTTCCTCTTCAAAGGAACAAGGCTATGCATTCCCAATGGTTCTATTCGTGAGCATCTTATCAAAGAGTTACATGGTGGCAAACTCTCGAGACACTTTGGATGGGACAAGACCATTGCACTTGTGGAAGAACGATACTTTTGGAAGTCCCTCAAGAACGATGTTGAAGTTTTTGTTCGTCGATGCCTTATATGCCAAAAAGAGAAAGGACAGGTACAAAACAGGTTTGTAAACACTTTTACCAGTCCCTAATGGCCCTTGAGAAGATCTTTCAATAGAGTTTGTGCTTGTACTACCTCGAACACAATGAAACAACGATTTCACCTTCGCTGTTGTTGATCGTTTTTCTAAGATGGCACATTTTATCCCTTGCCACAAGACTCATGATGCGGTAAATATAGCCAACCTCTTCTTTTGTGAAGGTATACGTCTACATGGCATCCCCAAGACTATCACTTCAGATCGTGACTCTAAATTTTTGAGTTGATTTTGGAAGACTCTATGGGCAAGATTGAAAACTGAACTTAAGTTTTCAAGCACCGCCCATCCTCAAACGGACAGACAAACAAAAGTTGTGAACCGTACTCTTGGCAACTTGATTCAATGCCTTTCTGGTGACAAACTGAGATAATGGGACTTAGCACTTGCGCAAGCTGAATTCGCTTATAATTCAGTCCCTAATTGCTCTAAGGTTACGCACCATTCCACATAGTCTATTCCAAAGCACCTAATCATACTTTGGATTTGGTACAACTTTCTTCTCTTCCCAACTCCAGTGTGACGGTCAATGATATGATTGAGAACCTTCACAAGCTTCACGGACAAGTGAAGAAGAACCTTGAAGCTTCTAATGAATAGTATAAAAAAAATGCCGGTAAGCATAGACGATTCAAGAGCTATGAAGAAGGAGACTTGGTCATGGTTTATCTTAGTAAAGATGCTTCCCTGTTGGAACTTACAACAAAACCAAGTTAAAGAAAATTGGGCCCCCTTCGTATCTTGAAGAAAATAAACGATAACGCTTATGTAGTGGATTTGCCTAATAATATGCACATATCCCCGACATTCAACGTCAAGGGCATCTATCCTTATTTTTCAGAGGATGATTTTTCTACTCCTACACCAAATTCGAGGACGAGTTTTCTCAAAGAAAGGGAGCCTGATGTAGGACATCTACAATCCTACTTAGAACTTTACTAGTATTTCTATTTCTATTTCTACTTCTTGTAGGATTTCTATTTCTATTTCTAGTAGGATTTTTATTTCTACTTCTAATAGGATTTCTATTTCATAGTTATGTTCTTAGTACAATTCCTTGTTAGTTTATAATTTATTTTAAATTCATTTTTATTATTTAGACTATAATTAAAAGTACTTAAAAGTCTCCAATTTGAGTTCTAATAGGATTAGAAATTAGTATTATGTTATAGATAGGTTAGGAATATTAATTTTTAGTATTTTAGTAGGATTATAAGTTGTTATGATGGAGTTATCTATATAAAGAGCTCCAAATCCGAACATTAATAATTAATTCAATTATCTTTTCTCTTTTAATTACTTTTTTTAGTTTTATGTTTTATTTTCTTTCAAGCTATTGCTTGTTTATCAATTGAATCTATTGATTCAAATTGATTTTAAGTGTTCCATTGAACACAATCTATCGATTCTATTGATTCACATGCTTCCGCTACGTCATTGTGAAACTTCATCGGGTCATTCTTCACACTTGATTAACTATTACGGTTTATGTCACGGTTGTAATAGCCTTCAAGGCGAGTCATATTTCTTTCTATCGTGTGATCTGGATTTTTTGTAGTTTATTTCTCCGAAGTCATGTTGGAAGTAAGTCTAGGACTGTCTACCAATGGTGGGTTTGGATTCTCACACTTTGTTAGAGAGAGTTTCTGATACCTCCATAATCCTTCAAGATGTCCCTTCTTCTCAACAACTTGCAGATATCTTTACCAAAGCAATTGGGCCTACTACTATTCATGATTTTTCTATCAAGTTGGGCATGTTTGACATGTATGTTCCAACTTGAGGGGGAGTGTTGGTGGTGTTTGTGTTATAAGTGTTATAGTGTAGGGTACTCTTGTAATTTACTCATTTGATTAATATAAGAAAATGGTAGAGCTGGTGCCTCTAATCAAGCATCCTTCCATTTCAAGTATAGGAAGAAGTATACATGGATACTCCTCCAGGAGTTCATTTTTCCAATGCTGATGCCAAAGTGCGTCATCTAAAGAAGTCCTTATATGATCTCAAACAGTTCCTGTGAGCGTGGTTTGAGCGGTTCCACTCTGTTATGTAGGATGTGCGTTACAAACAATGTCAAGCTGATCACACACTATTTGTCAAACATAGTGGACCTTAAACTACAATTCTTATTGTGCATGTTAATGATATTATCATTACAAGAAATTGCCCTACTGAGATCCAAACTTTGAAGCATTTTCTTGGAAATCATTTTTAAGTAAAAGATCTTGGACTTCTAAAATATTTTTTGGGTATTGAGGTAGCTCGATCCAAGATAAGCATTTTTATCTCATAGCGCAAATACTTGTTAAATATGCTCTAGGAGGTTGGCAAACTTGGAGCTAAACCAATTGATGCTCCAATTGGGCCAAATAGCCGATTGAGTGAAAGTAATGGTGAAGTTCTGGAAGATATTAATCGTTATCAACGCTTGATTGGTAAACTCATCTACCTATCTCTCACGTGACCAGACATTGCTTATGCGACAAGTGTGGTTAGTCGATTCATGCATGCCTCTCATACGACACATCTTGATGTTGCCTTTCGCATCCTTCGATATCTAAAAAGATGTCCGGGGAAAGGTTTATTGTTTTGTTCACATTGTCACATGCGTGTGGAAACATGGACAAATGCTAATTTTGGCGGGTTTAATTACTAATCATCGTTTGACTTTTGGGTATTGCACTATGGTGAATGGTAATTTGGTTACTTGGCAGTAAGAAACAATCTGTAGTTGCTTGCTCAAGTGTTGAACCTCAGTTCAGAGCCATGACTCTTGGCATATGTGAGTTACTTTGGTTACAACTATTAGTTTATTATTTTGTGAGCTAGGTTGTTCAGCTCCTCAGCCTTTTCAGTTGTACTGTGATAACAAGGTTGCCATTAACATAGCTCATAATCCAATTCAGTATGATCACTCCAAGCATATTGAGGTTGACTGACATTTCATTAGGGAAAAAGTTAGTTCCAGTGACATCTTGATGTAGGACATTTACAATCCTAGTTAGAGTTTTACTAGGATTTTTATTTCTATTTCTACTTCTAATAGGATTTCTATTTCATAGTTATGTTAGGAATACAATTCCTTGCTAGTTTCTAATTTGTTTTAATTTATTTTTATTATTTAGGCTATAATTATAAGTGCTTAGAAGTATCTAATTTGAGTTCTAATAGGATAAGAAAGTTAGTATTATGTTATAGATAGGTTAGGAATGTTAATTTTTAATATTTTAGTGAGATTCTATGTTTTTATGATGGAGTTATCTATATAAGGAGCTCCAAATCCGAAAATCAATGCAATAATCTTTTCTCTTTTAATTATTTTTTAGCTTTATGTTTTATTTTCTTACAAGCTATTGCTTGTTTATCAATTGAATCAATTGATTCAAATTGATTTTGAGTGTTTCATTGAACACAACCTATCAAATCTATTGACTCACATGCTTCCACTATGTCACATCTGCACCATATTTGTTCTTACATCACAACAGTTACCTGATGTCTTCAGTAAAGTATTGGGTCATGTTAGTTTTGATAATCTTATATGCAAGCTGAGCATGTGTAATATTTTTGCACCAACTTGAAGGGGAGTGTTATTAGATATAAGTCTTTTTTATTTATGTTTATGCCATGTCCTTCTTTCATCCTTTCCTATTTATTATGCAACTTACATAAATAGGAATGAAGAAATAACAAACATAACTTTTTCTCTTTAATTTGTTCTTTTCTTCATTCTCTCTTTATCTTCTCTAAACCCTAGATCATTTTCTATAGTAAGTACCTTCTCTTAGATGGTCATCATTTGTTAAAACTTACTTTTGTTGAGGGCTCACATCACTTCCGAAAAACCACATATTGTTGTGCTCATTGCGATGAGTACTTCTGTTTTATCATGGCTCATCAACATTTTGAGCATGCTGAAGGTCTAGATTCTTTGGGAATAATATGCAAGGCGAGGGATCCTTTTTAAGAGAGGACGAGGCAGAGGTCAAAGGGCTGGTCAACTAAATCAAGTTAACTGAGTCGATCCAATGGCGCCACTGTACAAGAAAAAATAGCTGCATGGAACCATGGACCATAGAGGTACAATCTATTAAGGTAGGAAGGCAAAGAAACCAATCTAGGCCAAATTAGTTCGGAGTGAGCATAACAATGATCTCTTCTTAGACAATGAATCACGCCCCCTCCGTAATTGAGTCACGTCAGGGAAATTTGTTATCAAGGCTCTCGAGAGTCTCAATAATTGAGGAATGCAGGTGGGCTTTTGAGTTCTAGGGTCGGTTAAATCTTGAGGAATTACAGACTTAGATGTAAATTCGATTCACTAGAATATTTGCAAATTATGTTCTAGAGGTTACATAAAGTTTTACACAAGGAATGAAGGTTAATATTACATCGAAGAGTTCTTCAGTCGACCATCAATAACTATTTAATTGAAATAGACTTGCAAAAAGTAGGGAAATTAGTCAATGGGCTGAAGCTAGTGATACAAGATGAGCAAGCATTGCACCGGTTCCTAGTATTGACTTCACATATTAATTGGAATTGAAGGTTAAGAGCTGCGTCAACATGGTTTTCGAGGAGTGCTAATCAAGAAGAGATAATCATTCAACTGTCACTTGATGGAGAAAGCCTACTCATTAGGTGTATGTTGATAAGCCTACTCAAAGCTAGTTGAGGATCAAAATCTTTCAGACTGGATGCATAGTTGGAATCAAGATCTGCTACTCCAAACCTTGGATTAAATCCTGTTTTCACACTTAAACACCTATAAAAAATTGGGAAAAATCTAAAACAAAGAAAATGCTAAAATCAAATCAAGTTGCATCACTTCCATAGTTGCATTCTTCCAACTCTCGGTTTTGATCCTTCAAAGGAAAACAACACCTTAGAGTGTAACAACTCTAAATTGAAAAGCATGACACCACTTTAAGGCTAGATGAAAAATGTAATCTGTACCAATAAGCCATGTATATCCTTAAGGCGTAAGTTTTTCAGCGCATCTTTGATACATGCGTAAGCCTTTGAATGAAAAGGGCATTTCCTTAAATCCCCAAGTGTCAAGGTGTACACCTCTAGTGCCTTTGTAAACATTGGCAGGAAATAGTCAATAAACGCAGTTTGAAATGCCCAAAGTAGTCCAAGCTGGAATTGTTAGCTAGGTGAGCATATTGAGTTTGAGGCTTATGAATTCGGTGTGGTTTATGTACTTGCAGCTAAAGATATGGAACTTGTGATCCTTACACCGCCAAAGATATTATAATTGCTGGAACAATTCTTTGAGATTATAGTGGATTTGCTGGTTGGAGTACTTCTCATGAGAGACATCATGACTAGATTGAACTTTTTCTTAAATTTTTTACTGCCTAGTAAAGCAGCTTATTTGATGAATTCTTTTGAGTACGAAGAATTGAAGAAACAGGTCAATGAATTGATTCATAAAGGTCTTTTTGGAGAGAGTTTTAAGACCTTGTGGGGTACCTGCTCTACTAAATCAGAGGAAGATACGACTTAGTGGATGTGTGTTGACAACCAAGCATCACCTAGATTACGATGAAGTACTGCTTCCCAATTCCCTAATGAATGATGGTGGACGTGCTAGCCGGATTGATATTATTGAAGATTAACCTGTGACCCGACTACCACCAGAGAAGAATTAGACTTGGGGACTAATAGAAGGCCACTTTCAAGGTGTGGAATAGACTGTACGAATGGTTGATGATGGTGTTTGGTATGTCAAATGCTCCGAGTATTTTTTTGGGATGATCAAGTTTTGTATTTTCATCGACATATACTTCGACAACATTTTATTTACAACTTACAATGTCAGTTTGGATGAGAAGGTACAACATTTGCGATATGTCATTGACCTACTCTAGCCTAAAGAATTGTTTGTTAACTTGTAGACGTACATATTCGTGCTACCTAAGCTAGTTTTCTTGGGATTTTCATCACTGTTGATGGTCAAAGTTGACCAAAAAAAAGGGTGCAAGCCATTGTTTTATGGCCAACTCCAAGCCATTGAATTTTTTTCCATGAAAGACATTTTCAATACTATGTCATTATTCCTCAATTTATCCACGAAGGAAAATTGAAAATGTATTTTAAAGAATCCAACCAAATAATGCTCCAAAATGGTAACTTGTTTTATATAATGATTATGCCTAGGGCATTCCTTTTTTTTTTTTCTTTTTTCTTTTCCTGTTTGGAAAATAATGGTGTTTTGTTCTTGGGTTGTTTGACGCCATTACCTTTGCACTAGTGGCCGTTTACAATATTTAGTAGAGTCATTTTTTAAGAGTTTACATCTTTGCAATAAAAGAAGTAAAAAAAATTCTAATAAATTATGGCTACTATTTTCAAAATAGCAGTCATTATTGAAGTTCAAATATCATTTAGAAACAGATTTTTCCAAATAATATTATCTGTGGTGTGGCATATTGTTACATAACAATGTTCTGTTACTGTTAGTTTGAAAGTAACGCTACATCACCGAGTGACATTATTTTATACTGTGAATCCAACTATTTGAAATTTATGTTCAAGCCGTTTTTCTTGTTTATTTTTATTTAAAAAAAATAGAACAAAAAATCTGAAGTTGTTGTTGTCATATGTGAAACTTACTTTTGCTTACACGATTACATCAATTATAAAAGATAACACCCCCCCCCCCCCAAAAAAAAAAAAAAAACTTACAGTAGTATTTCAACTCTGATTTTAATATCAGTTGGTAAGCTTTAACATGTCTATATAAGTGCAGCTAAAGAAGCCTTCACATCCTACTCGTAGCATTCCAACTGCTATTAGTTGCTTAGCAACTTTGCTGAAGGAACCCTTGGTCAGATCTTCATTTGTGAAGGCAGATGGGGTGAAACTGCTGATTCCATTTATTTCTCCAGCAATCCATCCAGGTAAGATGTAATGTTTTATTTTCCTTTTACATATTATTTTTATTCTGAATGGGAAATCCCGAAAATAGTGTCCATGTGTATGAATGATTCCCCGTATGAACATGGAGGAGCATTTGAAACTTGGAACAATTTTAGATGAGCATCTTAGAATTTCTCCTTTCTATGTTAAGTTGATACCTAACCTTTTGTCCTACTCTGATGCATATTAACAAATGCTGGAATAATTTTAGATGAGCTTTAATGCCCTTTTTGATGTGTACCTTAGTTCTGAAGATGTCACCTTTCTTCTTGGTGACAACTACTTTATGAAACATGCCTTTGTGTTTGGCTCTTGTCCTTCTATGAACCTACGGTGGAGTACCTAGCTGCTTCTAGGGCCCTGCCATGACTAGTGGAAGTCGTTAAAGGTTCCACTAAGGAAAAGGTAACCTTTGGGTGTATGTTGAAGTCTTTTTCATTCTATAGTTCTTCTAAAATATGGTGTGGAAGGAAAGTAGAGGTCATTTACATTTTGTACCTTTTTTTCCTATTAGTTTTCCTAAAATATAGGACTACTATAAACTGATTCCACTTTTTTGTGGGTCAATTTTTAGGTTGTGAGGTTGGTTGTTATAGTGGACCTTGGACTGCCACAAATTGTTCAGAGTTTGAAAATGCAAGCATGGAGTGATGAGGTGGGGAGAATTAATTATATTGCTAATTTTTTTTTCTTTTCTATTTTGACATCAAAATAGAAGATTTTTGTGGAGAAAAAAAAATAAGATGAGATAATTGAATAAAAATTCTTCTGTTCACTGATTGCCTATTTACTTCATCATTTGCCAGAGAATTGGTACATTTTCTACGCTTCTTTCAGTGAAGCTTCTATGAATACAGAGACTAATACACTTATTTCGAAGTAAAATGATTATTTCTTTTCTTTTAGTTGGTTCAGTAAGTTATTATAGAATACTTTCAAGCTATTGGCACAAAGCACACTAGTTTAATCTATTTATTCTGTTTGATTAAAATTTTAGGCCCATTGATGGTCTATTTCTTTGCTATATATATTTTCTTACTGGTTTTTGGTATTCTCTATGGGACCTGTTGGAGGCTCTGAATCAATTGGAAGAGGGCCTTAAAGATAATATCAAGAAGTTGAGTTCGTTTGATAAATACAAGCAGGAAGTCCTTCTTGGCCATCTTGACTGGTCCCCCATGCACAAAGATTAAATTTTTTGGCGTGAAAATGTTACAAGTTTGAAGAGAATGATTTCCAGGTATTCTTTGTTGTGCAAATTTATCTTCTGCCCTTATCTTCAGAAAGAACGAGTCAACTAGTCTGGATCCATGTTAAGGTTTTGATTGCAGTTCATGACAATAGAAGTGTTGAACAACCTTTAAGTTGGGATAAGTTGTAAATGATAATGGTGGTGATTTTCGGAGTTTAAAGAACCTAACCTATGTAGTGGCCTACTAAAAAAGAGAACAGCCTGTCTATTGGTTGTCAATTTAGAGAATAGAAGACAAGGGAAGTGAAGAGAAGAAAGAGTCCCAAACACACGTTCAGTCTCTCAATGATATATATTTATGAGGAAAAAACGAAGTGACAAAAACATGATGTCTGTTTGATCAATCAGAACTCATATCCAATCTAGTGGATTTACAACTATGTCTAATCGATTGAAATTGTAAATCCAATCGATCATATTTACGATCATAACACTCCCCCTAAGTTGGTGCGAAGATACCACACACACCCAACTTGCTAACAAGAATCAAAAGTGATGCGGTTGACTGATTTTGTGAGAACATCGGCTAAGTACTCAGAAGTAGAAATAAGGATGGTGCATATAGGACTGAAGGTGACTTTCTTCTTGATGAAATGACTATTGACCTCAATATGCTCGATACAATCATGTTGAACCGGATTATAAGCTATGCTGAGTGCGGCTTGGTTATCGTTATAGCAGGAGTTGGGTAAGGTAGATTCCAACCTAACTCATGAAGTACCAATTGTAACCAAAGTAACTCACATATACCATGGGCAATTACCTTGAACTCAACTTAAGCATTGGAGCGAGCAACAACAGACTGGTTTTTGCTTCGCTAAGTTACCAAACTTCCCCTCACCATAGTGTAGTAACCAAAAGTACAATGACTACCACTAACTAGCCTGCCCAATTTGCATCATTCCATGCCAACACACACATGTTCCCATGATTGCGAAAGAGCAAAAATTTTCTCGGGCATCCTTTTAGATAGTGGAAAATTCGTAAAGTAGCATCAAGATGGGTCGAGGGGGGAACAGGCATGAACTGACTGACAACATAGACCACATAGGCAATATTAGTTTTCATGAAAGACAAATTGTCACACCTCAAAATTTGACAATACATCGTCTTGGCAACATTACTAGGGAATGCACGACCCCGCCCCAAATCTCGAGACTTGAGCATGAACCTCAAGATATGTGGGGGAGAGATCTGCCAACTCTCAAAACCTATTGGTCTAGATACCACACCATAGGACTCTTGTGATTCCCAATGTATGAATCGAGAGTTGAGGTGACTCAACGACCTTCTACCAATAGAATTGCTTTGAAAGCCATTAAAAAATAAGGGAATAAAAAAATGAAATATATTGGAAATATTAGAATAGTTAGTTCTAGTTTGACTAATATTAGATAATATTAGTTTATTTTTCTATAAGAGCATTTATGCCCATTAACTTATTATTGGTTATAAATATATGTCAAGCTCTCATTATGAGTCTTGACTTTTCTTTTCTAAACTTCTTCTTGGTATCAGAGCCTAAGAAACTCGAACGCCCCCTCTTTAGCCCTCTCTCTTTGTTTCTTCTCCTCTTCCTCCCTTCTTCCTTCTCTCACTAATCCCATTAGACTTTAACCCTAATCACCTAGCTGCTTCCTCATCCGGAGTTTCTCTCCTTCGGGGGCCATTTTCTTCTTTTTGATTCATATTTTCTTAATTGCATGTTGCGATCGAGATTTTATTAGCTCTTCACATACTGCAATAGTGATTTGCGTTGTGTCTTTTGCCCTATGTTTAGGTTTATATCTGGGATTAGCCCATCAAAATGTTGTTGGGTCTGTTGCAATCATCCCTATAGGCCTTCGCTGCTTCCTATAGGCCCCTACTAGCCCTGCGATCTGCCTTACAGGCCCTTACCTACCCTGAAATTAGCCTTACAGGCTATTGGGTGCCTTACAATTAGACCTACTGGCCTAGACAGCCTTGTGATAGCAATACTGTGCTGTTGGGTGAACTTCGATCAGCCCTACAGGCCCTAAACTGACCTGCGACAGTAGCAAAGTGTTGTTGGGTGCATTACAATCAGCCCTATAGATCTAGACAGCCTTGCGACAGCAGTAGTATGCTGTTGGATGACTTGCGATCAGCCCTATAGGCTTTGTGGTTGATTGGTTTGCAGCAGCAACTCTTGTTACTTAGGTAACCTTCTCAGATTCTGTTCGTTGGAGATCTCCCTTCAATCCATAAACAACTTCCCTTGTCGTTCATTGTGCACCATGATATCCTCCCAAGAGATCAAGGACTCCCATACTGGCCTTGGGTCAAATTCTTTCGCTCAACGGATTACCACTACCTTATTAGATGGTCGTAATTTTTAGTCTTGGTCTCAGTCTGTGTGGCTCTATTTGGGTAGTAGAGGTAAATTTGATTGGCTGTTAGGCGTCATTCTGAAGCCACCCCTCACTGATCCCGAATTTGAACAATGGGAAATTAATAATTGCACCATTCTTTGATAGTTATTTAATTCCATGGAGTAGTGCATCTACACTATGTTTATGTATCATGAGACTGTCTTTTCTTTGTAGTCAGCTCTTACTCAGACATATGCACATGCTCAGAATGACTGAAGGATTTATGAGCTTTACCAAGATATTACTCAGGCTACCCAAGGAAATCAGAGTGTTGCAGATTACTTTGGATTCCTTCAGTCCCGTTGGGAGGAGCTCTCGTACTATGAGTCTATGGTTGAGTTGTTTGCCGAGGCAGTCAAGTATGTGTTCCAAAGGATTACTTGACATCAGACATAAACAATTTTTCATAGGTTTACGCCTTATGTTTAAGGCATTTTGGACCTAGATCCTTAATACCACTCTTCTACCTTCCTTATTTGAGACATTTACTATCATTGATAGTGATGAGCGTCGTCGCCCTGTAGTTCCTTCTTAAACTCAGTTCTTTGTCATTATCACTGTTCCAGATATAGATTAGATGGCTCTAGTAGCCAATTCGAGTTTCTCTGACTCTCGTACTCAAGGATCCAGGAATCGAGGTCGTGGAAGCTGTGGACGCAGTAAAGGAAGTAGTCTTACTTGTAGCCATTGTGGGAAGGTTGGCCATGTGAAAACTTGCTGCTTTCAGTTTTATCCCCACCTGTTGAGATCTCTTGGGGGATAGCCCCGTGTTGATGTTGTGGAGTCTACCTCTGTTCATCCTGCTCCCCTTGGAGCTATTGATTTGTAACACCTCTAGAAACAGATTGTAGTTATTGTACGAGATCAAATCCATGCTTAGATTCCCTCATCCTTGACAGTCGGATATGTTACCACACCTCTAGATACATTTTCTGCATTTCATGTCACTCAGTCTGGCTCTGTTCCTCTGACTTGGGTAATTGATTATGGTACCTCTGATTATATGACTGGTGAGTCCAACCGTTTTACTTCTTCCATTTTTCCTGCTATTCATAAAGAGGTTCGCCTTCTTGATGGGTCTTTTACTCCTATTCACAGTAAGGGTACCATCTCCTTATCCCTTGATTTTCCTCCTGACTTTATTTTCTATTTTTCTCACTTATCACTTAACCTTATGTCTGTGAATAGTATTACCAAATCTCAAAATTGTTGAGTAATTTTTTTTCCTACTCACTGTGTTTTTTAGGATCTAATTTCGAGGAGGATTTTTTACAAGGGGTATGAGAGGGATGGCCTATACTTGTTTGGAGCTCAACCTACTGCTGCTCCAGCTGCCGTCCTCCCACTCACTAGGAACCATATTTTTTCTTTCCAGACTTTAGATTTAAGGCATGTTCACTTATGATTTGCTAATTTTCAGCACTTATGTTTCTTATTTTCTGCTTTAAAAACTTCTTGTAGTGAACACAAATTTTAGTGCTTTGTGTGTAAGTTTTCTAAACACACACGTACCTCTTATATTCCTCACACGCATCGATTTAATGCTATATTTGATTTAGTTCATTCTAATATGTGGGGGCCTTCCCCTGTTACTACTTTTAATGGTTATAGATATTATGTTACATTTATTGATGACTATTCTCGTTGTACTTGAGTTTATTTAATATGTTTTCGCTATGAGGTGCTTCCTATTTTTGTTAATTTTCTTAAAATGATTCAGGCTCAATACAACATTCCTGTTAGATCTCTTAGAACAGATAATGGGGGGAATATATTTCTAATGGGATTCAGTCCCATCTCCATGAGCGTGGTATGCTTCATCAGTTGACTTGCCCATACACTCTTAAGCAAAATGGGGTGGCGGAATGCAAGAATCGCCACCTCATGAGCATCGTCTATTACTTTTTGCAAGGGATGCATGTTCCCAAGTCATATTGAATATGATAATTCTTACTGCAACTTTCCTCCAAACCGTGTTCCGAGCCACACTTTAAGGGGACAGGTGCCTCTTCATGTCCTTTGACATAATATCACTCTCTTCCCCATTACACTTAGAATTTTTGGGTATACCTGCTTTGTTTAGGATAAAACTCCCCATCACACAAAACTAGATGACAAAGCTATTCGTTGTGTTTTCTTGGGTTACTCATTTATGTCAAAGGGATATCGGTGCTATGATCCATTTTCTCATCGTATTATTCATTCCTTGGATGTCACATTTTTTAAAACTGTTTCCTATTTTCGTGTTTTATCTTCTATGCAGGACTCTTTTCCTTTGCAAGATCCCTTTCTTATAGTACTACCATATCGAGTTTTCTCTCCATCTTCATCTTTGTCGATGTTAAAGGTTTACTCTCGTTACCCCCCTCTCCAACCTTGCCAACCTCTTCCTTGGACTCAGTTATACCCCCTTCTACATTTACTCATGTCCCTTCTATTTTTGACTCTCACTTACCTATTGCACTTCGTAAAGATAAGCGAAAGTGTGTTACTGATCACCCTATTGTCCAGTTTGTTTCCTATCAAGGTCTCTCTCATTCCTATCAAGCCTACCTTGCCACCACCGATTCTATTCAGGTTCCTTGATCTGTATCCGAGGTTTTACAAGATCCTCAGTGGACTAGAACCATGATTATTGAGATTGATACATTACAGAAGAATCACACTTGGAAACTTCTTTATCTTCCCTTTGGGGAGCCATGAATGTTGATATGGATGCATTCATGGTGAAATATCTCGTAGACAGTACTGTTGATCGCTATAATGCCGGTCTTGTGGCTAAGGGATTTACGCAGACTCTGAGAAAAGATTTTGGTGCCACCTTTGCCCTTGTAGTCAAACTTTTTACTGTTTGCCTTCTTATCTTTTTAGTGGCATGTCATTCATGGCCACTTCACCAGCTTGATGTGAAGAATGCCTTTCTAAATGGTGATCTGATAGAGATCATTTATATGGATGCTCCTCCTAGGTTTTGTCTTCAGGGAGAGTATTCTGAGAAAGTATATTGCCTGTCAAATCTCTTTATGGCCTAAAACAGTCTTCGTGAGCTTGGTTCCAATGTTTCTCTGAGGTCATTCTATCTATGGCATTTTTCAGATGCCACTTTGATCATACTTGTTTTATTCGACGAGGAATAGATGGTCGTAACACCATTATCTTGGTTTATGTGAATAATATTATAGTAATTGGAGATGATGCACAGTGGATTGACAGGGTTAAGAGGCAATTGGGTAGTGCTTTTGAGATTAAGGACTTAGGTCCTCTCAAGTATTTTTTGGGGATAGAGGTAGTCTGCCCACGCCGTGGTATTTCATTATTTCAATGCAAATACACATTGAATCTTCTTAAGGATACTGGTATGCTTGGTTGTCGCCCTGCCTCTTCCCTTATTGATCATAATCATCGTTTTTAGGTCGAATCTGTGGAACTTTTATCTGATCCTTCATCTTGCCAGAGATTCGTAGGCTGTTTAATTTATTTGACTAACACTATACCACATTTGACCTTTGCGATTAGTGTAGTCAGTATATGCATGCTCCGTCTACTTCTCATCTTGATACCGTATATCGTATTTTTCGCTACTTGAAGTCTTGTTCTGACCTATGCCTATTTTATTCATCTACTACTCAGCTACATTTTTCCTATTTCACTGATGCTGATTATGCGGGTTCTCTTACAGATAAGAGATCTACCTTTGGTTTCTTTACTTTCTATGGTGGTAACCTTATCTCGTGGAAAAGTGAGAAAGAGAGTTTGGTTTCTTATTTTTCTGTTGAAGCTGAGTATAGTGCTATGACTCTTGCCACATGTGAGTTTCTTTGGCTTCGATCTTTGTTGACAAAGTTGTGATTTCCTACTTTTGGTTCTTCCTCGTTGTTCTGTGACAACAAGTCTCCTATCATGCTTACTTCTGACTTAGTTCTTCACGAAAGGACTAAGTGCATCAAGATTGATGTTCATTTTTTCAGGGAGAAAGTTCGATCTGGTGCAATTAAGACAGTCTTAGTTTATTCTTCAAATCAATTGGCTAATATGCTTACGAAGTCTGTTGGACCTTCTGTCATTAACTCTCATTTTGCCAAGCTGGGCCTAATTGATATATTTGCCCCAACTTGAGGGTGAGTATTGGAAATATTAGAATAATTAGTTTTAGTTTGACTAATATTAGATAATATTAGTTCATTTTTTTGGAAGGCATTTATGTCCATTTACTTATTATTGGTTATAAATATATGCCAAGTTTTCATGATGAGTCTTGACTTTTCTTTTCTAAAATTCTTCTAAATAAACTGACCTGATTAACATGAAAAATGATTAATGGAGATGGCAACGAAGATTTGCTTCAATTTGTGTCGTTGAATCAAATAAACCGGAAGCTCTGATACCAATGTTGAATCAAAGTACATCAAAACATCAACGTATTTGTGCAGCGTAATTGAATACATAAATGGTGAGAGCATTCCAAACGTGTAAGGTTTCTTTAAGAGGCTTTAACGATTTTTAGATATTGAAAACCCTTCTTCTAAGCTTCCAACATACAAGACTTCCCTTTCTCTCATGGGCTTTTTTTTATAACTTATTCATTTTCTATTGCAGGTTTTTTTTTAAATCTTTAGGGATCTCAAATAATTAGGTATTAGAGAATAGTAGGCATAGAAACCTTAGTGAAAGGGTGAAGATCATTTGCAAGCTTAAAGAGGTGCAAAGCATGAGGAGCATGTGTGCTGCCATGGAATGAACGAGAGATCTCTTCTCACCAAGTATTGAGTCAATTTCGACAAGGACGTCGACAGATCAAGTGGGGGAGAGTCACGACTAAATTGGATCAGGCTTCGAGTAGGTTTGGGTCTCCATAAAGCCCTTGGCTATCCCCTCCCCATGGCCATACATGCCATCTCATTGGCATATCCTCATTCAAACCAGGGCCGACTTGGGGCGATCCTGCAAGGGGTCGTCTTGAGTTCTTGTGTGCGTTAGGGAACATCTTGAGACTGTGTTAGTAGGAGAAGCTACACTGCGACACCCATAGAGCCTCAAGGTTCGCTAGTACTATGTCTATACTTTCTCTAGTACGTCGTACGTGGTTCAAATGCATGTCATCTCAGAAAATCCCTATGGGGGATATTGGCTATCTCGAATCACACGGGATGCGTGTGCCACGAGACCCTTGGACCAAAACCTAAGGGGATTATGCTGTGGGTGTGGGGAACCCTCAGCTTATGTCACATTCGTGCATGCCGTTAGAAGCACCTAGGCATTGTGTTGCGTGTGGCATACTAAGGCTTGCATTAGTTGGGCCGTGAACTAGCTTGCCGCACAGCCCCTTCGTTGTCGTTCTAGTATGGCAATGACAATTGGTATTAGAGACAAAACACATCAAAGTCTTTGTGCAACGAATTTGAACTCCAAAATGGTGAGAGCACTCCAACATATTAGTCTTCTTTAAGAGGCTTTAAAGAGTTTAAAATGTTGAAAACTCTTCTTCCAAGCTTCCAATGTACAAGACTTCCCTTTCTCTAATTTGTTTCATATGCCATCATGTGCTCCAATACCTAATTATTTGTAACCCCTAAAGTTAAAGAATCTATTGTAGAAAATGAACAAGTTATAGAAAAGCCTTTAAAAAAAGATTCTATAACAAATATCATAAGAGAAAGACAACCATAATCTATGTTAAAGGATCATTATGTTTCTTTTATAGAAGAAAGACGAAATAAATAAATAAATAAATAAAAGATTTTCATTCCTTCATAAATGAAGAACCATTAAAAAATGATTCTTTAAATTATCTACAAGCTATGACATTACCCAATGCAAATGAGTGGAGAAAAGTGATGGATGATGAAATAGATTCTATAATTAAAAATGAAGTATGGGAATTAGTTGAATTACCTAAGGATAGAAATATCATTGGAAGTAAATGGATTTTGAAAATGAAATTAATGCTCGGTAGATCCTTGGAAAAATATTAAGCTAGATTAGTTGTTAAAGGGTATAACAAAAAAAAAAAAAGAATTGATTAAGATGAAAAATATTCCCTAGTAGCTAAGTCCACTTCAATTAGAATTTTAATAACAAGTAAAATTCTTCAAAGCACATGCAACAAATTAGAAAAAGGGAAGGCTTGTAAGTTGGAAGCTTGGAAAAAAAGTTTGCAACTTTTGAAGTTCTTTAAAGCCTCTTAAAGAAGCCTTACACGTTTGGAGTGCTCTCACCATTTTGGAGTTCAACTTCGTTCTTGCACAAATACTTTGATGTTTTCATGTACTTTGGTTGTACATTGGTATCAAAACTTTTGGTTAATTTGATCAAACGGCACAAACTGAAGCTAATCTTCGTTTTCCTTTCCATCAATCATTTTTCGTGTTAATCGGGGTCTGTTTTTTCCATTTTTTGACTTCCTTTTTAATGGCTTCCAATGTGGTTGCTAACGAATTAAGTAAAACCGAGCATCTCTCTGGTACCTATTTTTTTACTAGGAAGAGGTGCATAGGGCACATCGTTTTCTAGCACAAATTGAGAAATTTATACTGCAAAGCCAAAAGAATCCCAATCGGGTTGACCATTGTAGTCTTATGACTATTATTGCTAAGGAATTAGCTACAATCGGATGCCTCCTCATACGAAAAAAAAATGCAAGTTTCAGCCATTCTACACTTTGAAGGCACTTGCATGCCTTATTTGAAATGGGAAATAGATGATGTTTGGGATTGTGATTTGAAGTAAGTCATGTGCCCTAAGGAAAAATCAGTTGAAGGTTCTAAAATCTAGATCAAGATAAATTTTGTATGGATTGAGGTAGGAAGAAAAGATCTGAAGGCACTTGCCTTGACAGAAGATTTAGCATTAAAGAGAGTAGAATGGTTCGAAACCCCATGAAGCTATGAATTTCTTGGGGCCACCCTCCAGGGTTTTGTTGACCCTTGACTCAACTTGTTGCACTTTGGACTTTCTAAGAGGGCGGTGCGTGTGACCACGGGATTAGTCCCACCCGAAGGGTGGGGATACCCATGATATCAAAAAAAAAAAAAAATAGAAAAGAAAAAAAAAACATTCATGTTGCTTACCTATATATGTAGGATGAGTCATAGGAGGTGTTGGCACTGTGATAGAGGAAGATTTCACCGGCCTAGTACATTAAATTGTTAAACAGTCTCTCTCTCTCTCTCACACACACACACGCACTTTAGCGAACAATTCTCAGCATTGTTTAAAATTTCACGTTTTCCGTCTTTTTTTTTTTTGTACTTGAAAATTTTCCTTTTAAATTGTTTTGCTGTGGAAACCCCATACTTGAGACTCATAATTGTCTATATTTTTTCTTTGTTTTGTGTTACTAGCTAAATCTTTCAAGGCATTATGAATAATGATATCATATAGCTTATAATTTCTTGGAATAATTTCTACAAGACTTCCTGTCTCTTTTTTCTTCTTTTTTGTTTTTGTTTTTTGATGTTCATTCTAAGGTAATTGATCTTAGTTGGATAAACACTGGAGGACACAGACTAGCACCACCTATGCTATTCTTTTTGTAAGCTATGATTTGGCGCGCATATTGCTCCACATCCTGATACTGTTCTTACAGATCCATTGTTTCTTGTTCTTGGTGTTCTAATGCCAGATTCTACGTGTCCTCATATCACAATTCTCGAAACATCCAGCGATCCTCGGACACTAGCTGTTGCCTGCTATGATCTCTCACAGTTCATTCAATATCATCCAGCCGGGCGAATCATAGTTACTGATCTCAAAGCTAAGGAACAGGTAATGAAGCTAATGAATCACGAGAATGCTGAGGTCACAAAGAATGCTCTTCTCTGTATACAGAGGCTTTTTCTTGGTGCAAAGTATGCGAGCTTTTTGCAGGCTTAAGTTCGAGTTATGTTGTATAAGTGAAACCTTGCTCGTTGGATGGGTGTTTGAGTAATTGATGTATTATAGGCTCTTGTCCTTTCGATTTTGTATTTTTTAACTTGGTTAATAATGCGGAGAGCAAATTGTTTGGTCTATGTAGACTACAAATTATTTTCTTATACTATGGAATAAAATGGTTATTTGTGTGATCTCAATCACGGGCTTAATGAACCACTCTAGATGGGATACATGTAAGTTTTCTTATACTAGTAAGTTTTCAATTTCTAGGGTTTGAGTAGAACAAGAAGATTAAGATGGAAGAAACTTTACCATGATCAAGTTGGTTTGTCTTCATTGCTGTACTCTTTTTACACTCGATCTGTATTTAGGTTTATTAGGTCATAAAATGGGTTGAATTTATTGGAAATCCAAGTGATCTGAATCCGAATTTAGTGAGTTTGGTTCGTTAAGAGTATATTCAAATATTAACAAAATGGTTCAAATATGGGTTATTGTGAGGCCACCAATTTTTTAATTATTGTCGATTTCACCAATAATTTTTTTTTCAATTGTCGACCTCAACGTGTAAAATTCACCCGATTTCATTTTTTCGAGTTTTTCCAATTAAAATACATGGAAAGATCGACTTAAAAGTTGGCATAATGACTTGTGTAGATGGTTTCAAACCAAAAAAGCCATTGTTGATAAATTTTCAATAAAAAAAGATGCAAAACAATTGAAAAAATTCTAGTTTTTTTTACATACATCTTCAAAATGTTTAAAAATGGTTTCTTCTTCTTTTTCAAATCTTTTTCATCAGAATGGAGTCTCTAAAACTCAATCGGCATGTCGGAATTCAAATTTTTTTGAACAAAAATGGTGAGTTTGAATCGTTAAGGTTATTTTAGCATTTCAATGATGAGAAATTTCTCGAGTGGGGTTCAGGGACTATTTTGAAAAGAGGGATTTACTAAATGGACTAAATTAAAAGAAAAGTTTTAATGCCAGGTACTATTAAATAATTTTCCAAATATTCTATCAATTCGATTTTTAAAATATTGTAACTTTTTTTTTCCTTTTAAAAACAATAAGAATACTCACAAACTTCTGTTTCTTCTCACGGGAGAGAGGATTTGAAGAACTTAGCTATTCCATGTGAAAGAATGTGAAAAGCGTAATAAGGGTAAATTGATAATATCATATTTTAAGCTTAATTTTCTTAAAGGAAGATTACTCACATATTTCTAGTAGACAAGATTAAAAAAATAACACTAACAGGGGTTAGCTGAGATAGCAAGATTGATTGGATTTGCTCTTAGGTCATGACTTCGAATCTCTATATGCCCTTACACAAAAAAAGGTGGCTATTTAACTGTCGAATACGTATCAGGTGGGATGGTATGTGTGGCCCACCAAAGAAAAAAAAAAGATTAAAAGAACAACTCTAGCAACAAATGAATCCAATTTAACCAATGCTTGAATATGCCTCACGTTATTGCTTACTTTACTAGACTCATCACAATATGCGGACTTCATTCGAAAGATGAAAATGCATCTTATTGTCAATAAGTGGCATCTTTAAAGTTGATTCTCATTTTGAGCTTTAGTAACATCTTATTTTACTTCTCCTTCAGATTAATCAAATTAGCAAGGTCCATGTCACAATAATCAGAAGAATCACTGCTTCTTTTGGTTATGCTGTCAAGTTGGTGACAATCATCATCATTGATTATTGGTGTGTCGTCATTGTCTTCTTCGTCTGAACTGGCATTCAATAGAAGAGCTCGTTGAGGATTATGGACTCCACCTCTCCTAGATTGGATGTAAACTTCCTGAATACACAAGGCCATTTCCATGAGTTATGTAAATAAACATCAAGAAGATATAAAGAAGTTGAGAAAATAATATCATATAAATGAAAAAAAAAAGAAAAAAGAAAGGAATGCTCAAGAATTTTTGAAATATTTTTATCATCTCAAGAATTCTTCGTTAGAAGTTTCGATCAGATAGTCAAAATGGTGTCGTGAGCAAATCCAAGGAGTCTACCCCAACAAAATTCATGAACAATAAGATCTCTTTAAAAGAAGTTGAAAAGCGTAATTACAAGTATCCAATGGATAACGATAGCTTAACCAGTTTAGATACAAAAGAAGTTCTAATGAACAAATTACGATTATTAAAAAAAAATGTTTTATGAATTGTTTTATTGATTTGGAGGTTCAAGAGGTAGCTAGTCTGATTGAGTGTACATTGAAGATCCATATGGACTCTTCAGTGGAAAAAAAATGGGACTGAGAAGGTAGTAAGGACATCACTTTCTCTGTTAAAGTCCTTCTATAAATCCATCATTCTAAATCAATTGAGCTAAAAGTTCCACTAACATTACAATCTTTATTTGGTCTACTTCACTCGAAAAAAATCTTTACTATTGAGAATCTGATGGTTAGGGGTTTACATCTGCCAATTGTTGCCTTCCTTGTAAATCAAGTGGGGAATCGGTAAGTCACCTTCTCATTTGCTATTCTTTCTCAGGAGAAGTACGGGTTCACTTTCTTTTGTAATTCAAAAACTCATGGTGCTTCCCACATTCAGTTTTAGCTTTGTTTTGGCACCTCAAGGAAATTAGGTCCCATGAAAGAACAACATTTGCCTATACATCTATAGATAATCTATATAATTAAACACAATGGTGGGTCCCACTCCAACTTCATTAGTGGAGTGGGATCCAAACTACTCCACTTTATTATCTCTCTTCTTCTCCTCCCTTCAACTTTGTTGTCTTTCCTCTCTTGCTTTTTAATAATACCCCTCTAGCTTTACTATCTTTCTTTTGTTACCCCTTTAACCCCAAAGAGGATCTAGTAAAAAATCAAAGGCTTCAAGGATTCCTACAAATCAAATCTCATTTGCCCAATAGTATTTGGTGCACAATGGTCAAGACCTTGAGAATTATAATTTCAGACTAGAAGACAAGTTGATAAACTAAAAGATATGGCTTTGAGTATTTAGAAAGGAAACTGTTGACTAACTCTATTTTACTAGCTTTTTTGAGTTTTTTTTGTCTTTTTTAGTCTTTTCCACTTAGTAGACCATATAATCCCTTTAAAACCTAATTAGGGTTGTGTAATTAATCACTTTTTCAATTCTCTCAATTCAATTTGGTATTAGAGCCTACCTCCATCGCTCCCTCATTAGTATAAACCCCATCGTCCCCCTCATCTCTTAAATTTGTCTTAAACACTACTCGTCTTCGATTAAAACATCACCCCTATGGGGGTTTCTTGCTCCATAGCCTAATCGTACTATGCGATGGGGTCCTTAGAACGTCTTAAAGCCCTACGACAACAGTAGAGGTACTATTTTTTTGTGGCTTTTAGGCTAAATGATGGCCCTTAGACCATCTATAGAAACCTACGACAATAGCTCCTTGGTTGTTTGCTAAAACAAAATCGAGGCAGGTGCTATTTAGGGGTTTCGATCACAATAAGGTGTTGTTTTGGGGGTTTCAATCAAAGTAAAGTGATGTTTGGGGGGTTTCGATCATAGCAGGGTGTTGTCTAGGGGTTTCAATCATAACAGAGGTGCTGTTTGGAAGTTTCAATCACAACATGGTGCTGTTTTGGGGCTATGCTCATAGCATAACTTATTGTTTGGAAGTTTCGATCATAGTAGGGTACTATCTTGGGACTGTGTTCACAGCAGTGTTGCTGTTTGAAGCTTACACCAACAACATAACTGCTCCTAGGTGCCCTATAATTGTGTTAATGACTTCTCTGATCACCTATAGTCATGTTTGATCACCTTCCATGCCTCTTACGATTGTGTATTTTCACCTTTAGGATGCTGTGATCAATTTCTCCTTACGAGTCGTCGCCTCTTATTTTTTGAACTCCATTTCAAACCAAAGTACATCGACTCTTTGATGGCCTTGAAGAAGTCCTCTTCCTCGATCACCAATAATAGTGATGGATCAGACGGTCTTCTCTCTCATTTGATCAACTTTCCAAGCATTCAAATTATCACATTGAAACTAGATGGTCCTAATTATCTTCTTTAGGCACGATCGGTTGAAATGTTTATTATTAGAAAAGGAAATATCAGTTATTTCACAGGAAAGGACAAACAACTTGCACCGATTAATACTACTTACTCCCAATAGTTTGCTAATAACTCTATAGTCTGTTCTTGGTTAGTTACATCTATGCACTCACACATTGCGACTGATTTTATGATCTCTAAGACAATAAAATAGATATGAGATTTCTTAAAAAGTATTTACTAGCTACGTCAAAACAATGTCCGGATCTTTAATTTGGAGCGTGAGATTTCCTGTCTTTTACAAGGTAACTCTTCAGTCATTACCTATATATCACAACTACGTGATCGATGGGAAAAGTTGACCTTCTATTCATCGTCTTACGTTTGGAAGCACCCTCTTGATGAGGAATTATATGCATCAATTTTGGATAAGAATCGAGTTTTTCAATTTATAGCCGATATTCGGGATGAGTTTAAGTATGCGAGAATTCATTTATTAGGTATGGATCCTTTTCTGTCCCTACAGACTATGTATTCTTATTTTTATGTCTTAGCTGATGAGAGTCACCGCACAACTGTCCTACCTCACTCTTTAGGAGACCACTCTGTTATGCATGCTAACATACCTTTTCCACAGCCTTCCAGTGGATCTCTGCCTACACGTTAGTGCTATAAGTGTGATCATTGTGAAAAGTTAGATCATGTGAAGGCCCATTGCTATACATTTAATAGTCGTCCTAATCAGCAATGTCCACAGTCTCAACAATCTTTAGCTCATGTAGTTTCTTAATTGACTACTGATGCGGCATTCCCTTTAGCTACTACATCTTTTTCAGATTCGATATCTATGTCCTATGCTAAGCTTGAAAAATTCAAGAAATTCTTCAATCAGATGGAGACTTCATTTCAGTCGGTCTTTACTTTCACTCACTCAGGTATCTTTGCATCTACACAGTATTTTCACCACTTCCTCACTATGGATCATTGATTCTAGTATCTCAGATAACATAACTGCTATGTCCTCCCTATTCAAAACCTAGTATTTATTCTGATGATAGTAAGGTTTACTTTGCTGATTATTTTTTATCTTTTATAGATGGTCAATGTCATTTTTCTGTTACACCATCTTTATCCTTAACTAATATACTGCATGTTCTTTAACTTACTACTAATCTTATCTCTATTAGTAACATTACCAAGCATTTGAATTGCAATGTAATTTTTTATCACTCTCATTGTGTCTTTCAGGATCTAGGGTCAAAAATGATGATTGGCACTGAACGTGAAGTGAACCGCTTATATCTATTGAACGCACCTATTTCACCTAACACTCATTCTATTTCTCAGCTTAGTAATAATAGTCAGTCTAATAAGGTATTTGTAATGCATTAGCATTTTAGCTTAGGCCATATTTTCCTTGGATATTTGAAACACATGTTCTTTGTTTTATTTAATAATAATAATAATTTACTTGATTTTTCTTATGAAACTTGTTAATTAGCTAAACATATTCGTTCTCATTATCTTATTAGTATGAATGCTACTACACCTGTTCTGTTTGACCTAATTCACTTTGATATGTGGGGACTTTCCCCCATCACATCCACTTTTAATTTTTGCTATTTTTTCATGTTCATCAATGAACATAGTCGTACCACTTGGACTATCTTATGAAACACAAGAGTGAAGTGTATGGGATTTTTAAAAAAATTTCTTGTTATGATTTATAACCAGTTTGGTCATATCGTCAAGATTTTTTGTTCTAATCAAGGTATAGAGTACACTTATAACGAGGTATTGAAGATTTGATTAGAGTCTGGCATTGAGCATCAAATGTCCAATGTTAAGACACCTTAACAGAATGATTGATCAGAAAGGTACAATCGCCATATTCTGGAGTTAACCCGTGCCCTATCTATTGGTATGAACGTACCACAATGCTATTGGATCAATATAGTTCTTACTACTGTCTATCTTATTAATCAAGCCTCATTGGTTCTTCAGTTTGCTATTCCCTCCTCTTAGCTCCATCTAGATCGTCACTTGTTACCACTTCTTCTGTGTATGTTTGGGTGCATCTACTTTGTTCAAATTTTTGACTAAATTCGCACTAAACTTGATCTTAAGACCGCAAAACATATGTTTTTGGGTTATTCCTCTACCCAAAAAGTATACCGTTGTTATCATCCTCCCTCTCGAAGGCATTTCATTTCTTGGGATGTCTCTTTCTTTGAGTATATCTCATACTACACTGGGTCAGTTGGCATTCAATCTGAGTGATTTCCTCTAGATTCCACTGATAATGACACTTCTCCCTTGTTATTTCATCTTTTTATGCTTGTTCCTTCTTTTCCATCTACTGTCAGTTCGTCACCTTCTCAATTGTAGGTTTACTTCCGATAGCCACACAATACTACCATCACTTCTATGCCAGACCAACTCGCCTTTAGCTCCACTTCCTATTGTCATTTGTGATGATCGTCCTATCGCCACTCGCAAGGGTAAGCACACTTGTACTTATCTCATTTCTAATTATGTATCTGATTTTGCTCTCTCATATTCATATCAAATTTTTCTAGCTTTTGTTTCTACTTTTTTTTCCTTCCTAATACTATTGTAGATGATATTAACCATCTTGAGTGGCAAGTAGGTATGATTGATGAATTGAATGCTCTTGAAAAAACTTAGACTTGAAAACTAATTCCTCTTCTATCTGGGAAGAAGGTTGTGAGATGCCGTTGGATTTTCACCATTAAACATAATCCTAATAGTTCTATTGCTCGTTATAAGGTTCGTTTGGTGGCTAAAGTTATGCTCAGACTTATAAGAATGATTACCAGGAGATATTTGCTCTTATTGCTAAGATAACCACCATTCGAGTTCTCTTTTCTGTTGCTGTTATTAGAGGGTGGCCCCTCTTTCAATTAGATGCCAAGAATGCATTTCTTAATGGTGATCTTCAAGAAGAAGTGTATATGGTCCAACCTCCTGATTTTTTTTGCATCTACTTCTTCTGGTCATGTCTGTTGTCTTCGTCATTCTCTCTATGGACTGAAGCAGTCTCCTTGTGAATTGTATGAGCGCTTTACTAAAGCAATGCATCAGTTTGATTTTTATTAGAGTTCTGGTAATTATACATTTTTCCTACGTCACTCCCAGAATAAAATTGTCGCTCTGATTGTTTATCTGAATGATATTGTCCTTACTAGAGATGATTGTGATGACATTACCGAGGTAAAATCTTCATTAAGACGTCAATTTGAAATTAAGGACCTTGGGTAGATGAAAATCAATATTACAAAATTATTGCCCTCACGACTTGGGTCCTCATTTGTGGTTGGTGGGGTGTACCACGTGATTTGATAGAGTCGCCACAGTTTAGGTTTGAGGGGTGTGAACAATTACCCACCGATTAAGATGAATCTCAATCTGGTCTGCGTGATCTAGAGATTTGAGTTAGTGATTCTATTGAAAAAATGGAAGGTGTTAGGCACCCCAATCCCTCATTTTGAAGGACAATTGCTTTGATTGTTGCTTAGAAAAATATCTTGTGCTTTGCAATTTGATATTTTGAATGATGAATGAGTAAAATTACTTTCGAATCATGATTTGTAGATGAGAAATTTGAAGGTGGAAGTTAGTTCGATTGAGTGGTTTTTAAGAGGGGATTTGAATTGAGTCGCCTTTGGATATTTCATTTGGTTTTTTCGAGTATGCATTGAAATACTTATTCTCACTGAAAGAGTTGAACATGAGACAGAGACTTTGGATGGAATACCTTATGGATTATGATTTCACCTTGGAATATCACTTGGGCAAGGCGAACGTAATAGCCAATGTAGTCAGCTGGAAGGATGGGAACATGTTAGCACATATGATGATGCAGGAATAGTAGATGCTAGAGAAAGTGGGAGAATTTGCATTTGATACGTCAATAGAAGTAGAGGAACATCATAATTATTTGGCCACAATGAGGATTCATAATTCATAATCACGAGGACTACAGTACTCAAGGATTAGATGCATATTTAACAGAATATCAGTTGAGGGTAGATAACATAGAAAAACAAGATTGGAACATAGACAACAATGAGAGCCTAAGATTTTGGGATAGATTATGAGTACCTTCAAATGATTAGTTGAGGGCAAAAATTTTGAATGAGGCACATTGATTGAGATACTTGATCCACCCAAAAGGTACGAAGATGTTCAAGGATCTTCAAAAATACTTTTGGTGGCCAGGAATGAAGAAGGATGTTGCAAATTTGTTGAGTAGATGTTTGATTTGTTAGCAAGTCAAGGTGGAGCATCAACGGCCATCAAGTCTACTCCAACCATCACCAATAGCGAAATAGAAGTAAGAGCATGTAACCATGGATTTGTTGTAGGGTTATTGAGGACTAGTGGCAATCTCGATATAATTTCGATAGTTGTAGATAAAATGTCAAAGATTGATTATTTTATACCGATCAAGGTTGCTTACATGGTTGAAAGACTTAGGGGCCAATTGATTGCGCTTCTAAACGCTGATTTTAGTGCGTTTGCGTAAAAAATCCTATTTTCCTCCGCGTTGGCGTGTTTGATAACGATTCTAAAATCTGCGTTTTGAATTTTTTACCGTGTCTAACCGCAGTTTTGAGAAGCTCATGGAAGGAGCTTTTTTTTTTTTGCGTTAGCGGGAGACGCAATGACAGAAAAACGGTCGAATGAAAAAGGCGAAAATGCCCTTCTCTTCTTCTCTTCTTCTCCATTGTCGACAGAAACTCCTCTTTCGCGCACAACTCTCTCAACCTCACACAACACTCTCTCTCTCTCTCTTTCTCCCTCTCTCTCGCACGGCTCTCTCTCTCTCTCTCTCTCACACACACACACACAGATCTCTTGCTCATCTCCTCTTCTTCTCTTCTTCATGTACACAATTGGGTTGAAAAGAACAGAGTTGATTAATCAACCGACATGCTTGATGCAAAGTATAGAGAAGAGGGTTATACCTCGGTACAAATTTCTTGAGATTCTGAAATCAAAGAAACTATGGAAGAAGAATGTAAAGTTTCTTACAGTGATTCGGTTGCCCAAAGAAGAGTTTTGGATAAGTTCATTTCGAGGTTTACAAATAATGCTGAGGATTTGTTGGTAGCTTACAAAGGTGATATTTCAGATTCAGTTGAGGAAGAAGAATCTACAGTGTAAGTGGTAGATAATATCTTTGATTTTAGAGAGCAGCTATTGGAATCCCCAACTTTCACTTATTCCACCCCAATTAAAAATAAAGAAAATAAAAATGATTGAAAATAAGTAACAGTTGGGGTGTGAATAGAAGCTTTCTCATTTTGTTTTTGTAAGATTTCTAATTTTTTGGGTTTAAGATTTTATATGAGCATAATCATAATTTTTAACAACTGCTGAAATTGTTTCAATAGAGTGTTAGAATGTTTTGTAATTAAGAGTGTGTTTTAACCTTTAATTGGGGTGTGATAAATAATTTAGCACCACCATATCTTCAACAAGGTGGAAATTAAGAAATTGGGGTGTAATAAATAAAATTTGGGGTGCCAG
This sequence comes from Akebia trifoliata, assembly GCF_017979445.1. NCBI lineage: Eukaryota > Viridiplantae > Streptophyta > Magnoliopsida > Ranunculales > Lardizabalaceae > Akebia > Akebia trifoliata. The sequence continues at coordinate 34,476,100 of NC_141378.1, forward strand.
TAGCAGACCTGTAATTTTAATGCTCATCGAAAAAAAAATTCTTTATAATACATATTTTGAATGATATAAACTTTGAACATATTGTGTACTTACGGTCACTTTGTTATGTATGTATGGATGATATTAATATGGGATTTGGTGATATATTATTATGATTTAAAATGGGATTTAATGATATAATTTAAGAACACCACTTCATAGGACCATTACATAGAACTAGCACTAGTCGAAATTTTTTTTCTGAATTTTCCCTTGTTGACTTATTCCCGAAACCCGACTTGGTGACTATGGGTATCAAGATCAGCTTCCATTTCCTTGTTAGTTGATTGATCAATAACTTGATTTTATACTTAAAACTACTTAGGTTTCATGAGCCACTTAACATATTGGATTGAATCAACCTAGTAGAGCTAAGTCATGGCAATCTATAAATTTTGCTCATGGTCACTTGTTTTTAGGGTCTTTGTTTGTAGTGAGCTCACCATCCAAAATTTATTTGCTTAGAAAACAATGATTGAAAATGTGATGATCATTATGTTTTGGTCATATAGAAAGACATTCCTGTAGGTTGCACTGGTGGGAGTAAAAAATTTATTATTTCTTGACTTTGACTTTTATCCATCGAACCTTGCTGTTGAAAGAAGAAAATTGTTGGATTGTGTTATATATATCCATGTTATGTGGATGTGTTATATATATATACGATGTAATGTGGATGTGAATTTTGTTTATCGAAAGATATGGATGTCGGATTCCGGTTTTTCATGTACTATGCAGGTATTTTGTTTATCAGGAAAATTTCATATGTCCATTTTTAAGAGGAGATACTGCCGAAATTTCTATAGAATTATAAATTTTTCTATAATTTTTTTATAATTATAAACATTTTAAAATTAAAATAATTATTATTTTTTAATTTTTATATAATTTTATTATATATATATATATATTTATTTATAGGGGTATTCTAGTAATTTTTAATGCATTCCAGGTGCATTATCAACTTTAAGGGTATTCTGGTCATTTTACCCTAATATAACAGATTTTTGAAGCTGTATCAAACAGTAATTACTAGATTCTGACAGCAGATTCTGACAACACAACACTTTTAAAAAGCTCTATCAAACAAACTTTTCAATGTTTCAGATTTTGACAGCAGATTTTGACAGCAGAAGCTGACAGCAGATTCAAGAAGCTGAATCAATCGGGCCCTTAGTAAAATCTATATCGCCAATATAGTCAAGCTTCAGGGAATACCAATGTCCATTGTATTAGACAAAGACCCCAAATTCACTTCACACTTCTAGAAGAGCATATACACAACTTTAGGTACTCAGTTGAACTTCAGTACAACATTCCATCCTCAAATAGATAGGCAGTTAGAGAGAATGATTTTGATATTGGAAGACATACTTCAAGCATGTGTTTCAGATTTTGGGGGCACATAGAAGACTCACTTACCCCTCGTTGAGTTTTCTTACAACAATAGCTATCAAGCTAGCATAGGCATGGTTCCATTCCAAGTATTGTACAAAAGACCATGTAGTCACATATTTGTTAGACAGAGATGGGAGACTATAAAAATCTTGTATATTATTTACTTCTTTCACACTTTGATTTACCCTACATTAGTAGATGTAGTTAGATTTCTAATATTTTTATATTTATGTATATATATACAAGATATTATTGATGTCGTTTATTGAAGAGAAGATAGAAAAACGATATCAATAATATCTTATATATAATATGAACTAACTGACGTAGATAGTAGGTATAGCCCCAATGCTCACCAGGTTATGGACATTGGTCGTCTATTTGACCCACCAGATGATTTTCACTTGCTTGTTTTATACCCACATCGTCAAATATCAGATTTGAAACTAAAAACAACGAGAAAGAAAGGGTTAGTAACACAGGTTACTGTAGACACCTCATTTTTGCACTCGCCTGATTAATCAACTCGTCAACCCGATCACAGTGATTCCCAATGATGGATGTTTATTCCAATGCTTTATTTTGTTACCAGATATGTTTCAGAAATCTAGATGAGGTATCTCAAACTAACAAAACCTTAGAAACCACGCTACGCTAGGAAAATACGACTCTAGAAATATAGAAATCATCATCTTGCAGACCCAAAAAGAAGCTTCACGATAAATTGACCAAATTACTAAAATACCCCTAGCATAAAAACAACCCTAGAGCCTACGTTACGATTAGGAAAACCCTTTCGAACACATAAAACAACAAATCGAAATCAAATAAATCATTTCACCAATTTTAACAGAATTCGACAAAATTACGAAAATGCCCCTCATAAAGTTCATGACCATTTCACATAAAAAATTTCATAAATGACACAAACTAATATTTCCATTGAATTCCTTATGAAAAATCGATTCTAAAACATCGTAGAACATTAAAAACTGACTTAAAACGCGAAAAATCCTCTCTGTGGGCAAAACGGTAATTTCATAATTTTCATAATTAAAAATTTTGAAATTAATAAATAAAATATTAAATAATTAAAGTGAGACATTAATAAAATTAATTTAAAATTTTGAACTAAAACAATCGATCAATCGGGCTCTCAAGCAAAATTGTTGAGGGTTCGCAAAATATTTCTTTAAGGACCCCTCCATTTGGGGGTCCAAAGAATTAAAGATATAATAGAGGGGGATTCTCCAAAAAATTAAAGTCAATCAAGCAAGACTAAAGTCAAGGTATTAAAGTCAATTAAGCAAAACAAAAGTCAAAATCTTAAAGTCAATCAATTAAGACTAAAGTCAAAATCCTAAAGTCAATCAAATAAGACCAAAAGTCAAAATCCTAATAGAGTTCTAATTAAATAATAACTCTACCTAAAAAAATTATAACTAAAATACAACTCTACCTAAAATAATTCTAATTAAAATACAATTCTACCTAAAACAATTCTAACTAAAACACAACTCTAACTAAAAGAATTACAATTAAACACTAATTCTATCTAAATCAACCCCTAAAAAAATCTATAGATAGAGGTCTTCACACCCTATTTTCGGATCAAATCATAAACCCTAAGAGAAGTAGGTCTAAAAGCTCCCCTAGCCTCCCATAAACCATAGTTTTGGAGTCCCAACTCCTTACCTAACATCCCTCCTTCGATTTTAGCCTAAAAAACACCTAAAAACCCTTCAAAAACACCCCAAAATCCATAACAAACTCAAAGAATCCAGATCAAAAAAGGAGATACCTTGCCTCGGAGATCAGAAATCAAATCTGGAGATAGAACGAAGCAAGGAATACGGTACAAGGAGCAGTTTTTGTCGGATCTAAATGAACAAGGTCTTTGCTATCGGAAAGGTATAATTTCTTACTTTTTTTTTATTATCTAAATTTTTTTAGCAATGTAACTTATTTGGATAATTAGTAGAGACCGGTTTTGGCTGGGCGGGGTTGGTGCCTAACAACTTCCAACCCCGTAACATGATCCCCGAATTCAGTTTTTTTTTCTAGATTAGTTCTTTATCCGTTTAGAGTCAATGTTCGGTTCCTAGACCGTAATAACTAGGTGGCAACTCCCAAACCTGAAGGGTCAAAAGTAGATCCGTGCACCCCGCGGATCGAGGGTGCTTTTAGTGGTGACTCCACTGGGGACTTTTGAGGATCAGACTTGAAAAATCCAAAGTATGGGAGCATTGCCAGTAGGACCTAATTTTTTATTTTATTTTATTTTTAGTTTTTTATTTTTTTATTTTTTTTATTTTGATTTTTATCATTCTTTTGGCTCTATTGTTGATCATTGATTGGGATGTTGAATATTTTTGTTTAGCACAACTTTGTTATGGTTCAATTTGGGGTTATTCAGAATGACCCTAAATAATGCAAGATATAAAAGGTAAATGACATGGGACCCATTTTTTTAGTTGAGTTATTTTTGGGTATGTATTATCCTTTATTAGTATCTTTTGGTTCAATTTTGGATACTTAGTTTTGGCATTTTTTTTTTATGATTCAATCTAGGGTCATTTTGGGATGACCCTAAATAATGAAATATTCAAATTGACATAAATTGAGGATGGAATGATGGTGGTTGAGATGAGAATTATGATTTTTTATTTTTTTTTTTTTAAATCATGGATATATATTTTTTTTTGTACGTTACTAGGCATATTTGGCGAGTTATAAAAAAAAATTATTTGTGAGTAATGCACTAAGAAACAAAAAAAATTGTCTTTTTTAATGTTGTTCATGATGAAGAGAGGATTTCAAGAAAAAAAATCAGAAAAAAAAAATCACAAAAATTATTTTTTAACGTGTGGTGTGCCGTTAGTAGAAAACATTTTTTACTGTTTTTTTATCTTCTTCTCCATATGCTGAAAAACAGCAAACAGAGGATGTTTTCTTGTTCTCTCTCTCTCTCTCTATCTGCAAAACCCCCCAAAATCCTCTCCACATAGTTCACATCATACTGGGTTTCAATCAGATACGAAATCAAAAGATCGTTCAGAGTCGATTGTTCGAGTTGCGATGTAATTCTCCTCTCCAAAACAGATTTACAAATTTCAGCTTCTGAAGCTGTGGAAGTTGTGGATTGTTTCCTACTCAAATAAGAGAAATCGGGTATCAATTTCTTTGTATAGGAATTGAGGGAGCTTTCGATGATTTTTGAGCTTAGATTTCAAGCTTTCATGGCAGAAATTACCTGTTTGTAAAACGGTAAGCTTAAAAGAGCTAGATCTTCAAACCACGAATTGTTGTTCTTCGATCTAGTCATGTTTGGCGACGAATTATAGTCCTGATTCCATTCCACAAGATCTGATTCGAAACCTTATCGGTTTGTTCTCCAGATCTTTCATTAATTGACCATCCAAAGAGAGATGGATCGTTCTATGAAACTCTCATTGCGATCGAATCAATACATCTTTGTAAAATATTTAGGACTTCTACTAAAGGCACCAATGCTTCACAGATTTTTTGGATTTGTTTATCCTTTGATGTTTGAGAATCGGTTGGAAATGAGTTTTTTTGGAGATGGATCGTTTTGTGTTGGAGATGAGTTTTTTTTTATATTTTGAACACTCTCCTGTCATAACAAGATACTCAGCAGCGCAACGAAGAGGAGCAACATTTAAAGATAAGATCTCGATCTTAACTCTATAGTGAAGTTTTGGGATAATTTATAATTATTTCCAAATCGTTTGGAATATTTGGGAGATATAAATTGATGGATTATTGTTCATTTTCTTCCTTGTTTTTCTATTCTTCTTTTGTTTTTATAGTTGAACTTTTTCGTTTTCTAGGAGAATTTCTTGTTATCTACTCCTGGCCATTAAAATTTAAATTTTTTTTTTGTTTAGTAATAATTAATAATAGGTTTCTTAAATTTCTTTTAGAAATTTTTTTGTCTTTTTGTAAAAAAAAAAAATTCTTTTCTTTAAAAAAATCGATTTATTAAAATAAAAACAAAAAAATCAATCATGACTCCTTAGGTTCACAACTATCATTCTATCCCTAATATAATATTCCTAGAGAATCTCGATTTATATAGGGTCGCTCCAAAATAACCTTGATCGGGCCATATAAATTTTTTGAGACTTGGAACTATGGGCTTATTTCAATGATTCGGACCATATTATTAGTTTATGTTAATTGCCTATCTAACATGCTATAATCTTGTTTAAGATACATGTTTGATGTTGATCATAATGTTGATATGATGGAATGTGATCGGCTTGGTATTTAATATTCATGCGATATCAATGTTGTAATGGTTTGATAAGGCCCATGGGCTCATGTTGTTTGGAAAAGGCCCGGGCACACCCCACCCTTCTTTGCACACACCACATGCACGTTTACTGTTTTGCACACTTACACGTCCTATATAGCCAACGTGGCACTAGTGCGTGACCCGATCTCTTCGGAGATGCGACGTCATTCATGAAAGCCACAACTCCAGTCACGTACCTTAGGGTATATCAAACTGGGGCATCAATACCGTCTAATCAAGTGATTCTGAGAAGTATATTGATGCATCCAGGCTGGAGCGACTTGAGCCTTTGAACTATTGTAAGCCACACAGTCACATGTCTCGATTGCCAATGTAGTACTAGTACGTGGTCGGTCCCCTCGTGGGATGCCAAACCATTTACGAAAGCTACAACTCTTGACTCGTATCCATAGATATGTAAAAGATAATCTAAGTATATCAATTGCACTTCTTGGTCAAAACCGATGCCTAAGCAAGATCTTGCCCCGATGTACCCTACTGTACGAGGGGGATAAACTACGTCTATTCTAGATGAGAGGTATTTAAGTGGGCCCTTGCTCAGCATTGTGAGCCACCTCTCAACTGGAGATCAAACTGGTTGTTTTTGGCTTCAGATAAGTGAATTGAGGTTTTAGATTATCACCTATACGGTATATCAAACCAAGTCATCACGTATCGAGAGGTATATAGGTGTGCTTGGGCAAGGGTGGCCAGATAAAAATGCATTGCACGTAGTAACCTTAGAGTCTAGAAACCTTCCCAGTAGGTCACGACTCGAACTTATCGTGGGTGTTCCCGGGTTGTTTATTGAATGGAACCTTTTGATTGATGAATGTATGTGAATGATGTGAATGGTGAGATCAGAGTGTATGATTGTCCTCAAGAATAAAAAATTTTACTTTTGAAAATTAACATGGGTGCACCGACCCAATAAAGAATCTATTTCTTGCAATAATTCATAATGACCCAGTCCATCTCGATCCAACAACCATTATGAGCTGGGCCATTTAGGTCAGAATGGAAATCAAATTCTTTTCTAACTTCGGATTCCGACCCATTTTAAAAAGAAAAAAAATATTTTCCATAATAAAAGTGTTTTTCAAAAAAAATATATATATATTTTCCAAAAGAAAAGAGAAGGAAGGAAAAATGAATTACAAAAGATGTATTTTTGCATGAACCTTGGAAATTTTCTTTTTTGCATGAACTTTGAAAAATTACTAAAATGTATTTTTCTAAAAAGAAAATGACTTGCAAAAAAATAATCAGATTTGTGAAAGTTTTATGAAAACATTATTTGTCAATAATTTTCAAAAGTGCAATAAAATTATTTTCCTTCTTAATAATCATTACATGAATTTTTAGGGTTCATTTAAAATGTTACCAAGAGGGTAATACTGGAATTGATTAAATTCACATTCAATGAGGTTTAAGGGTTATCATTGTATCTAAGCTCAGTCATCCATCATCTAGCTAGGATTATAAGTCCGGTTAGTTAGAACAAATGTCAATATCAAGTCAACAGTCAAAAATGACCTCAGAATTCCTCAACATCGCCTAGTTGTTCCCTAAAGATCATAGTACTTCAATCCTACCGGTTGTAAGCAATGTCTCAATCCTCAGTCCTAATTAAGTCCGATGTGGGTAGTCTTGAGTTTTCATGAGTCATTTGGGTTAGTTCGAGTCCTTTTTTTTTCATCAAGGTCACGTCTTCTTTTCGAGTTGACTCTTTTTCTGTTGAGTCGAGTTAGTTTGTCGAGTCATAGAGGTGTCTGTCGCCCCGTCTGAATTTGATTAGATAAAGGAAATTTTTGAATACCTCGAGCGCATTAACGAATTAACTAATAATTTGATAGATTTCGTTTCTGAACAAGAAGATAAGAGTCGGGCTTAACTTTTAATCGAGAAAGGAAAAGTCTTTGACCTCGAAACAAAAAATAATTCCTAAAGAGATTCAAATAGAAACCATCTTATCCCTAGAGGAACACGAGGGGATAATGAATTTACTCAGAAATTTCAAAAGACTTGTTCGTATGATCATATGAGGGTATGTTAAGTACAAGCTTGGGTGTTATTCAACATGGAATAGATACTCGTCTATATCAATGGAATCAAAGAAGATGTTATAAAATGTATCAGCGCTATCCTCACTACATCTTGAGTTGCAAATCACATATTATCAGTCGATATGGGGATACCTTTTGAACTGATATCTGATAATGGGTCGTACTTCAAAGCATAAATCATTACTCTGTGAAGATCCGGAAGCACAAATCATTCCCCTACCGTTCTCAGATCAATGGAACGGTTGAAGTAGTTAGTAAGAGTTTCAAGACTATCATCAGGAAAATGTGTCAATCACATCGAGATTGGTCAGAAAAATTATCATTCACACTATGGACATATCGAACTTCAATTCAATCCTCTACTGGAGCTACTCCCTACTCCTTAGTGTATGGCATGGAAGCAGTCTTACCAATTGAAATGGAAATTCCGTCTCTTAGGGTCTTATTAGAAAATCAGTTGTCAGAAGCGGATTGGGTTCACCAACGGTATGAAGAATTGAATTTGATCGAAGAAAAATGACTAAGAGCTTTGTATCACGTGCAAGCTTATCAAAGAAGAGTCGCCCGTGCGTTTGACAAAAAGATCAAGGTCCGTCACTTACAAGTCGGGGATTTAGTACTCAAAGATAATCGGACACCTATTTTTGACCCTAGAGGGAAGTTCAAATCAAATTGGGGAGGTCCGTTCATCGTCAAGGAAATATTACTAGGAAAAGCTGTCAGACTTCAAGATCATGATGTAATATAATTACTATAACCAACCAACCTTGACCAAATCAAACGGTACTACATTTAAGGAGGCCATCTTTGATCGAATCAATTCTCCTGTTACCCAGTTCAATATATCCTTTCTCAACCCCTTTGCAGCATTTTCAAAAAGAAAAATTATACCTTTTTCTTTCTCAGCCTGATCACCTAACCTAGGGGAGGGAAGATTCGAACTACGTTTTGGTCTAATCCTAAAATTCTGGGGTACGTAGGCAATCTGAGAAGTAACTTCAGGCCCGACCACATCAAAATAAAAAAATATATTTCTCCACACAATAAGAAATCAAGAAAAAAATTCAAAACAAAAAGAAATCCAAAATGGGGAAGAAAATTCAAGGAAAAAGAAAACAATTTAAAAGGAAATGCCACACAAGGGGCATTTGGGTTTTTGAGCCTCAAAATTCCTTTCTTTTTATACCTAGTCCTAAGCTTACCTATAGCAAAGCATGATCAGACAGTAACTCTAGAATCTCAGAGGAGAAGAAAAAGATAAAAAATGATGAAGCCTTCTAAGTTGAAAACCCGAAAAGAGCGACTTAGGCAAAAATTAAGGCAAGCTCGCAAGGTTAAAAATCTGAAAGGACAACTTTGGCAACAATCAGAGTCAAGAAAAAAAGAAAAGCTCGCTAGATCGAAAATCTGAAAAGGTGATCTAGGCAAAAGCTAGAGAAAGCTCGATAGATTGAAAACATGAAAAGGCGATCTAGGCAAAAGTTAGAGCAACAAAGAAAAACAGAAGAAAATCCCAAGCTGAGAGCGGTCCGAGCTGAAACATCAGAAGTCCGAATAATCAAGTTCAATACTTAGTTTAAACCAGGCATAGACTCAGAAGCCACAAGTATCTTGTCTACGATCGATCTGAAAGTATTTACTTCCCCGAGTGAACCAATGGAGAAAATGGTGAATTCTATGATGAGTCCCAAAAGGAAATATTTTGTTCTCTTGAGCCTGCTTCAAAATCTTTAATAAAATTAATCAAAATTAAAAGTTCGATCTTCATTGCGCTTGTGGTAATCAAATATTTCAAACCTTCATACAAGGGGCATTTTCTTTCTTCTTTAATATAACTTTTCCCCCTTATACTAGGGGCATTTTTTTTAATTTTTGCATGATGTGTCATGTTCATTGTCAAACTAGGGGCATTTTATTTTTGAGCAATGATAATGAGAACCCCACACTTAAGGTTACCCCTTGATAACAGTTTTTCGAAAAACTTTTGATGTTCAAAAGAAATAAAAACTCGGGTTTTAAATTCATAAAACTTTTGGATAAAACCTCGAGATTCAAACAAAAGCATTTTGGATCTCACATAGGAGATAGGACATTCACTCTGTCTCAGATCCCTTCATTTCCAGATCCAACCCCTCTTTTCCAGATTCATTTTCAATCGTTCTTTCCTAAATTTATTCCTTTAGTCTCAGTTTTACTCAGTCAGATGCCGCCGAGGGCTTTCTAGGAATTATGCTTAGATACCGCCGAGGGTTTTCTCGGAATTATGCTCAGATGCTGCCGAGGGTTTTCTTGGAACTATGCTCAGTTACCATCGAGGGTTTTCTCGGTACCATGCTCAGTTACCACCGAGGGTTTTCTCGGAATTATGCTCAGTTACCGCCGAGGGTTCTCTCGGAATTATGCTCAGTTACTGTCGAGGGTTTTTTCGAAACTATGCTCAGTTACCGTCGAGGGTTTTCTCGGAACTATGCTCAGTTACCGCCGAAGGTTTTCTCGGAATTATGCTCAGATGCCTCCGAGGGTTTTCTCGAAACTATACTCAGTTACCACCGAGGGTTTTCTCGGAACTATGCTCAGTTACCGTCGAGGGTTTTCTCGGAATTATGCTCAGTTACCACCGAGGGTTTTCTCGGAATTATGCTCAGATGCTGCCGAGGGTTTTCTCGGAACTATGCTTAGTTACCGCCGAGGGTTTTCTCGGAACTATGCTCAGTTACCGCCGAGGGTTTTCTTGGAATTATGCTCAGTTACAACCGAGAGTTTTCTCAGAATTATGCTCAGTTACCACCGAGGGTTTTCTCGGAACTATGCTCAGCTACCGCCGAGGGTTTTCTCAGAATTATACTCAGTTACCGTCGAGGATTTTCTCGGAATTATGCTCAGCTACCGCCGAGGGTTTTCTCGGGATTATGCTCAGATGCCGTCGAGGGTTTTCTCGAAATTATGCTCAGTTTATGCTCAGATTATGCTCAAATTATGCTCAGATTTTACTCAGTTCCAACTTAAATTCTTAGATTTTAAATCACACACTTGCACAGTTGTTACATCAGTCAAGGAGAATTTTCTAAAATTCAAGGATCTGACACCGTCAGTGAGAGTTTGCACTCGATGACCTGACAACCTTTTAATTCGGGGAGAGCTTTAGCCTCAAGGATCCGAACACCCTGACGAATTGTTAAATCAGGCTGCAAAATGAACTGTCACTAGCTTTGGCATTCAGATATCGCACTATCTACCAAAATAGATTTACTATCTAGTTTGCTTCAACCCTCTGCCAAAGAGGGGCATCTGTAGACACCTTATTTTTGCACTCGCCTGATTAATCAACTCGTCAACCCGATCGCAGTGATTCCCAATGATGGATGTTTATTCTAATGCTTTATTCTGTTACCAGATATGTTTCAGAAATCTGGATGAGGTATCTCGAACTGACAAAATCTTAGAAACCACGCTACACTAGAAAAATACGACTCCAGAAACATAGAAATCATCATCTTGCAAACCCAAAAAGAAGCTTCACAATAAAAATCAATAAAAATTGATCAAATTACCAAAATACCCCTAACATCAAAATAACCCTAGAGCCTACATTACGATTAGGAAAATCCTTTCGAACACATAAAACAATAAATCGAAATCAAATAAATCATTTCACCAATTTTAACATAATTCGACAAAATTACAAAAATACCCCTCATAAAGTTCATGACCATTTCACACAAAAATTTTCATAAATGACACAAACTAATATTTTCATTAAATTCCTTACGAAAAATCGATTCTAAAACATCCTAGAACATTAAAAATCGACTTAAAACGCGAAAAGTCCTCTCCGGGGACAAAATAGGAATTTCATAATTTTCAAAATTAAAAAATAAAATATTAAATAATTAAAGTGAGACATTAATGAAATTAATTTAAAATTTTGAACTAAAACAATCGATCAATCGGGCTCTCAGGCAAATTTGTTGAGGGTTCGCAAAATATTTCTTTAAGGACCCCTCCATTTGGGGGTCCAAAGAATTAAAGATATAATAGAGGGGGGTTCTCCAAAAAATTAAAGTCAATCAAGCAAGACTAAAGTCAAGGTATTAAAGTCAATTAAGTAAGACTAAAGTCAAAATCTTAAAGTCAATCAATTAAGACTAAAATCAAAATCATAAAGTCAATTAAATAAGACCAAAAGTCAAAACCCTAATAGAGTTCTAATTAAATAATAACTCTACCTAAAAGAATTCTAACTAAAATACAACTCTACCTAAAACAATTCTAATTAAAATATAATTTTACCTAAAACAATTCTAACTAAAACACAACTCTAACTAAAAGAATTGTAAACACTAATTCTATCTAAATCAACCCCTAAAAAAATCTATAGACAGAGGTCCTCACACCCTATTTTCGGATCAAATCATAAATCCTAAGAGATGTAGGTCTAAAAGCCCCCCTAGCCTCCCATAAACCCTAGTTTTGGAGTCCCAACTCCTTACCTAAAATCCCTCCTTCGATTTTAGCCTAAAAAACACCTAAAAACCCTTCAAAAACACCCCAAAATCCATAACAAACTCTCCAGATCAAAAAATGAGATACCTTGCCTCGGAGATCAGAAATCAAATCTGGAGATAGAACGAAGCAAGGAATACGGTACAAGGAGCAGTTTTTATCGAATCTGAAGGAACAAGGTCTTTACTATCGGAAAGGTATAATTTCTTACTTTTTTTTTATTATCTAGGTTTTTTTAGCAATGTAACTTATTTGAAAAATTAGTAGAGATCGGCTTTGGCCGGGCGGGGTTGGTGCCTAACACCTTCCAACCTCGTAACATGATCCCAAATTCATTTTTTTTTCTAGATTAGTTCTTTATACTTTTAAAGTCAATGTTCGATTCCTAAACCGTAATAACTAGGTGGCGGCTCCCAAACCTCAAGGGTCAAAAGCGGATCCGTGCACCCCGCGGATCGATTGCGCTTTCAGTTACCTAGTAGGTAAACAAACAATTCTGATTAATAACATCTCCTAACATGAACTAGTAAGCATTCTAAATTATTTCAATACATGCAAAGTTTTGTTGAATAAACTATAATTAACCGGTATATATAGCCAGGGATGAGCAACTAAATAGTTAAAATTCACATTTCATCAATCAACAATACTCATACTATACTATTTTCTTTTTATATAATTCTAATTGATAAACTTGAAACAGTAAACATGTTTTTCATATTATAATTAAAATAATATAATAAATACATAATACACAATGGTGAAGTAATGAAATTAGAGAGTTGGGATTCTACGATTGGATAGCTCCCAGTCGGGACATCATGTTCTAATGCTTCACCAGTGTGGAATTACACCGTTAGTTTCTGATTTTGTGGTCGATCGTTGCAACTAACCACACTTGGGTGATCATTTATCCAGCTTAGGTTGGATGTTTAACGTGATCATAGTAGATAGATCTCTTCTCGACATGTTAAGATGCTCGACTACTTTAGACTGTTAATGATCACTAACTAGCCATATTCGTCTATGCATATCAGGCGTGTATGTGATTTCCATTATACATCCCTACTCACATTAAAAATTCACTAAAAAAGATAGAAATGAATAAACTCGAATTCTAATTGTGATGTCATTCGCATACACGTCTCATACCACGTATGAGCTTGATAGGTCATACCAAACATCCTACAATAGTATATCACTTTAGATAATATAACGGACTATCCCCTTCAAGTACTTGTAAATTCTTTAACAGCTCACAATATATGTATATATCATTTTTTCTTTGAAAATAGATAAAAAAATTAACATCATAATGTTGAGAATGATATCCAGTTTCCTACCATGCAAATGTGCCCACCCGGGCTACATGAAATAATAATACAATAAGGTACACTCTTGCACAAATTTAAACATCTATTGCTAATAGAAAGTAAATAATCATGTAAGTCACCTCGTGACAATAGAAAGTAAATTAATCCTGGATATCCATTCATCAATCCACACATATCATAATAATGAAAAATGCCGATACCACCCATCTAGTATGATTTTGACATTTTTCTCTTTGATCAATTTTTCCCAATTTTCTAATATCAGCACTTTTTGAATTTTCAAAATCATAAATTTTTTTTATATTTATCAAATCAATGTAAATTCATTTAATATCAAATTATTTTTCAAATTTTAAAATTTATTTTATTGTTTAAATTGAAAAACTACAAAATTTGGATTAAACAAGGTCCGAGTAGTGGCATCGGATCGAACTGACGAAATCACAGTTCTTTGATAAAAATGTCCCACCCGCATATAAATTTTTATAAAATATATTTAAAACACATCGAATATATATATTTCTCATGAATTTAAAATAAAAGAAGAAAATTCTAAATTTTAAAATAAAATCACAAATTTGATAAAAACCTTAAATATATTTTTGACATCTACGATTACCAGTAAGAATCATGAGCCCCTAACTATCGTTAGTTGTTAGAAGCAAAGAATGTATGCAAAAATCAAGGAAAATAATATGAAAATTGAGGTAAATCGAACTTGGATGTGACTGATTTTGAAATGAACCTGGTGATTTCAAAGATCTTGACGATGACATCTTTTTTCCCTTCTTTGACGGAGGATGGTTTGGACTCTAATTTGATGAAATTTTGAGTTGAAAAGATCGAAACTCACTTTATAGTTAGCTATTTTTTTATGAAACATGGAAAAGGAGAATAGAGAGAGAAAATAATGAGGTGGATTTGTAGTATTCAAAATCGCGGATAATTTTTCCTTCTTCACTGATAATTGACTGAGTCCTGATCCCGACGAAAATGTAACTCAATGTTGTTGAAAACCAACATTTTTTTTAATGTTTGGTTGTTGGTTTTGACGCCTTAGAAAAGACAATGAATCATTAAAAAAATTGAAATTTTTTTATATAAAGAAATATCGGGACGGAATTGATATTTGTAAACTTATTTTTAATTTTAATGATAATTTAATTTTTCAGACTAAAAAACTAACGAATGAATACTCTATTTTTTATAATTTTTCGTTGCAGATTTAATGATACGATTGGATTCTTCCAATTCTCGTTCTAACAAAAATTCACTTTTTTTAAATCTCTTCTAATCTGAAAATCAAGGATTTGTAACTTTTTCGTTCAAACTTGAATTTGAGCTTACTTACAGGCTAAAGTATATTTTTTTTGACTATTTTAAATTCAAAGATGAGGCAAGATTTCATTTAAAAGTGAACAGAACAAAATCCAAAACTTTTACCCTTGGTCAAACTTTTATAATTTTTTCAAAATTCCACAATTTGATTTTCCTTAAGATATGAATTAAAAACTTGGTGTATTACAAATTCCTATAGAAAACTCTAGTCTTTCTTCATTTTTGGATTGATATTCATCGATCTAAAGACTCTGTTAGGATTGGTAGTCGAAGAAGAAGTTATTCGTTTTGTCAAGAATTTTGAGAAGAGCTATAGAGTTATAAGTTTTGATCAAATCAAAAAAGAAAAAAATTAGGATTCGACTCAAATTTTCTGCTTTCTTCACAGATTCTTAACATCAAGGTATGTAGAGAATTTTTGGACCTTTGTAATGATTTTAATTTATTTAATGCATCATAGTTTTTTTTTAATTCAAACGTTATCTATGTTGTTAAAATGTAGGAAAAATTCGTTATTTTCATTAAACTCATAATCGATTTTGTTGTGCAATGATTTTTAGATAAACCATATTTTAAAGATTTAATTTTTATTTTAGTTGAAAAAAAATTAAATTTTGAATTTCAAAAATTGCAACTGGTAGAAATTCTATTTTCTGTAGAAGTTTATGTTGGTGCTATCGATAGACCCGTCAGTGCCATTGAAATCGTCTCAACCATTGGTAAATTGGAGATTTTTAGGGAATAGGAAGTCACCACTAATTTAGGTCTAGGAACTATAAATAACTCCAAAATGGATCAGGTTGGCCCACGAGTAAGAAAAATAGGTAAAGAGTCAGATTATGGGTTTCGAAAGGAATTAAGCACCGAATCCACCCGATCAAGGTAATCGATCTCTACTACGATATAAAATTATCCTATGGTCAACAGGCAGAGACTAAAGTCAATATAGGGTCTTATCATTATCAATTTATATTGGATGTGCTCAATGAATCTTATGGCTAATATTTTCCCAAATATTACATAATTCGTCGAATTATGCTCAAAAATGGAAATATTTGAAAAAACCTTAATTTCATCCCATTCTCCGAAGTTCATGTGGTAATATTCTTCAATTGAAAATTCATATATACAAATATTTTTCCAATCGATTGAAATAGGAATTTATAAAAATTTTCTAAGTTAGAAAACTTTGAATATGAAATCTCTAATTTGACAATTTATGAAGTTCCTAAATTAGAAATATGAAATTTCCCAAATTAGAAATCTAAGAATACATGATGAATCACTAAATTAGAAATTTATAAGAATAAATTTTCCAAAATGGAAGTTTGCAAATATGTCGAGTTCTCCAAATTAGAAATTTGCAAATACGATTTTCCAAAGTAGAAAAGTACATATATGCGACAAATTCCTAAATTGGACATAATTACAAAAAGAAAAATTGATAAGCATGAATTTTCCCAAGATAGAAAAATATAAGATTTCTACATTGTAAAGCCCCCATAGTTTTTTCGAATTTCGCACATTAAATATGAGGAATAATAAAAAAACTTATTTCACATTCAATTTCCTAAAACTCATGTGGCAAAATAATGTGCATACCCTCTAAAAAATTGATTAATACCAATGACCATATAAAATTTTGGTTCGACTCGTTTGCTTTGTAAAAAATAATTAGAACCCAATCAAGTCACGTATGATCGAAATTTAATGAGTGAAGCTATTAAACAGATCATGCGAAAATCAATTTTGGTTCTACGTGCTCCAAATTAATGAGTCAACTCATTGGCCCAATTTTATGAAAAGAGAATCAATTCCAATCTTCACATGTACAAAAATCAATGAGTCAACTTGTGTATCAATTTTTATAAAAAGAAATTCGATTTTAAAATCCACAAGCATGAAATTCAGTGAATAAACTCACGTGCCATTTCTATAAAAAAAAAATTTTGATTTTACTTCCTATGTGCACAAAAATCAGTGAGTAGACTCACGTGCCAATTCTAGCGAAAAAAATCGATTTTACTTCCTATATGCACAAAAATCAGTGAGTTAGCCCACATATTTTAATCAAAGAAATTTGATTTTAAATCTCCACGTGCACCAAAATCAGTGAGTTAACCCACACATTTTTAATCAAAGGAATTTGATTTTTAAATCTATACGTATATCAAAATTAGTGAGTTAACCCACACATCTTTAATCAAAGAAATTTGATTTTAAATCTTCGAGTGCACCAAAATCAGTGAGTTAGTTCGATTTTCTAAATAGATAAAAAGGAAAAAAAAAATATCCTACCTAACAATCCCCCCAAAAATAGCGAATCAACTTGATGAGTGTATTTAGTTTTTTTTTTTTTAAAGGTAAGGGATATTTCATATAATCTTTCACGCTCATAAAATTATGAATCGATTTGAAATGTTCGTTTTGATTCATACAATACCGAAGCTTGCATATTGAGCACTGAATCATGGATGAAATCATGAGAATGACATCCAAGCAACCTGCACAAACAGCAAGCTCTTTAGCAATAATGACCGAAAAAATGATAATGCACTCACCTTATGGAGAGGTGACTGCTATGAGATTTCTTCAGAGTACATTCGATTTCTCCTAGTCAACTCTAAGGAGGGCGATAGAGATAGAAAGAAAGGAGTATATCTTTATTGAGTGGGTTTATAAGAGAGAGGATGAATGACTGGATTAGACGTAGTTGTGATGTAGTCGTTAATGAGTGTGTGAGAGTAAGAGAGATAATTAAGGTGCTGCTATGGGAGAGGACTAAACCAATAGAATGAGAAAAAATAAAAATAAATAAAAGGATATTTGAAGTGTGATGGAGAGGAGGGTTGATAGAGGCTCTCAATTTTGAGAAGAAGAAGATGGAGGTGTGAAAAAAGTAGGTGCTGTGTTTTTTTTCTTTTTCTCTTATCCTATTTTTTTTTCTCTCTTGTTGCTGTTCAAGTAGAAAACTTATTTTTCCAGACTTGAATAAGAGAGAGAACCCCAACTTTACTACCCCAAAAACGTCACCTCTCCTGAGAGAAACCTCTCTTTATAACATACTTTCTCTATTTTTTTAATTCTTTTTTCTTTCTTTATTTTATTTATTTCTTTTTTGCTTTTTTGTTTGTTTCTTCTTTCTTTTTTTGTTTATTTCTTCTATAACTGAATCAAAGAGAGACTTCATCTTTCTACTTGAGTTTAAATGAAAAAAAGGAAAGAGACCACGATCCCATGCTTTGCAATCCGTGACATAGTGGTGGATCATTGGTGATTAATTTTTTTTATTTTTAATTTTGATGGATTGATTAAGTTAAAATTTTAAATGGCTGAGGTAAATTAATTTTTAATTTTTAATTTTGATTTGATTAAGTTAAAATTTTAATTTGATGGGTTAGTTATATTTTACTTTTTTATCTTGATTGATTGATTAAATGAAAATTTCAATTCGATGGGTTGATTGCGTTTTAGTTGCAATTTGATTGGTCAATTAGATTTTAATTTCAAAATTAATTGATTAATCAGATTTTAATTTGAATTTGATTGGTCGATCAGATTTTAATTTTAATGTTAGTTGGTTGATTGATTGGATTTTAATTCTAATGTTAATTGGTTGATTGGATTTTAATTTAAATGTTGATGGGTTGATTAAATTTTGGATTGAATATTGATTTAAAGTTTTCAAGTTGATCGTTTAAATTTTAATTTTTGTTTCAATTTAAAAATTTTCAAGTTGGTTATTTTATTCCAGTTTTCTAAGAGTCAAGGTCTTTATGTACAAGTTGGACATCAAGGAGGTTTCGGTCATTTTGTAATTTTTTATGAATTTTTTCGTTTTCATCGATTTCAATCATGTTAGACTCGAAACCATCTTCTAAAGGCAATGAAGGTACTTTTGAGACTTTTCGGAGGTCCAAAATTCATGAGGGGTATTTTCATTATTTTACAGATTTTTACGAATTTTTGCATGAGATTTCTTTCAATCCCAACATGATTATTTCTAAGTTTCGTGATCATATTTTCCTATCGTAGCGAGGTCTCTAAGTTATTGAAATATGTAGCAAATCTAAATGTACGTGCTTACTAACTTGAGTGTAAGGTGTAACGATGCTAAGCGTGTGTAAATTCTATGTCATGTGGTAAGAAGAAAGAAGAGAGTGGAATTATAAGGACAATGAGGAAAAATGAAAGGAATTGGAAGAAGGCATATTCCAAACTTTCGAGTTCTTTGTGCTTATCATTAGGAATCCACAAAAACCACGTGACGAATCACCAAGTTAGGCAGATGCAAAAATGGGGTAGGTACAACCACCGATAGCCACCAATTTAGCTTTAGTCGATGCCACCGATAGAAGAAAAATAATTTTAAAAAATATTTTCTGATTGATCAAATTTAATTATTTTCTTCCAAAATACTTTATAAGAAGATTCCCAACGTTTAAAATTATTTAAAGCCTCATTTTCAATTTGTTCTAGGCTTTCTAAGTTTTTTTATTTTAAGACCTTGAAAACTTCAAAAACGATCTTATGGACTTTTAAATTAGAAGGAATCACATTGTACGTGTGATGCCCTATGGAGAATAGTATGGACTCTCATTGTATGTGTGTATTGGTGAGTGGATATCTGAGGATTAGTTTACTTTCTATTATCATGAGGCTATGGTTGCATGTTTATTTACGATTGTGTTATCACAAGGTGATGTTTACTATTTTATTTTAACAAGTTGGGCCATTTAATGGTAGGAAACCAAATATCCATTTCGCACACTTATATGTTTTATTTTTCATTTCGTTTGCAAAAAGAAAATTATATATATATATATATATATATATATATATATATATATATATATATATAGCCTATTTTTGGATCCGTTAAATTGTTTGTGTAGCTATTTTGTCATATCACGTCTAGAGTGACACGTTATTCTAAAATAAACAGTTATGATATTAAACATTTATGTGGTATGGGATGCATAAGAGATTAATATCACAATCAAGATCCAGGAGTTTCTCTCTATCTTTACCAATGAACTATGTGATGTAATGATAGTCTTTGATAAGTGTAGAGAAGTCTGAGAGAATCATATATTTGCCTGATAGGCTTAGATGAAAATGACGAGTCAATGATCGTTAACTATCTAGAGTAATCGAATGTATTGATTCTTCATGAAAGGTCTTGTTTCTTATGGTCACAATCAATGACCAACCTGACCTGGATAAATGGTCACCTGAGTGTGGTAAGTGCATCGACCTGCCACAAAATCAGGAACTAATGATGGGGTTACACATTGGTTAAGTTTGAAACATATTAAAATCATGACTGGGAGATATCCAAGCATGGTTCTCAACATTCTTAACATACACATTACCGTTGATCGTATATATTATGCTTAACATATTTATTTATTATGTTGGAAATTATTTAACAATTGTTTACTTTTAATTTAGTTATACTTTAACATGTTTACATTATTTTTGTTATCTATATTTTTTAAATCCTGCATTTGTTTCAAGTGATCTAAAATGTTTTTTTCCATGAGGATACTATTAGTTTGGAATAGAGTTTTCCTATTGGGTAACTTCCACGTTACTCATCCTATCATTTATAGTTGCAAATCTTTCCCCCGTTGAAAAAGCAATTAGAGGATGCTATAAATGAGTATCGTCTTGTATTATTTATGTAAAATCCCGAGTTTTCGATTTGTATCTCGAGAAAAAATAAATAATGGAATTTTGATAAAATCTTGAAAGTCTGACTCAAGGTAAAACTGTAGGATTTTATTTTGGTCATTTTTAACAAAATCTAACATCACCATTGGATTCAAAATGATCAAAAAAATATACTTTAGCCTGTAAGCACTCTTAAATACGAGTTAGAACAGAAAAGTTATAAAATCCTCGATTACCAAGTCGGACTAGAGGCTAAAAGATTGGACATTGCTGATTATTGAAAGCACCCTCAATCGACAGGGTGTGCGGATCCACTTTTAACTTTGAGATTAGGGACTCACCACATAGTTACTACGGTCTAAGAACCGAGCATTGACTCAAGATGGATAAAAATAACTAATCTATAAAAAGAAACTAAGTCTGGGGATCACATTATGGGGTTGGAAAGTGTTAGGTACCAACCCCGCCTAACAAACGTCGGTCTCTACTATTTTCCAAGAAGATTACATTGTTAAAAAAACTTAAAATAAATAAATAAAATAAATAAAAAAGATAAAAAGAAAATATACCTATACGATCGCAACAATTTGTTTCCTCAGAACTGGTAGAATGGTTCTTTGTAAGATACTCCTCGCTTCGTTTCTGTCACTGGATCCATTTCAGATCTCCAATATGAAGTACCTCCTTCTTAGATCTGAATATTTTTTAAATTTATTTATGGATTTCTGGATGTTTTGTGAAGACCTTCTAGGAGTTTGTGAACAAAAACTAGGGTTTGGATGATAGGTAAAGGGTTAGGACTTCAAAATCAGGGTTTTGGGAAGGTTATAAAGTCTTTTTGACCTATCTTTTCTGGGGTTTTCTTTAACCTGCGAAATTAGGTTGTGGAGGCTCTATATTTATAGAGTTTTTTAGAAGAATTAAGGTTTGACTAAGTCTCCTTTTAGGATTTTGACTTAAGTCTTGTTTGATTAACTAGGTTTCTTTAGATTAGGGTTTTAATTAGGGTTTTGACTTAAGTTTTATGAGATTGACTTGGTCTTTTAAATTAGATTTTTTAATCTTGCATACAATAGAAGAATATATTTTTAAGTTTTGTAGAGAACTCCCTAATTAGATCTTTAATTATTTGGACCCCTAGATGGAAGGGTCTTTTAAATAAGTGGACAACCATCAACAATTTTACCTAAGGGCTTGATAGATTAATTTTCTTGGTTCATATTTTTAAATTAATTTTATTAAGATTTCTCTTTATGTTTATTAATGTTTCATTTATTAATTTCAAAATTTAAAATTGTTAAAATTAAAAAATTACCGTTTTACCCTTGAAGAGGACTTTTGTGTTAAAAAGTCATTTTTCGATGTTCCAAGATATTTTAGAATCGGTTTTTTCATAAGAAATTCAATGGGATTATGAGTTTGTCTCATGTATGAACTTTTTGCATGAAACGATTGTGAACCCCATGAGGGGCATTTTCGTAATTTTGACAAATTATGTGAAAATTGGCAGAATGGTTTATTTGATTTTAATTTGTTGTTTTATGTATTCGAAAGGATTTTCCTAAGCGTAATATGGGCTCTAAAAATGTTTTGATGTTAGGGGTATTTTGGTAATTTGATCATTTTTTAGTAATTTTTATTGTAAAATTTATTTTTGTTTGCAAGATGATTTTTATGTTTTTGAGGTTATATTTTCCTAGTGTAGCGTGGTTTCTACAGTTTTGTTAGTTTGAGATACCTCATCTAAATTTCTGAAACATATCTAGTAACAAAATAGAGCATTGGAATAATCATCCATCATTAGGAACCGTCGCGATCGGGTTGAGGAGTTGATTAATCAGATGAGTGCAAAAATGGGGTGTCTACAGTTATACTTATACTTTTCACGATAGCAAGATGCACGTTCATTATCATGACGACATTGTTGGACATGATTTTTTATTAGATGATTTTTATTAGTTATCTTTGGTTAGTACGTTTGCTTCTTCTCTGTTACGTTTAAACGTCCTAGTTCATCAGAAAATTCGTTTATGTTATGGCATTTGAGATTAAGTCACATTTCCAAGAAAAAACTAGAATCCTTAGTTAATGAGGGAATTCTAGGTCCTTTAAAATTTTCAAATTTTGATGTCGATATGGATTGCCTAAGGGAAAGATGGCTAAGCAATGGAAGTTTGAAGCTACTAGAGCTACTGCTTTACTAAGGTTAGTTCATACAGATATTTGTGGTCCTTTTTCGATTCCTTCTCGAGCTGGTCAACGTTATTTCATTACTTTCATTGACGATTATTCTAGATTTGCTTATCTGTATATGATACACCATAAGGATGAGGCATTAGAAGTTTTCAAAATCTATTAAGCAGAAGTTGAGAAACAGTTACATAAGAAGATCAAAGTTGTCAGATCTGATAGAGGTGAAAAATATTATGGGATGATGGATAATGATGATGTGAATCACGACAAGTTTGTGGAATATTTGAAGGAATAAGAAATAGTTCTTCAATATACCACACCTGAAACACCTGAGTAAAATGGAATTGCTGAAAGAAGAAACCGAACTTATCAAGAAGTTGTTCGCAATATGATGAGTTACTCAGACCTATCAAAAAACTTTTTAGGTAAAGCCTTGAAGACAACATTTTACATTTTCAATAGAGTTCCCTGCAAAGCAGTTCTAGAAACACCTTTCAAGTTATGGACTAGCAGGAAACCGACCCTTAGCCATCTTCATAGTTGGGGGTGTCTTGCCGAGGCAAAGCTGTACAGTCTAAATCAGAAAAAGCTTGATCCTCAAACGAGGACTTGTTACTTTCTTGATTTTCCCGAAAGATCGAACGATTACAAGTTTTTCTGTCCGTCGAGACATATGAAAATTGTTGAAACCAATCGTGCTAAGTTTATTAAATATGGTCAAAATAATGGGAGTGAAGAGAGAAGGAAGGTTATAGTTGAAGAGAAACGTAATGATCCATTAATATGTTTTATTGCGCAACCTTTACCTCATTTGGTGGTTTCACCTGTCCGTATAGTCGTTGTAGAAGAAGATGCAACAATCCAACCAGAACCTAATCTTCAAGTGATGGTGGTGCTAGTTTCACAACCAATCATTACCATTAGAAGGTCTACCCAAGAATGCAAACCTACTATCACATAATTATGAGTGAAAGTGCCCTCGATCCGTAGGTTGGGATCTGCTTTTATGAAGTTTGGAAATCGCCACCTAATTTTACAGTTTAGGAATCAAAACATGACTCAAAATCAAAAAAATGTACTAATTTATGAAAAGAAAGGGTCTAGGGATCACATTACGGGATCGGAAGGTGTTAGGCATTGATCCCGCTAGGCAAACACCGGTCTCTACTTTCTCCAAAAATTATTACATTACTAAAAATAACCTAAAAAAATAAAATAAAATAAAAAACCTGACTTACCCAGGTGATTGCGACAATTGGTTCCCTCAGAACTGGCGGAGAGCGTCCTCATGTGAGTTTTCTTACTTTTTATTCGTCATTGGATCTGTTTCTGATCTCCAAAACGAGATATCCTTCTCCTAGATCTGAGTATTTTCTTATTTTTTGGATGATTTTTTGAAAGGTTTCTTGGTATTTTTGAAGGGTTTTTGAGTGTTTTTTTAACAAAAATTGGGGTGTGGATGTTGGGTAGGAGTTGGGACTTCGGATTTAGGATTTTGAGAAGACTGGGGGGTGTTTCTGACCTCTCTTTCCTAAGGTTTCTCTTGACCTGCGAAATTGGGTTGTGGAGGCTCCTACTTATAGAGTTTTTTGGAACTTCTAAGTTCGACTAGGTTTCTTTTAGATAAGGTGAATTAGGGTTTAAATTAGGATTTTAATTTTTACGTACAATGAAAGAATATTTTTTAATTTTTTTTTAGAACCCCCCTAATTATATTTTTAATTCTTTGGGCCTCCAAATGGAAGGATTTTTTAATAAATGTCAGGTGGGCTCCTACTTAAATGGGCTACTACTTAAAATTTGGCCTGTGGGCTTAATTAATTGGTTAAAAATTTTAATTTAATTTAGTAAGACTGCACTTTACGTTAATTAATGTTTTAATTATTAATTTTAAAATTTTAAAATTTTAAGATTGGAAAATTACTATTTTACCCTCGAAGAGGACTTTAATGTTGAGAAGTCATTTTTTGATGTTTTGGAATGTTTCGAAACTAGGTTTTCATAAGAAATTCAATGGGAATATCAGTTTGTATCATTTATAGATTTTTGGTGTGAAATGATTGTGGATCCTATGAAGAGCATTTTCGTAATTTTGTCAAATTTTGTGAAAATTGACGAAATGGTTTACTTGATTTTAATTTGTTATTTTATGTGTTCGAAAGGATTTTCTAAAGCGTAATGTAGGCTCTAGGGATGTTTTGATGTTAGGGTTATTTTTGTGATTTAGTCATTTTTTAGTGATTTTTCCCGTAAAACTTCTTTTTGTCTCAAAATAATGATTTCTATATTTTTGGGTCATATTTTCTTAGCGTAGCATGGTTTCTAAAGTTTTTCTTACTTGAGATACCTCATCCGAATTTCTAAAACATATCTAGTAACAAATAAAAAACATTGGAATACTCATCCATCACTGGGAACCGCTGCCATCGAGTTGACGAGTTGATTAATCAGGCAAGTGCGAAAATGGGGTGTCTACAATGAGGTGTACTTTCAAGAAGGAAATACTATCAAAGGTGATGTAGATGATCCTTCAACATTCAAAAAAGCGATGGATTCAAATGAATCTCAATTCTAGCAAGAAGCAATGAAAGAAAAATTTAGATCTATGGAAAAGAATAAAGTATGGAAACTAACGACACTTCCAAAAGGTCCTAAGATAACAGAATGTAAATGGGTTTTCAAAATTAAAAGAGATTCAAAAGGTAAGGTCGAGAGGTTTAAAGCAAGGCTTGTGACGAAAGGTTTCAAGCAAAAGTCAGGTATTGACTTTAGTGAAACTTATTCCCCAGTTTCTTCTAAAGATTCACTGAAGATCATCTTGGCGATAGTGGCGCATTATGATTTAGATTTACATCAGATAGATGTAAAAACTATTTTTCTGAATGATAAACTAAAAGAAAAGATTTACATGGCACAACCTGATAGTTTTAAAGTTGATAAAAGAGAACATCTTGTTCGCAAGTTGAAAAGATCAAAATATAGGTTGAAACAAACATCAAGACAATGGTATTTGAAATTTGATTAAGTAGTAACCATATATGGATTTAAAAAAAATATCATCGACAAGTGCATATATCTGAAGATGAGTGGGAGTCAATTCATCATTCTTGTGCTTTATGTTGATAATATATTACTGGCAAACAATGATGCTCATCTCTTGTGTGATACAAAGCCTTTTCTGTCAAAAAGTTGACATGAAAGATATGAGGGATGCTCAATATGTTCTAGGGATTTAAATTCATAGAAATAGACAAGTAGGATTTTTGGATTTGTCACAGAAGGCATACATTGAAAAGGTGCTCAAATGATTTGGTATGGATAAATATGTCCCTGATGAGACTCATGTGGTAAAAGGAGATGTATTCAACCAAAATCAGTGTCCCAAGAACAAGTTTGAGAATATGGAGGTTGATGAATCAGAATATGCCTCAACAGTCAGTAGTCTTATGTATGCAATGATTTGCATCCGACCTTATATTAGTTACATCGTTGCTATGCTTAGGAGATATCAGTAGAATCCCGGTATTGCTCGTTGGATAACAGTAAAGAAAATACTTCGATATTTGCAGAGAACAAAAAACTTTATATTAGTATATAGAAGATCGAGTGAGCTTCGAGTTGGTTATTCTGATTCGGATCATATTAGATGTTGTGAAAGCTTGAAGTCTACTTCAGATTATATTTTCATGCTTGGACATGAAAACAGACCATTCTAACATATTCGACCATGTATTCAGAGTTCATTGGATGCTACGAAGCAACCCGTCAAGCAGTTTGGTTGAAGAATTTTATCGATGAATTAAAGATTGTAGATTCTATTGATAGACCTATTATTATTTATTGTGATAACAAGGCCGCTACTGATTTTACAAAGAATGAAAGAGTAACTAGAGAAAATAAGCACATCGAAATAAAATACCTTTTAGTATGTGAAAAGGTTCGTAAAGAATTGATCGAGATTGTCAAGATAGATTCTAACAATATGATAGCTGGCCCTCTCACAAAAAGACTTCCGCCAAAGATTTTCAAGGAACATGTAACTCGTATGAGAGTTATTATGTCATTTGTTCAAGTTATTTAAGTATTAAGTTTATTTTATGCTTATTTTTTATTTATTTATACTCTTGATAGACTATTTATTATTGTTTAAAGAAATTGATTATGACTAGTCATTATTTATGCATTATTGTGTATACATGTTATCTTTGCCTATGAGTAGATGTACTCATAAAGTGTTAAAAATGCTTGGACTCTACTTGACTTGGCATCACGTTGATAAAATCTTAATTCTAGGTAGAAAGGTGATGAAATATCACATGGCTGGTTGTTAATAAGATATCAAAATAACATACAATGAGTATGAAGCTGGACACCTAAGGAATGTACATACAAATTACATTGAGGAATATGCATTACCAATACCACAAAGAAAGTTCACGTAAAGGTAAACTCCTAAATTTATTGATGGTACTAGTTTTGAGACCATCGAACTATATTAGGGCCGACAAATGAGCACTTAGTTACATCCATAATCCATCATTAGTGATATTTTTGAATGAAGATGACTATTAAAGATTATCTGAATAGTTGTGTTGAACAATTATTTTTCAAAAGAGTGCACTTGATTATTCAAAAAGTAATAATCCAGAGAGTTGTTTTAAACAAAAAAAAGGGTATATGTGAAGCCAAGTGGGAGATTGTTGGAATTATTATTTATTATTTTTCATTATTAAAATTATTTTGTAGGCCTTTCACATATACAAATTTTATATAAATACTGGATTGAATTTGTTCAAAACATTAAAGGTAAAATTGGAAATCATGCTTGTGGTCTAGCATTGGTTATCAACATCAAATATGATGGGTTAGTGAACATCCTATCAAATCTTAAGTAATATTCACCTAATACTAGAATTCTATGATAGGTAGAAAACTTAGTATCGTCTTTTATAAATAAGTGGTCGTTCCCCCCTCTCTACACATAGTTATTCTGTTATTGAGATAGAGGTTCCCATCACCAAAGGTGTAGGCAGAGTTGGGGTAGTACACATATTCTTAGCAGATCAAGATCAAAGTGTTCTTGGCGGATTATCGAAAAAGCGAATCCATGTATTTTAAAAGTTATTATTTTTCGATTTAATTATTATGTTTTGTTCAAGATCAAATCCTAGATCCATGTTTATTATGTTTGTAGTATTTTTTTACCCCAACATTTTCTTTCTATCCTTTCCTTGCAAGCCAACCATGACTTGATCATGGCGATGATAGAGATGTTTTTTCCTCAAACACACACGTTTCACTTACCAAAGGTTGAGTTGGGGATCCACTCCTCAAATTTTATTGCCTTGCTTGGGATACATATGAGAGGTAAGCCTATACCTTTGGTTTTTCTGACGAGCGATGAGCTTAGGTGTTTGCTGGGTATTTTGTTTTCTTGATATATGGAGATGTGGATGAGTAAGGGCCAGTTTTCTTTCACAGGTTTGCAAAAGAACCTCCAAGGCATGGGGATACCACACTATGATAGGCATCGTACCGTCACTTATTTTGACCCGGATTTTGGGGCGTTCTTCTGTCATTTATTCTTTTTGATGCTCAAAGATTACCTTTTCCAAGATAATATGACGCCTATCTCTCTCCAATTTTTACACTTGTTTCGTCGTCTTTCTCGTATTTGTCATTAAGATTGGGGTGATTATTAGTTGGTTATTAGATCAAACGGTGTCAGCGATGGCTCAGACTGTTGGGGTTGGCATCATAATACATTTATTCTGACCTTTTCTTTAGGTAAATGTGCTAAGTGATTATTTTAATTCTTTTGTCCAGTCCCCTTTTCATTGCTATTGTATATGATTTTATCATTTTGATTTCTTCACACATCCTTACATGCCTCACTTCCATCCTATGGCACAGCTTTGAGTAGATCCCCATGGTATTGAGAGATCTCAACGTCGTTCTACTCACCCTCACTTGGACAGGGGTACTATCTTCGAGGTACCTTTTAGTTTAAATTGCTTTATTTTCTTGCCTTTGCACCCATTGTATCTCGATAGAGGATTTGGTTTTTGGATTTGTAGGTCAACTCTCGTCGACTGGAGAGCCTTCAAGGTCATGTTTGGGCTCGGAGAGAGGTTCATGTAGCCTATGCCCTTGACAAAATCACCTATGTTTACTATTTGGGTGAGCGGCTATTGCTCCAACATATGAGGCATAGCTTAGATCCCTGCTCCACCTCCCGCTTAGTCGCATACTTCGATGTATAAGGAGGCTTATGGCATGCACGTTGCTCAAGGAAGGGATTCAACATTTGATTTTCAGCTATTAAGAGACTATCGGTCTTGGTTCGCTCATGCCTTTTGATGTCTTCTATGTCTATGAGAGCGGGCGTTACTAAGATTGGTGGAGTTTTGGTACATTAGTATACTGACATGGTGAGCTTTTCTCATTTTATTTGAAATTTTTAGTCCATCCTTGGTGAATCATTTCCTGACTTGTTTTAACTTTTCAGATCGACTCCTTGAGACTATTGAACGAAATATTCGCAACTTTGTAGGCCGAAAAGGATCCACTGCAAATGTGGCTTACCAAGAGGGATATGAAGATAGATGTTTTCTGTAATGAGCAGGAACCCCACCTTTTTTAGATTTTTTAAGGTTTTATTTTCCTTGGTAAATCTTTGTTTTAACTGTATTTTTCTTTTCAGGACTTCTAGCGGTCATAAAGTGACATGGGCAAATATGATGTCT
Source organism: Akebia trifoliata (assembly GCF_017979445.1). Taxonomy (NCBI): domain Eukaryota; kingdom Viridiplantae; phylum Streptophyta; class Magnoliopsida; order Ranunculales; family Lardizabalaceae; genus Akebia; species Akebia trifoliata. The sequence goes on from NC_141378.1 coordinate 34,505,711, forward strand.
CTTCCTCTTCCCCTCAGATATATATAGTTTACATTATTCATGTCCTTAGGGTAGTTTCTATTTTCTTTATTTATTAGCTTTATCTATGAGTGTTGATGCATCTTGATTTTGCCAGGATAATGGAGCGAGTTCTTCAGTTGCGATTGGTCTCTCTGACCTAGACATATTGGGTTCAAGTTCTGGCTTTGATGGTTTATCTTCCATGTACTGCAAATTTACACCAGTGTTCCTTGCTTGGTCCACACACAAGTACATGGCGCTTATGTCAGGCGACTGTGCTAAATGGCATGATGAAAATAGACTCGGGTCGATTGTGGACTTGTTGCATGCATTGTTAAGTTGAACTTTGATTGAGGCGTTGTTGCATTTTTGGGTTTCTGGGTTGAACGTGTTTTGTTTTGGAACAATCGAACTTATTCCCATTGTTGAAAAGTTTGAGGATATTTCGGGTTTTTCTACTAGAGGAAGGTGGTTGAGCCCTCTTTGAAGAAGAGTTATTGTATTGAAAATCATCAGGATTTGGAGGCCCTAGATGGTGGCTTGACCTTGATTCGATTCTTGAAAGTGTATTTACTAATGTTTATGTCAGGGGTGAAACCATAGGGCCGGTTTAACGCTTTGACCCTTGCCTTACTTAGTCAGACATTGTTTCTTCGTAAGGATGGTTACGAGGACCTACCTTGATATGTGTCATGTAACAGGTTTGCGAGAGACATCGTCTAGGTCCCATGATTTTAGTAGAGATGCTTCGTGGCTTGACAAATTGTGCCACTAGCCAGAAGCGTTTCTTTACCGATTATGCTCCTTTACTTCAGGTAATATTATCGTTTTTAGTTTGATATTTTTCCTGTGTTTATTTCTACTTTTTGAGACCTATTCATTTTTCACAGCTTTGGATTTATGACCATTTATCTGCTACCTAGAAGGCACATGATTAGAGTTCTGAAGGGAAGGTCTTAGGGTATGTTTGGTAACACTTCTGAAGTCTGAAGTCTATTTTCTAAAATTTAGAATCTGAAATCTGAAATCTTATTCTGGAAAAGTTGTTTGTTTATCATTTTTAAAAGCTTCTGATTACAAATAGAATTTTAAAAATAATGGCCTTTTTTACAATATTACTCTTTTGTAATTCTAATAAATTATTAACCGAAAAACATAACATATTATGCGTAATGAAACCATCCACACATTTAATTTCGATTTCTAACATATCAAACATCCCAAAAGTATTGTTTTCAATTTGAATTCATACTTGAGAAATTATATTCCAACAAGGTAATACTCAAACAATAAATAATAATTCATTTTCTAGTGAAAAATATAGGATTTTAGGGGTCGTATAAAAATATAAGGTTTTTGAACATGAAACGAGAGAAAGGGGAGAGACTTTGACAACACAATTGTAGAGGAAGGAGAGGTAGAAAAGTTAGAAATAAGGGTTTTAGGGTTTGTATAAAGAAATGATAAGTGATAGAAATCAGGATTTTGAGAAGGGTATTTTAGGAAAAAAAAAATTCAGATTTTAGAAGTTTCGTTTAACATTCCTCCATCACTGGTTTAAAACTTTTGAATTTTGGTTTTGAAGTCTGAAATTTGAATCACGACAAACAAAAATAAAGCTTCTAAAATTTGAATTTTACAGGTGGACCACCTCCATTCAGACTTCAGAAGTGTTACCAAACACACGCTTAGTGGATGCGGTTGTTCTACAATTTTACTAAAATTGATGTTCGTTGGGTCGGTACATCTCAAACCGACATTAAGCATGTTTTTCTTTCAAGAACCGTCATTTCTTGGTTCTTATTGGTCTAACACGAGCTACTCATTATATCCCTTTGATAGTGCTTCACCAGTTTGAGCATACTCAGGGAATTATAATCTTTATAATTTTATAAAGTTTATTATAGGAAAAATTACTTAATAGACTTTGCGTGTGGGGTTTCTAGTTAAATAGTCCCCGATTTTTTTTTTTACAGTATCTTGATAATTCATTTAGTAAACTATTTATATCTAAATGGTCCGTCAATCCCATCTTCCCTCATACTCCTAATTTTGAACATTTAGACTTTGATAAATTAACTATAAATGATAAAATAGGTTAAATAATTATTTCTCCACCCCATTTCCAACGATTGCAATCATTTCCGTAGGTTATTGTCTTAGTCATAGTCATCGGCCACCGATGTGGTACCTGGCAAAGAGTCTTAGATGCTAAAATTCATAAATAATAAAGAATGATAATAATAAATAAATAAAGTCCTTAAATCATCCTTCCACTTGAAATTTATAGAGTTGCCTCCCTCAAACTCTAATTTGACGGTTTTCTACCGTTGCTCATTTCCCATGAACTTATTATAGTGGCCATGATTCTCTCTCTCTCTCTCTCTCTCTCTCTCTCTGGGATACCTTTTGCAAGTAGATGGATACCATACAAAAGGATATGGGTTGTTTAGAGTTGGATACAAGTACCAGTTTTCCTTATTATTGCCAAATTACCTTATCACGTTCTCAACATGACTTTATCACGTAAGTGGGATAAAGTTAGGTCCTCAGCTTGACTTCTAGGAGTGATGTTTATTTTTCTCTATGAAATTTTTTTTGGAATGAGACGTTTCAGTCATAAATAAATCTCCTAACAATTAAACTTGAAAGTTGTCTTTTTAAAACTCAAAAACTAGACTCAATAATACCCAATGAGTCGAGTCAACTTTTTTATGATTCGGGACTCAACCTGTACAGTTAACATATGTATATTATACTAAATTATCAATAATGAATTAGAGGTGTGATGACTCCACGTGGTAGTTACTTCCCTCCTTGAAGTGACACATGGCATAAAAGATATAAGAGATTTTGATTGATTATGTTTCTATTTGAGTTATATAAAAAAACTTAAGGATATTGTGAGAATTTTATATTTTAAATATTTCGCAGTCTAATCTTTTTAAAATTCTATTCAAATCCTTTTCTATTCATCCAAGAATTTTAAAACACGATAATCTATTTCCTACACAGCTACAAAGTTGTCTCTTTTGAATCATCCCACCTTAAATGGGACCCATTGATTTTTATAAAGTGGTACATTGCATCTCCCCATACAGCAATCGAGTTGACTCGTCTGATTCATCCAATCTCAAACGAGATAATGAAATAGAATATATATTCATTCACATAATCATTTTATAAATTGATAAAATTATAGTCAAGTAAAATATTCTCAATTACATGATCATATTTTTATTTCAAAAAAATAATTAAATAAATAAAAATCAATTATTTTTATCACAAAAATTACAAAATTTATTAAATTCGATTTAAAATTATTTATTTAATAATATTTATAATCAAATAATTTAAGTTTCTAAAAAAAAAAAAAAAAAAATGAGGTAGACTAAAAAAATTCTTACCCACTGATTATTTAAATAATATATATTTAAATTGGGTGAGAGGAGGAGGGACTACCGTGAAATTTAAAAATTCAATACCCAAAGTGTCCTTTACTTGTTTCTCATAATTGAAACTAACAAAATATCTCATTATCTTTTATGCCACGTGTCACTACTTGGAGAGAGCTAACCACCGTGCTCTTAGCTAGTGGGAGTGTGGGCCTATCACGCCTCAAAGAATTATATTTTTCTTTCTAAAAAAAAATTAAATATAATTGCATTACTTTGCTGAGCTTCTAAATCCTAGGCAAAGTATTTTCAAGTTGACTCAGTGAGTTAATTCAAATGAGAGTCACCCCAAAATTTAGTTGAGTCAACTTGTCAAAATATTAAACATTGATTCAACATGTATAGGGATTGGGACCGGATTGACAATAAATTGGTATTGGCCAAATACTTAATTAGGTTTTGACCTGATCAGGTGTACCAATTTGATCTGATGCAATATGGCGTGTTCCAAATCCGATTTGATAACCAAAATCAAGATGGTCCAAACGGTTCAATTAAGGGAAAATTACTTGAAGGTTCCTGGTGCCAACTTGTCTTTCTAATTAATCCTTGACTTATCAATGTGAGCTAAAGTGTCCATTTCCAAAACCCTCTTTTCTAATCAGTCCCTCAAACCCATTTTCCCTCATTTTCAATTGTGAGCTACCAAAAATACCCTTTTTGATATATACAAACCCTTGTTGGTATCTTCCGACTCTCTTCTTATACAACAATCCCATTAAAGTATTAATTTGCTCTAAATCCATCATTTTTGACAATTTCTCTTCTTTTTTGGACTCTTTTACCACTCTTCTTCTATCAATACGTGTTCAAATAACTTATTCTTTGATGTTTTACCCTTTATTTTTATGTGGATCTAAGTAATCTAGTTAGTTCTTATTATTTTATAGTGTTATACAAACTTATTATGATCCATATTTTTCATTAGAAGCAACAAAAAAAATAATAATAATATTTTAATTTCTTCTCATTTTTTAAAAATCCCAAAAAATGCGTTGCACAAGTTTCAATGTTGAGGTCGGCAAGTTTATTTTTATAAAACTTTTCATCAACCTCGGCAGTTTAATTAACTTATTGTTGAGGTAGACAATAGTTTAAATTATCATTAAACTCATCAATTTTCGATTTTATTAATTGTTGAACTCAATGAAAATGAATTGAAAAACTTGACAATAATTTAATTTATTGTCGACCTCGACAGTAATAAAATTCACTTTTTTTGTTGAGTTTTTTAAATTTTTTGTTTCATCAAGTTCCATTATAATATCTAAAGATAGGGTCTTTGGTGGGATCAGATTGTTTGCTATACATTTTTATTATTGAAAGCCAAATTTATTATCTTTGGTGAGATCAGTTTGTTAATTGCAAAGTTTTTTTTTCTTCTTACAATATGATTTGTTGGTGAAACAATACCAAGTAATTAAAAAAAAAAAAAAGAACAAATTAAGATTTTATATTAGGGTTTTGATCTCATTGGAAATAGTAGCAAGTAACTACAAAAATAAATACTTAGACTTCTCAATATGAAACATTTGTGCTAGTTTTTTTTTATCACATGGTGGTGTACAAACTCAAATGGTTCTCTCTTCAATTCACTTTCTGTTAACTTGAACTCAATATATGAGCAAGTAATTTTGTTGTATTTTATCAAAGTATGGATGGTAAACAAACTTATATATGTTGGGCTTGTAAGCAACCAGGACATTTTGCTCTAGAATGTCCGAAAAAATTGCATACCCCAACTTTCAAGGAGGAATGATTGTGAATTTTATTGTCCAATTAAACACGAAGAACAAAGGACGTCCATATTAGAAATGCCTAAAAAGATTATGGGAATTTTATGTTCACTAACAATATAGACAAAGGGGAGGCATCATCAACAGATCAAAATAGGGTTGAAAATAATTCAAAAACTTTTTAATATTGATGAGTTTTCCTATCTTTTCAGAGAAGCAACTCGAGTGACATCGATTGAGGATGTAGAAGTGAAGTTGAAAATCAATTTATCTACATATAAGAGGCCTCGTGTATGAACATATTTTTCCTCTTAGAGTTGTTATTTATTAGTATTTTGGGACCGTAATTTCATAAAGATTATGAACTTATAAGTGTAGTTCTTTTAAAAAATAGTGAATTTTATTACTATTCCAAATTAATGAAGCTAATGAAAATTTCTTACTAATTACAAGTGAAAAAGGCACATTCGGAAGTCAACAAAATATGTAACAACTTTTGTTACAGCGTGCGAGCAAAAAGAAAACAACCAACCAAAGTTGAGCAGCAAAAGCTGTCACGTCACCGCGCTACGGCATCACCCTAGTGCACCGCGGTGATATCAAGGAATCGTGCCTTGAGATTCATGTTCAAAGTTCCAAATGGCTCAGCTGTTGTAACTGAGTTATCTTTTCGAAAAGAATCAAGCAACAACTCGACCCAACAACCCGATTAAGAAGGCTATAAATTGAAGGGTTGTCCTAAAGGAAATAGGCCCTCCTTTAATCTCTTTTTTTCTTCTGTAATTCTCTGTATTTTCTTTGTTTTTAAGAGAACTCTTGATTGTAGTGAGAGCATCAAGAGTGATTCTGTCAATTTTCTTCTTCAATTTTAATTGTAACTCTGTTGAGAGATCATCAAAAAAATATTAAAGTGCAACATAGTTCTACATCTTCTTCTCTACCTTATGTCTTCTTTTATTTACTATTGCTGCAACTTAATCCTTGCGATGATCAGCTAGATTATCCTTAAAGAGATCAAGGATGTCGAAGCAAGTTCATCTAATATTGTTGTTCTAATTCTATCATTTATGTTTTAAATTGTAATTTTGTGAAGTCTCTTATGATTAAATCATCTGATTTATATATTTGATTTAAGTTTTGATGATTATTGCTTAGATAAGTTCAAGAATAGTCATGCTCTGTGATGAATTGCGGTATAAGTCGGGTAATCTTATCTAAGTTCAGGATTTACATAAATATTCTTTGGTTACAATCAATTTCTAATCGATTTATCTTCCGATCCACGAACAATAACTTGTTACATTGATCGAGTTAAATTGGAATTATTCAATATTATGTATGACTTGCAATGGTTGATTTGAGCTCTCTAAGCCCATTTTTTATTATTTTCAATCTCTGATTTCTTGTTTCAATTTCATATACAAAGTAGCTGTCATTTTCTATTGTGTTTTTACAAATCTGTTTTTAAAGAATCTGTTTTCAAACTCCATTTTGATTTTCAATTCAAAGTTTAAGTGAATCACGATTATCCCTGTGGAACGAATCCTACTTACCGCAATTTCATTATAATATTTTTTCAATCTTACTTTGCAATCTACAAAAGATGTAATGACCAAATTGGTGCCGCTACTGGGGATAGCGGTTTGATTCATTTTCATTTTGAAAAGAGTTCGAAATATATTTGAAACAGAACTGAAACTAATTTGCTTGAAACATAAACTAAATGAAAAGAAACAATTTTCAAATATTTTCATTACAATCCTTAGAATATCAGAAATTGGTTCCAATTGGAAAAATCAATTTTCATCCAAATTTCACTGCTCAACAGTAGTCCCCTAGTGCTCTGCGGTGACATGGCAACATATGCTGCTGATTTTTGTCAAACAAGCTTCTGACATCATGGATATTGTAATGGGAATATTTGTTTCTTTTTCTTAGCATTCTGATTAGGATAATTTTGTTATTTTCAGGTGAAGGACTCGACGGAAGTCGACGAAAGACGACACGTGAAATTTTTATCCACCAAATCAGCTTCTTTACCAAGAAGACAACAACTGTCCAACTTGTTTTTCATTTTATTTTGAGTAAGAAAATACTTTGTATTAGGAACTTGGATTGTAATAATTTTTAATTTTATTCGAGAAGGCTCGGATTTAATAAATTTAGGGACGGACGATAGTGGGACAAAACTGTCTCGGCCCCTCGGGTTCGTACACCGAAATTGGTGTCGGTAGCCCGAGTCAACTCGGATTGTTCATCCCCCGTCTAGAACAAGAGGTAATTTTCGCACCACTCACGCATATCTTGTTAATGAGTTTATGTGTTAATTTTGAATGATTAATCTATACACCTTGATTTGTACATAGTAATAAGGGCACCCTTACGAGGATGGCACCATAAGATAAGAATCAGATTTCAACACTGATATATTGCCCTTTTAGGAACTTGAATTCATAGCCAAAAAATTAATTAAAATTTGTTAGGCTTAATTCTAGGTCCCATCGAGCTCATTAAGTAAAGCTAATCGAAGTTGCACCAACTACACTTCTTGGTCGAAAACAGGATAGACTATGTCTATTCTAGACGAGAGGTGACTTAAGAGTGCCCTTGCTCAGCATCGTGGGCCACCTCTCACCTGGGGATTAAATTGATTGTTTTCAATTTCAGAGATTTGAGTTGGAGGCTTAAATTAATCATTTGAACCAGTTAGGAGCTGTCTAGTCTTAGGAACCCAGTGATCACGTGTGAATTCCTCCCTCTTTTGTGTGCAATTCTATAGTGTATATTAGGTAGGAGATCTCAGAAAAATTCAATTGAAGTATTTGATCTGAAAATCACAAGATCTCATCCACTACCTAGGATTAGAAGAGAAATCAACACTGTAATCGTCTCGCTAGTCCTAGAAATTGATCCACATCCAATTCGACCTAATCATCTTCACGAGGATCAACGGACTCTCAATGAGTTGTTCGCCCCTATTAAAGTCAATCCTCCTTCTTGTATAGTCTTACCCGCCATAAATGTGGCATAATTTGAAATAAGGGCAGCCATCATCAATATGTTCCCAAAATTTCACGATTTCGAGAGTAAACAACCATACAATCATCTCAATAAATTCTTGACCTTATGCCAAACATTCAAAAATAGTCACCTCGACGAAGAGAATGTCAAACTTTGGTTATCCCCTCTCTCTCTCTCGAAGATCATGTTACGGCATGGTTAAATTCCTTGGCTTCCAACTCTATCACTATATGGGATGAGTTGTTGAGAAAATTTATGGCCAAATTCTTTTCGATGGCAAAGACAGAACAATTCAAAAATGTCATTAGGAACTTCAAAGGAAGACCTGATGAAGAGTTCTCCTAAACTTAGGAAAGGTTTAACGACCTTCTTGTCAAATGTCCACATCATAGGATAGATAAAGCCCAATTAGTTAACTTCTTTTATCGTGGTCTCCCAACAGTCCAACGTATCTTTCTAAAGTCTATGCAACAAAGAAAGTTCATGAATTAGACTCCTAATCAAGCATACGAGTTCCTAGTAGAACTGGCTAAGAATGCTCGAAATTGGAGCACAAACTTAGGAGATTTTGATAAAGGAGATTTGGGAACCAAGAAACTGGGAATGTATGAAGTCAAATCCGATCATGAGCTTAAAAATGCCATTACTATCCTTATAAGTAGCTTACAGAGTCTCAATAAAAAGTTTGACGCTTTCAGTGTCAAAGCCAATTTCCAAGAAGCCACCCCAATTCTACAAGTCGCAACAGAGACATTTTCATCATGTCATCTGTGTGAACGCTTCAATCATTCCACGAAGAATAGTCCCACCTTGCCTACTACACAGGCAGAGCAAGCCAATGTTGTAGGAAATTACAGCACGTATAGGAAACCCACTCCTAACTCCTACAGTTAGACATATCATCCCAATAATAGGTTTCACCCCAATTTTTCCTATCGACGAAATGAACCTGTTCAATTGGGAGGTCCTCCGGGTTTCTAAAAAAATTACAACCGCCAAGCTCATTCCAATGCGAACCTACCTTTGGTTCCACAACCATCCTACTCTTCACCTCAAAATTCTGATCAACGAGTGATCGTTGTCGACCCCATGACCAATTACTCTCCCCCTATTGCTCAAACAAACTCGTCATTAGAATCAATGATGGCTGAGTTGTTAAAGCAACAACATCAATTCATACAACAACAAAACCAGACCAACCAGAATCAGTCTCAGATCAATCAAGTTAACGCGCAAATAATTAACAAACTAGAGGTTCAGTTGGGTCAATTAGCTTCATCTTTAGGAGAGAGAAACAAAGGGCAATTTCCAAGTCAAACAGTGCCTAATCCAGGAGGCAGTATGAAATAACAAGTCAAGCAGGTCTCTCTAGTTCTATTCAAGCCATCCACACCTTACAATCTGGTAAATTAGTGGATAATAAAGTCGAAATACCTGAGGAAGTTCTACCCAAAAAAACCACCTGTAGTGCACCTTCAACAAAAAAAATAGGACCGATCCAGGAAAACACCTCAACCACTTGAAAGTCAAATAATTATTCCCACATAGACTCATAGGTAACAAAAAAGGGAAATAATTGGAAGCAATTTTAGAAGTTTTCAAAAACGTTCAGATCAATATTCCCTTGCTTGACGTAATCTGTCAAACTCCCTCGTACGCCAAATTTCTCAAAGATCTTATCACTATGAAACGTAGAACTCATGTGCCAAGAGAAGCTATGATGACAGCCCAGTCTTCCTATCTGATTCAATAGAAAATTATTCCTAAATTCAAGGACCCAGGTTGTTCTACAATTTTTTTACACATCGGAGACATGATGATTGAGAAATGTCTATTAGATTTAGGGACTAATGTGAATCTTCTTCCTTTCTCGATATATCAGCAATTAGGTTTAGGGGAACTTAAACCTACTGATATCACTTTGAGTCTAGCAGATAGATCAATGAAGGTTCCAAAGGGAATAGTGGAGGATGTGATCATCAAAGTTAAAGATTTCTACTTTTCTACCAATTTCGTGATTTTGACATTGAACCTGTCATTAATCCAAATTCTTATGTTCCAGTCATCTTAGGAAGATCATTTTTAGCTACTTTCGATGCACTCATCAAGTGTCACAATGGTATCATGACCCTAGCATTTGGGGACATGAAGGTGTAGACACCACATTTTCGCACTTGTTTGATTAATCAACTCGTCAACCATATTGCAATGATTCCCAATGATGGATGATTATTCCATTACTATATTTTGTTGCTAAATATGTTTTAGAAATTCGGATGAGGTATCTCAAACTAACAAAACTGTAGAAACCATGCTACTCTAGGAAAATATAACCCCAAAATCCTAAAGTCAAGTCAATCAAGTAAGATTTAAGTCAAAATCCTAAAGTCAAGTCAATCAAGTGAGACTTAAGTCAAAATCCTAAATTCTAGTCAATTAAGTAAAACTTAAGTCAAAATCCTAAATTCTAATCAATCAAGTGAGAATTAAGTCAAAACCCTAATCAATCTAATAAGACCAAAGTCAAAATCCTAATAGAATTCTAATTAAACTAAAAAACTATCTAAAAGAATTCTAATTAAACTCTAAAACTATCTAAAAGAAACCTAATTAAACTCTAAAGCTATCTAATAGAATTCTAATTAAACTATAAAACTATCTAATGTAATTCTAATTAAACACTAACTCTATTTAAAAATAATTCTAATTAAACACTAACTCTATTTAAAAATAATTATAATTAAACACTAATTCTATCTAAAAAACACTTAAAAAAATCTATAAATAAGGGTCCCTACAATCTATTTTCATATGAAAAAATAAACCCTAAGAAAAGTAGGTCAAGAAGCTTCCCTAGTTTCCCATAAATCCTAATTTTAAAGTCCTAACTCTTTACCTAACACCCATACCTCAACTTTAGCTCAAAAAACACCTAGAAGCCCTTCAAAAAATCCTAGAAATCCATAAACAAATCAGAAAAATTTAGATATATGAAGGTGGTACTTCACCTTGGAGGTCTGAAGCGAATCCAGTGATAGAACAAAACGAGGAGTGTTGTATGATGAGTTATTCAATCACATCTGAGGGAACAAAACCGTTACATTCGTGAAGGTAACTATTTTTTTTATTTAGGTTTTTTTAGCAATGTAGCTTTATTTGGGAATTAGTAGAAACCAGCGCTTGCCGGGCGGGGTTGGTGCCTAACACCTTCCAACCCCATAATGTGATCCCCGGACTCAGTATTTTTTAGTAGATTAGTTGTTTGTTTATCTATTTTGAGTCAATGTTCGATTCCTAGACCGTAATAACTAGGTGGTGACTCCCAAACCTCAAAAATTAAAAACGGATCTGCACACCCCGTGGATCGATGACACTTTTAGAAGGTCAAAATGAATGTCTTCCACAATAAGTTTCAATCCACTGACCTGGATGATTTGGAAGAATTCAACATGATCAACACCCTGATTAGTAGCACCTTTGAGGAAGTGAAAAATAATGATCTATTAGGAGAGTATTTTGGCCAATTCGATCTTGAGTTCGATACCAACAAATCCATTAGGGAGGTGAACTCTCTTCTTAAATCTGTCCCTGTGATGAATTGGCAATTAAAAATTCAAAGTCTCTCCATTCTCTCATCATCCCAATAGTTGAAGAAATTCCAAAGCTTGAGTTAAAACAATTGCCTGATACGTTGAAATACGCATTTTTGGGAAAGGCAGAAACATTTTCCGTCATCATCTCCTCCAATATAAAGAAATCACAAGAAAATAAATTACTTGACCTTTTACACGAATATAGAGAAGTTATTGGTTGAACCATAGCTGACATTAAAGGCATCAATCTTTCTGTGGTTATGCATCAGATCCATCTCGAGGAAAATTTCAAACTATCGACAAAACCACAGAGGCAATTCAATCCGATTTTACAAGAAATTGTCTGAGGAAAGGTCCTCAAACTTTTAGATGCAGGTATTATATACCCCATCTCTGATAGATAGCAAATGGTTCAGTCCAGTTCAGGTTGTCCCCAAGAAATCGGGTGTTCAGGACAATGAACTTATATCTGCTCATGTCCAAACTGGATGGAGAGTTTGTATGGACTATCGAAAGCTGAATCGATCAGATGCTCGAATGTTTAGTCGGTTATGCCTATTATTATTTTCTTGACGGGTATTCAGGATACAATTAAATCCCAATTGCCCCTGAAGACCAAGAAAAGACAACGTTACTTGTCTATTTGGGATCTTCACCTATCCACGCATGCCCTTTGAACTATGTAATACTCTTGCCACCTTTCAAAGGTGCATTTTGAAGCCTTCATGGATGATTTTTCTATTTTCTCCGATATGGTCAAAGACTTTCTTGAAGTCTTCATGGATGATTTTTCTATTTTCGAGTCTAGCTTTGACGAATGTTTGGACCACTTGAAATTAGTCTTAGCTAGATGTCGAGAGAAGCACCTCATGCTAAATTGGGAGAAATGTCATTTCATGGTCACCTCTGAGATAGTTCTAGGACACATTATTTCCCACAAAGGAATTGAGGTAGATAAAGCCAAAATCGATCTTATTGCAAATCTACCTCCATCTAGAGTTGTGAAAGAAGTTCGATCATTCTAAGGCATGCAGGATTTTACAGAAGATTCATCAAAGACTTTGAAATTTTTTCAAAATCCTTGTGTAATCTACTAGCCAAAGACACCACTTTCGAGTTTTCTACTACCTACTTATCAACCTTTGAAAGATTAAAAACTGAGTTGACCTCAGCACTTATTATCTAACCACCCAATTGGGATCTCCCATTTGAGGTGATGTGTGATGCTTCCGATTACGCAATAGGTGTTGTTTTGGGGCAACGGGTTGAAAAACTCTCATATGTCATTTAGTATGCCAGCAAGACAAGACATTAAATGATGCCCAACTCAATTATTCTACCACCGAGAAGGAACTATTAGTATTAGTTTTTGCCTTAGACAAATTTTGCTCTTACCTTATTGGATCCAAAGTAGTCATCTTCACTGACCACGCAGCATTGAAATACCTTCTTACCAAGAAGGATGCAAAGGCGAGGTTGATACGATCAATCATTCCTTTTTAAGAGTTTGATTTCAAAATTCGAGACAAGAAAGGATGCTGAATGTGGTTGCAGACCACCTATCTAGGCTAGTAGTTGAAACTCTTTCTGACTCTCTCCCAATTTCTCAAAATTTCCTGACGAGAAAATCATGGAGATTTCTAATTTTAACACACCTTAGTATGTTGATATTGTCAACTACCTGGTGACAGGTCAAACTCCCACTTCTTGGAACAAACAAAATCACCTCCGCTTCCTTGTCCAAGCCAAATGGTTCTTCTAGGATGATCCATATTTATTTAAATACTGTCCAAACCAGATAATTCGTCGGTATGTTTCTAAGAGAAAACAAAATAGTATTCTCGAGTTCTGCCACAATCATGCTTGTGGTGGGCATTTTGAAGGAAAGAAAACAGCTGCAAAAATTTTGCAATGTGATTTTTATTGGCCTACAATCTTTTGTGACACCCATTTCTTTGTTAAATCTTTTGATAAATGTCAACGTATAGGAAAAATTAGTCAAAAAATCAAAATGCCCAACCAACCAATTTTGATCATCGAAATCTTCGATGTCTAGGGCATTGATTTTGTAGGTCCCTTCCCCATTTCACACGGATTCTAATACATCCTATTTGCAGTCAACTATGTGTCGAAATAGATAGAAGCCACAACTTGTTTAATCAATGATCATAAGGTTGTTGTTCAATTTCTTAAAAATACCGTGTTTACCCGATTCAGAACTCCTCAAGCCATCATCAGGGATGGAAGAAAACATTTATATGACCGAATTTTTGAAAGCTTGATGCGCAAGTATTCCATCACTCATAAGGTAGCCACCCTGTATCACCCACAAACCAATGGGCATGTCAAAATTTTTAATTATGAAATCAAAATCATTCTTGAAAAAACTATCAATCCTTCTCGAAAAAATTGGTCGTTACTATTATCTGATGCCTTGTAGGCCTACAGAATGGCTTTCAAAGTTCCTATAGGAATGTCCCCTTATCGGTTAATCTTCGGTAAAGCCTGTTATCTTCCAGTCGAACTCGAGCATCGAGCTTATTGGGCAGTCAAACTTTTAAATTTTGATCTAGCTAAAATAGGAGAGCTTAAGAAACTCCAACTCACTGAGTTGGAAGAATTATGGAACGATGCACACGATAGTACCAAGCTGTACAATGATCGAACGAAAGTCTGGCATGATAAGCACATCCAAATAAAGTCATTCCAAGTAGGGCAGAGAGTGCTACTTTACAACTCTTGCCTTTATTTTTTCCCCAAAAAATTGAAGACCCCCTGGACAGGATCCTTTGTAGTCCATAATATTCATCCTCATGGAAACATTGAGGTTCTCAATCCAGCCAATGGAATCATTTTCCAAGTAAATGGCCAAAGATTGAAATCATTCCAACATCTCCCAAATTCTCAAGAAAAAAGACTCATTTCTGAGTAATCCTGTGTACCAGGATTAACTCCAGTTCCATGTATGGCTGAAGAAATTAAACCTAGCACTACTTCGAGAGGCAACCCTTGATTTTTGTACAAATTCGGTATGACCATGTAGGATTTGTTTACCATTTTTTTCGAATCTTCTTTCAATTCTTTCCACATTCACTCACTTTCTTTCACTCTATGTTTCCCACTTTTGAAGGGTTTAAAATGTGTAAAAAGTTTAAACTTTCTTGCAATAATTTTTTTTTTTAATTATTTTCCTTCTAAAATTTTTCTGGAAAATTTATTTTTCAGGGACAATCCATGAAGGAAAATTGATTTTCCTGAAAAATTTAAGACCTTATCACTTGCAAAACAGTTTCCTAGAACATTTATTTTCTTTCAAAAAATTTCTTAGAAAATTTATTTTCTAGATATTGTTTTTATGAAGGAAAATTTATTTTCCTAGAAAACTTTGGACCTTCTTTAAACCCTAACACATATTTATCTCTCCATCTCTTTTTCTTCTTTTCTACCAAGCTTGCCTCCATTTTCACTTTTCTTCCCATCTTTTCTACCACCATTTGCAACCAAAATTTTCTAAAATCACCACAACAATCATCATCAATAAAATTTTCTAATCGAATCGGGTACATGCACCCCACATTTCACTTTTGACTATTAATTTACTCGTTTAGGCCTTCTTGACAACAAAATTCGTATAGAGGATGACGCCTTTAAATCAAATAGCCTCTTTGAGAATCAATATCTTTGTTGGCGTTGGATCACCAACAACATCCTTGGTACCCAAAATACCACTCTTTTGTACAACAAACATGTGTACCTCCTTCATGTCATTCAGACGCGAGACCGCACTTTTTGCAAGTCTTTACTTATTTTAGAAACTCTCATCGATGCTCTATCCAACCAAAATCAATCCTTAATCCTTCCTCACCAAGTTTGTCGCATCCTCCAGCATCGTCTAGGCATATCCCTTGCTGATTTGACACCACAGGGTCGCCTCATACGTATCAAAGAATTTCTGGGAAGTCGTGCCTTCAAAACTTGTGTTCAAGGTTTTTGGTAACTAGAATTTCTTTAGAGCCAAAAGCATGACAGTCCACATGGGTACGGAATAGCAGGAGAAGAATTCGATGAGCCTGTAGAGGAGGATAACCGAACTCTGAGTCCAAATTTTGACGATGACACGTGGCTCGCACAAGTCCCTCAGGAGGGACATCGCATGACTTTTTCTAAAGTTTTCAAAGGCTTGAAAAAGGTAAACAAAAGCTACAAGGAAATTTAAGACGGCCAGAAGGACATTAAGGATGGTTAACAGACCATCATTGAGCAGCAACGTCAGCTTCTAGCTTACCATGAAAAGAAGTGTGCACGTGCTCGTGCTAGAGCAGCACTTGGTTCTGATTTAGAGTAGAGTGTTTGTTTGTTTGTAGGATGTGTGTGCCGATTTGTTTTTGGTGTGTTTATTTATAGGTTTGTTTAGCTATAATGGCCATGTTTTCATTAGCAGCAGTTTCTTTGGTTTAAACTTTGCTTGGTGTGCTTTACACCTTGTTCGAAACACTCATTTTGGTTGTATCCACAACTTTTGCGACATAACGAAATCTATTTCAGGTGTACTCTACCCTCTTTCGCTATCCTATTCATTATTCATTGAGGACAGTGTTGTGTTTAGGTTTGGGGGTATAGGTGCTCATTTAATTTTTAATTTTTATTATACCTTCATCAACATTTTTATATGTACTGTCATCTTATGAATTTTTAAAATCAGGCACATGTTCAATTTGTGTTTACAAGTTCTTATTCCTCAACGAAACATAATATTTTGAAAAATAAAATTCACGTCACTTCTGATTGTAGTGAAAAAGTTATTTTAGAATAAGAGTTGTCTTCTTCACTATCTAGAATGATAGGGAAAGCTTGAAAATACTGAACTTTGACCTCATTGTCCTTCAGTTGACTTGTTAAAAGAAAAATAGAATTGTGGATAAAACAACTTAGACAGCAACCATAGGATTAGATTGGGTACCTTGGAAAGGGCTACCTGCTTTTAGAAAAAGAACACCAAAAAATGGTATAGGGTGAAAAAGTTGAAAAGAAAAGCAGAAAAATGTGAGAAAAATATCAAAGATGGTTAGAACTCCAAAAATGAAAAAAAGAGTCCAATGAGGCCAAATAGTACAGTAGGGTGAAATCCATCAATAGTAAAAACGTGAGTACACTGGAATATCATAGATAAAGCCCCTTAGAGGTATTAAAGTGAACATCCACACCTCTCACAATCTCAGACAAGAGACTCAGTTTCGAGTTAGAATTTAAGTAGATCCAACCATCTTAGCAGTTAAGAAGGGAAACCTTGTTCCAGAAAATTTAGTGTACAATCAGAAAAATTTGTGCACACATGCAAGATATTTCTGAAAGTGAGGAATAAAAAAAACTTTTGCTCAAATAGACCTTTGACTGGATTTTTAAAAAAATTGGTGTGATGGCATTATATACAATAATTTTGAAGTTGATATCTTAAAAATGCTTTGAATTTTGTGGGTATATTCTCTGCAAACCCTCACGAGTCAAACTCGTCCACTAGGGGTTTAAGGGCTTACTGCATATGCTAAATACAATCGAAAACATCACGAAAGAGGAGTTGTATAAATATTCATTTTTGCTCAGGACTAGTAAAATCTAGGTTTGGGGGTGTGATAAGGTCCCAATAAGTCGATTTTGGGACTGTAATTCCACAAAGATTATCAACATATAAGTGTAGTTCCTTTAAATAATAATAAATTTTATTACAATTCCAAATTAATGAAATTTAAAGAAAATTTCTTACTAATTATAGGTGAAAAAGACACATTCGGAAACCAACAAAATATGTAACAACTTTTGTTACAACGTGTGAGCAAAAATAAAGCAACCTACCAAAGTTGAGTAGCAAAAACTACCACGTCACTACACCACGACATCACCCTATTGCGTCGCGGTGATATCAAGAAATCATGTCTCGAGATTCGTACTAAGAGTTTCAGATGGTTCGACTGTTGTAACTGAATTGTCCTTTCAAAAAAAATCAAGCAACAACCCGACCCAACAACCCAATTAAGAAAGCTATAAATTGAAGGGTTGTCCCAAAGGAAAAAAGGCCCTCTCTTAGTCTCTTTTTCCTCCTGTAATTCTCTATATTTTCTTTGTTTTTGAGAAAACTCTTGATTGTAGTGAGAGCATCAAGAGTGATCCTGTCAATTTTCTTCTTCAATTTTAATTGTAACTCTTTTGAGAGATCATCAAAGAAAGATTGAAGTGCAACATAGTTCTACATCTTCTTATCTACCTTATGTCTTCTTTTATTTACTATTACTACAACTTAATCCTTGCAATAATCGACTAGATCCTCCTTAGAGAGATCAAGGATGTCAGAGCAAGTTCATCTAATATTGATGTTTAATTCTATCCTTTTCTACTTTAAACTGTAATATTGTGAAGCCTCTTATAATGAGATCATCCGATTTATACCTTTGATTCAAGCTTTGATGATTATTGCTTAGATAAGTTCAAAAATAATCATGCTCTGTGATGAATTGAGGTATAAGTCGGGTAATCTTATCTAAGTTTGGGATTTACATGAATATTCTTTTGTTATAATCAATTACTAATCGATTTATCTTCCAATCTATGAACAATGACTTGTTACGTGGATCGAGTTAAAATTGGAATTATTCAGCATTATGGATGACTTGCAATGGCTGATTTAAGCTCTCTAAGCCCTTTTTTCATTATTTTCAATCTCTGCTTTCTTTTTTCAATTTCATATACAAAGTAACTGCCATTTTCTATTGTGTTTTTACAAATCTATTTTTAAAGAATCTATTTTCAAACTCTATTTTGATTTTCAATTCGAATTTTAAGTGAATCACGATTGTCCCTGTGGAACGAATCCTACTTACCCAAATTTCATTATAATATTTGTTCAATCTTACTCTGCAAGTGACATGCACACTTAATATTTCAAGACATGATGTAGAAGTGAATCAACATGTGGACCTAGTTGTGAACAGGCCATGCATCAAGTGACCAAACCAATTGATGATTCAACTCATTGTCATGAAATTCTCGATTGATCATAAAAAACGAACCATAGAATGGAAAACATAACATAAAAAAGGAAAACGTAGCTTTTACATCATATAGAAAGGAAAGGAAAGCATAACATAACATAACATAACATAAAAAACAAAACAGAACATAAGACAAAAAACATTACTTTTAAATGACTAACACCATTAGTGAGAAGCACCATCTAAACAACTATGATTCCTAACATCTATCTGTATCACTTTCATCAGTCATAAAGTATGGTAAACATAAATTTTTATTATTAATGAATTGTTCTCACTCTTCGTTAATAAAATAAAGGAATAAACTCAATTTCTCATTTTGTAAGCCATGTAGAAGTATTCATGCATTTTCTTTTTCTATGCATTCAATAATTAAATCAAATGCAAATGATGTATTCTTTGAGTACATTCTTGCTTTCCCCAAGAAATTTTTTGTCTAATATCACGCATCTCCACCGTAAGACATTTGACTTCAGAGAGCAACGCACGTCATTATACATTACTTTCATTGAAAAATTCTTCAGTTGATTCTATAGTTTATATATGCTCAATTATATCATCACAATCTACTTCATCTAAGCTACTCGTATCGTAAAACAAATTTCCTCAGTAGTCATCCGACTAACTATCGTCATTATTTATTGTCTTGATTTCTTCTTCAGAATCATCACTGGTATTTGTAGACACCCCATTTTTGCATCCGCCTGATTAATCAACTCGTCAACCCGATTGCAATGATTCCCAATGATGGATGTGTATTCCAATGCTTTATTTTGTTACCAGATATATTTCAGAAATCCGGATGAGGTATCTCGAACTGACAAAACCTTAGAAACTACGCTACGCTAGGAAAATACGACCCCAGAAACATAGAAATCATCATCTTGTAAACCAAAAAGAAGCTTCACGATAAAAATCACTAAAAATGATTAAATTACCAAAATACCCCTAACCTCAAAACAACCCTAGAGCCTACGTTACGCTTAGGAAAACTCTCTCGAACACATAAAATAACAAATCGGAACCAAATAAATCATTTCACCAATTTTAACAGAATTTGACAAAATTACTAAAATACCCCTCACAAAGTTCACGACCATTTCACACAAAAAAATTTCATAAATAACAAAAACTAATATTTCCATTGAATTCCTTACGAAAAATCGATTCTAAAACATCCTAGAGCATTAAAAACCGACTTAAAACGTGAAAAGTCCTCTCCGGGGGCAAAACGGTAATTTCACAATTTTCATAATTGAAAAATTCGAAATTAATAAATAAAATATTAAATAATTAAATTTAAACATTAATGAAATTAATTTAAAATTTTGAACCTAAAAAATCGATCAATCGGACTCTCCGGCAAAATTGTTGAGGGTTCGTGGGATATTTCTTTAAGGACCCCTCCATTTGGGGGTCAAAAGAATTAAAGAAATAATGGAGGGGCCTTCTCCAAAAATTTAAAGTAAATCAAGCAAGACTGAAGTCAAGGTATTAAAGTCAATCAAGTGAGACTGAAGTCAAAATTAAAGTCAATTGAGCAAGACTAAAGTCAAGATATTAAAAGTCAATCAATTAAGACTAAAGTCAAAACATTAAAAGTCAATCAAATAAGACCAAAAGTCATAATAGAATTATAATTGATTAATAACTCTATCTAATAGAGTTCTAACTAAAAAATAATTCTACCTAAAACAATTTGAATTAAAACACAATTCTACCTAAAACAATTCTAATTAAAACACAATTCTACCTAAAACAAGTCTAACTAAAACACAACTCTAATTAAAAGATCTCTAATTAAACACTAATTCTATCCAAATCAACCCTAAAAAACATCTATAAATAGAGGTGCTCACACCCTATTTTCGGATCAAATCATAAACCCTAGGAGAAGTAGGTCTAGAAGCTCCCCTAGCCCCCCATAAACCCTAGTTTTGGAGCCCCAACTCCTTAGCTAACATCCCTCCTTCAATTTTAGTCTAGAAATCACCCAAAAGCCTTCTTAAAACATCCCCAAATCCGCAACGAACTTGAAGATTTCAGATTCAAAAATAAGGAGATACCTTGCCTCGGAGATCCGAAGTCAAATCCGGAAAACAGAACGAAGCAAGGGAGCACGGTACAAGGAGTTCTTTTTGTCAGGTCTGAGGGAACCAAGTCCTTGCCATCGGAAAGGTAAACCTTTTATTTTTATTTATTTTCTTATCTAGGTTTTAGCAATGTAATTTACTTGGGAATTTAGTAGAGATCGACTTTGGCCGGGCGGGGTTGGTGCCTAACACCTTCCAACCCCGTAACTTGATCCCCGAATTCAGTTTTTTTTTGTTTTAGATTAGTTTTTATCCGTTTAGAGTCATTGATCGGTTCCTAGACCGTAATAACTAGGTGGCGACTCCCAAACCTCAAGAGTCAAAAGCGGATCCGCGCACCCCGCGGATCGAGGGCGCTTTCAGTGGCGACTCCACTGGGGACATTGAGGATCAAACTTGAAAAACCCCAAGTATGGGGACATTGCCAATGATCTAGTTTTATTTGTTTTGCTTATTTTATTTAATTTTTAGTTAGTTTCATGTTATTGTTTCTTTATTATTTTTATTCTTGTTGGTACGTCATTGATTGTTTGATTCTACTTGGAGCACTTTGATTTAACATATCATCTCTATGGTTTAATCAAGGGCCATTCGGAATGATCCGAAATAATACGAGATTTCGAAGGAATACTTTTATTGAGGATGAGATTTTTGGACCATGATTTTTTTACATATATAAGTATATTTCGATTGAAAATTTGGGTGTGTGCTTGATTTAACATTTGACCGTTTTCCTTAAAAAAAAAAAAAAAAAAAGGATTTTTTTTTTAGTTATTTGTTTTTTTCGCTTATTAGGTAGGTATTCGTTTTTATTTTAGTTTATTAGGCAAGACATGCTGTCCATTGACAGCATATAGAGTTTCAAAAAAAAAAACAAAAAAAAGCAACAAAAAGCTTCTGCCAACAACAGCCTCATTGGTGTGCCCCAAGTATAAAGCAATGTGAGCTCTTAAATCTAACGAATTTCATTGGGGTGCCATAAGCAAAAACCCATTATTTTCATTATTCAGCGTTTTAATCAAAAGCAACCTTCTTCCCCATTCGTTTCTATCAGTCCCAACAGAGACTCGAGATCGACTCCTCAAGGGTTCAAACCCATATTTTCGGTTTTGCGAAGCTCAAACGACCCAAAGCTTGGACGTTCGAGCTTGCTTTCAACCTCACGACACTCGCTTAAGATGTTTTCAATCGTGTTCTTCTCGTTCTCAACAGAAACCGCTCGGTCTGACTGAACTGTCCACTCTAATCGGTTTTAAGCCTTTAATGTTTGAAGAAGATTCCTGATCTCATCTGATTTAGAGACGTGAGGTTTAGAATCGTCAAACCTACCAATCTCGAAGGTTTCCTCGTGAAATCGTTGCCTCTTGTGGCTGTTATAGAAATGGCAGAGTTTTAATGGTTCAGATAGATTAAAATCATTAGCAGGAGGTTCATAGAGATTTTATTCGTCTTAGCAAACTGAAATGGCGAACAATTCGTCGAAAAATCCCATGTTACAGGCTGATCTCGACGCTGTTATAGGTTGATCTCGACGCTGTTATAGGTTGATCTCGACGCTGGTCTGCTGTTATGAGTTGATCTCGACGTTAAGCTTCTGCTGATCTCGACGGTAATCTACTGTTAAGGGTTGATCTCGACGTTAAGCGTTGATCTCGACGTTAAGCTACCGTTGAGTTCGACGCTGGTCTGCTGTCGATCTCGACGCTGGCCTGCTGTTATAGGATGATCTCGACGATTTAACCTGCTGATCTCGACGACTTAACCTGCTGATCTCGACGACTAGGCTGTTGTTATAGGTTGATCTCGACGTTATCCTGCTGTTTTAAAACAAAATCAATTTTTTTTTTTTTTAAAAAGAGGAAATTAATTTGTTTCTAAAAAAGAGAAAATCAAAAGATAAAAAAAAAAAGATTGGAGATTTTCTTTTCATAAAAAAAGGAGTTCAAAAAACAACAAAGTCATTTTCTAAATGTTACCAATAGCAACATATATGCAAGTTTTCTTTGTTTTGTTTTTTGAATTTCCTTGTTTGGGCTCAATTTATTTTAGAAAAAAATTTAAAAAAAAATGAATAAAACCATCCTCTTATTTCATTGATCATTATCATACCCTTAATCCGAAATTCTTAGAAATTTTGAATTATCTTTTGGTCACCCCAAAGCGCCCTTGATTGGACTATAAAATTTGCGATGATCGGGTCTAATTGATTGCCACATACCATATATGTGCATGTTTAAATCGTGAACCGGACCATATTATTGATTCATGATGATTGCCTATTTAATGTGCTATAATGTCATTGGGAATGCATGTTTGATGTTGGTCATAGTGTTGATCATGATTAAATGTTTATGTGATTGGAATAGTGCTTATGTTAAATATCCGTATAATTCATGTTATAATGATTGGTTTGATTGGGCCATGGGCCCATTTGTTTGAAAAAGGCCCCGGGCACACCCCACCCTACTTTGCACACACCACATGCACGTTTACCGCTTTACTCACTTACACGTCCCATTTAGCCAACGTGGCACTAGTGCGTGGCCCGGTCTCTTCGGAGATGCGACGTCATTCATGAAACCCACAACTCCAGTCACGTACCTTAGGGTATATCGAACTGGGGCATCAATACCGTCTGATCAGGTGATTCTGAGAGACATATTGATGCACCCAGGCTGGGGTGACCTGAGCCTTTGTCCTATTGTAAGCCACACAGTCACATGTCCCGATTGCCAACGTAGTACTAGTACGTGGTCGGTCCCCTCGTGGGATGCCAAACCATTTATGAAAGCTACAACTCTTGACTCGTACCCGTAGGTATAAAAGGTAATCTAAGTATATCAATTGCACTTCTTGGTCAAAACCGGTGCCTAAGCAAGATCTTGCCCCGCTGTACCCTACTGTACGAGGGGAATAGACTACGTCTATTCTAGACGAGAGGTATTTAAGTGGGCCCTTGCTCAGCATTGTGCGCCACCTCTCAACTGGAGATCAAACTGGCTGTTTTTAGCTTCAGAGAAGTGAATTGAGGTTTTAGATTATCACCTATACGGTATATCAAACCAAGTCACCACGTATCGAAAGGTATATAGGTGTGCTTGGGCAAGGGTGGCCAGATAAAATGCATTGCACGTAGTAAGCTTAGAGTCTAGAAACCTTCCCAGTAGGTCACGACTCGAACTTATCGTGGGTGTTCCCGGGTTGTTCATTGAATGGAATCTTATGAGACTTTGTGATTGATATGAATGTATGTGAATGATGAGATCAGAATGCATGTGAATGATGAAATGGATGTATGTGAATGATGAGATTAAAGTGTATGATTGTCCTCAAGGATAAAAAATGTTATTTTTGAAAATCAAAATGGGTGCACCGACCCAATAAAAAATCCATCTCTTGCAAATGACCCAGCCCAACTCGATCCAACAATCCTGATGGACCAAGCCATTTAAATCAAAATGGAAATCGAATTTTCAAAGAAGAAAAAGAAAGTATTTTCTAGGAAAAAATATTTTCCAAAAGAAGTGTTTTCCAGAAAAAGTGTTATTCTATAGAAAAAATATTTTTTAAGGAAAAAATGTTTTCTAGAAAATGTTTTCCATAAGAACAAGATTTTCCAAGAGAAATTGTTTTCCAAATAAAAACTATTTTTCAAAGAAAAAATATTTTTCAGAAGAAAATGTTTTCCAAAAGAAAAGAAAAAGAAGGAAAAATAATTTGCAAAAGATCTATTTTTGCATGAAAAATTTTTATGGACCTTGGAAAACTACCAAAAAATGTTGTAAAAATATAATCAGATTTGTGAAATAAAAACATTATTTTCCAATATTTTTCAAGAGTGCAGCATAAAATTATTTTTCTTCTGAATAATCATTAAATGGATAAACTTTTTAATGGATTGGTGCACAAAATTCAATAAAATCTCAGGGTTCATTTAAAATGTTATCAAGGGGGTGACACTGAAATTGGTTAAATCCATCTTCAAAGAGGTTTAAGGGTTATCATTGTATCTAAGCTCAATCGTCCATCGTCTAGGTAGGGTTGTAAATTCGATCAGTTAGAGTAAACGTCAATATCAAGTCAACAGTCAGAAATGACCTCAAAATTTCTCAACATCATCCAATTGTTCTTTGAAAATCATAGTGCTTCAATCCTACCGGTTGTAAGTAATGTCTCAGTTCTCATCAAGCCCGTTTTGGGTAGTCTTGAGTTTTCATGGGTCATTTGGGTTAGCTCGAGTCCTTTTTTCTAGCAAGGTCATGTCTTCCTTAGATTGAGCTTACTCTTTCTTATTGAGTCAAGTTAGTTCGTCGAGTTTATAGAGGTGTCTGTCGCCCCTTCTGAATTGATCGTACAAAAGAAATTTTTGAATATCTCGAGTGCATTAACGAATTAACTAATAATCTATCTTCAAAGACAAGAAGATAAGAGTCGGGCTCAAGAAAGCAAAGGTCATTGACCTCGAAACAGAAATAAATTCCTAAAGAGATTCAAATAGAAACCATCTTATCTCTAGAGGAACACAAGGGGATAATGAATTTTCTTAGAAATTTCAAAAGACTTGTTCGTGTGATCATATGAGGGTATGCTAGGTACAAGCTTGGGTGTTGTTCAACATGGAATGGATACTCGTCTATATCAATGGAATCAAAGAAGATGTTATAAAAATGTATCAGTGCTATCCTCACTACATCTTGAGTTTCAAATCATATATTATCAGTCGATATGGGGGTACCTTTTGACCTAATCTCTGATAATGGGTCGTACTTCAAAGCATAAATCATTACTCTATGTTTAAAGTTGAAGATCCGGAAGCACAAATCATCCCCCTACCGTTCTCAGATCAATGGAACGGTTGAAGCAGTCAGTAAGAGTCTCAAGACTATCATCAGGAAAATGTGACAATCACATCGAGATTGGTCAGAAAAATTATCATTCACGCTATGGACATATCGAACTTCAATTCGATCATCTACTGGAGCTACTAGTGTATGGCATGGAAGCAGTCTTGCCAGTTGAAATAGAAATTTCATCTCTCAGGATCTTGTTGGAAAATCATTTGTTAGAAACAGATTGGGTTCGCCAGCAGTATGAAGAATTAAACTTGATCGAAGAAAATGAGTTAAAGCCCTATACCATGTGCAAGCTTATTTAAGAAGAGTCACCCGTGCATTTGACAAAAAGGTCAAAGCTCATCATTTACAAGTCAAGGATTTAAGTATCAGACTTCAAAAAAAATTGAACACTCCTCCTCGACTATAGGAGAAAGTCTGAACCCAATTGGAGAAATTCATTCATTAAGGAAATACTGTCTGAAAAAGTTGTCAGACTTCAAGATCATGATAGAAGTGAACTACCAGAGTCAACCAACCTTGACCGGATCAAATGGTACTACATTTAAGGAGGCCATCTTTGGCCGAATCAATTTTCCTCATACCCAGTTCATTATGTCCTTTCTCAGCCCTTTGCAGCTTTTTCAAAAAAAAAAAATTAAAAAAAAAAAATAATGCCTTTTTCTTTCTCAGCCCGATCACCTAACCTAGGGGAGGGAAAATCCGAACTACGTTTTGGTCTGATCCCAAAATTTTGGGGTACGTAGGCAACCTGAGAAGTTACTTCAGGCCCGACCACATCAAAATAAAAAAAATAGATTCCTCGACAAAGGAAAAATCTAAAAAGAAAAAAAAACTCAAAAGAAAAAAAAATATCATCCAAAATAGGAAAGAAAGTTCAAGAAAATTTTTTAAATGAAATGCCACACAAGGGGCATTTGGGTTTTTGAGCCTCAAAATTCCTTTCTTTTTATACCTAGTCCCAAACCTACCTATAAAAGTCCTCCTAAGTACCGTGTGAAAAAGTCAAGGAGGGTAGCGAAGCATGATCAGACAGTAATTCTAGAACTTCAGAAGAAAAGAAAAAGATAAAAAAAAATGAAGAAGCCTGCTAAGTTGAAAACCCGAAAAGGGCGACTTAGGTAAAAATTAAGGCAAGCTCGCAAGGTTGAAAATCTGAAAGGACAAGTTTGGCAACAATCAGAGCAAAGAAAAAAAGCTCGCTAGATCGAAAACCTGAAAAGGCGATCTAGGCAAAAGCTAGAGCAAGCTCGCTAGATTGAAAACCTGAAAAGGCGATCTAGGCAAAAGTTAGAGCAATAAAGAAAAAAAATAGAAGAAAATCCCAAGCTGAGAGGGGTCCGAGCTGGAACATCAGAAGTCTGAATAATCAAGTTTAATACTTCGCTTAAACCAGGCATAGACTCAGAAGCCACAAGTATCTTGTCTACGATCGAACTGAAAATGTTTACTCCCCAAAGTGAACCAAGGGAGATAAGGGTGAATTCTATGATGAATCTCGAAAAGAAATAATTTTGTACTATTGAGCCTACTCAAAACCTCCAATAAAATTAATCAAATTTAAAAAAGTTGAGTCTTTATTGCGCTTATGGTAATCAATTATTTCAAACCTTCATACAAGGGGCATTTTCTTTCTTCTTTAATGTAACTTTTCCCCCTTATACTAGGGGCATTTTTTTAATTTTTGCATTATGTGTTCAAATTATCTTCAATGCCACGTACATTGTCAAACTAGGGGCATTTTGTCTTCGAGCAATGTTAATCCTAAAAAATTAATAGGAACCCCAAACTTAAGGTTACCCTCTTGATAATAGTTTTTTGAAAAACTTTTGAGGTTCAAAAGAAATAAAAACTCAGGTTTTAAATTCATAAAACTTTTTGATAAATCCTTGAGGTTCAAACAAAAGCATTTTGGGTCTCACATAGGAGATATAACATTCTTTCGTTCTCCAGATTCTTTTCCAGATTCAATCATTCTTGGAATCAATCATTTCTCTTCTAGATTTATTATCTTCCAGATTTATTCGTTCTCCGGTTCGTTCTAATCAATTTTCTCCAAAATTCATTCATTCCTCTGTCAGTTTTGCTCAGTTTCCGCCAAGGGTTATCTTGGATTTTGCTCAGTTACCGCCAAGGGTTAACTTGGATTTTGCTCAGTTTCCGCCAAGGGTTATCTTGGATTTTGCTCAGTTGCCGCCAAGGGTTATCTTGGATTTTGCTCAATTTCAGCCAAGGGTTATCTTGGATTTTGCTCAGTTTCCGCCAAGGGTTATCTTGGATTTTGCTCAGATGCCGCCAAGGGTTAACTTGAATTTTGCTCAATCTCCGCCAAGGGTTATCTTGGATTTTGCTCAGTTGCCGCCAAGGGTTATCTTGGATTTTGCTCAGTTGCCGCCAAGGGTTAACTTGGATTTTGCTCAATCTCCGCCAAGGGTTATCTTGGATTTTGCTCAGTTGCCGCCAAGGGTTATCTTGAATTTTGCTCAGTTGCCGCCAAGGGTTATCTTGGATTTTGCTCAGTCTCCGCCAAGGGTTAACTTGGATTTTGCTCAGTCTCCGCCAAGGGTTATCTTGGATTTTGCTCAGTTGCCGCCAAGGGTTAACTTGGATTTTGCTCAGTTTCCGCCAAGGGTTATCTTGGATTTTGCTCAGTTGCCGCCAAGGGTTATCTTGGATTTTGCTCAGTCTCCGCCAAGGGTTATCTTGGATTTTGCTCAGTCTCCGCCAAGGGTTATCTTGGATTTTGCTCAGTTGCCGCCAAGGGTTATCTTGGATTTTGCTCAGTTGCCGCCAAGGGTTATCTTGGATTTTGCTCAGTTACCGCCAAGGGTTAACTTGGATTTTGCTCAGTTTCCGCCAAGGGTTATCTTGGATTTTGCTCAGTTGCCGCCAAGGGTTATCTTGGATTTTGCTCAGTTTCCGCCAAGGGTTATCTTGGATTTTGCTCAGTTGCCGCCAAGGGTTATCTTGGATTTTGCTCAGTTGCCGCCAAGGGTTAACTTGGATTTTGCTCAATCTCCGCCAAGGGTTATCTTGGATTTTGCTCAGTTGCCGCCAAGGGTTATCTTGGATTTTGCTCAGTTGCCGCCAAGGGTTATCTTGGATTTTGCTCAGTCTCCGCCAAGGGTTAACTTGGATTTTGCTCAGTCTCCGCCAAGGATTATCTTGGATTTTGCTCAGTTGCCGCCAAGGGTTATCTTGGATTTTGCTCAGTTTCCGCCAAGGGTTATCTTGAATTTTGCTCAGTTGCCGCCAAGGGTTATCTTGGATTTTGCTCAGTCTCCGCCAAGGGTTATCTTGGATTTTGCTCAGTTGCCGCCAAGGGTTATCTTGGATTTTGCTCAGTTGCCGCCAAGGGTTATCTTGGATTTTGCTCAGTCTCCGCCAAGGGTTATCTTGGATTTTGCTCAGATGCCGCCAAGGGTTATCTTGGATTTTGCTCAGTTATCGTCAAGGGTTTTCTCGAAATTTTACTCAAATTATGCCCAGTTTATGCTCAATCTATGCTCAGGTTTTACTCAATTTTCACAATGCACACACTTGCACATTTGCACTTTTTAGTCAGGGAGAATTCTTTTAAATTCAAGGATCTGACACCGTTAGTAAGAGTTTGCGCTCAAGGACCTGACCACCTTTTTTGATTCGGGGAGAGCTTTACCCTCAAGGATCCGAACACCCCGACGAATTGCTAAATCAGGCTGCAAAATGAAATGTCACTAGCTTTGGCATTCAGATATCGCACTATCTACCAAAATAGATTTGCTATCTAGTTTGCTTCAACCCTCTGCCAAAGAGGGGCATCTGTAGCACCCCATTTTTGCATCCGCCTGATTAATCAACTCGTCAACCCGATTGCAATGATTCCCAATGATGGATGTGTATTCCAATGCTTTATTTTGTTACCAGATATGTTTCAGAAATCCGGATGAGGTATCTCGAACTGACAAAACCTTAGAAACTACGCTACGCTAGGAAAATACGACCCCAGAAACATAGAAATCATCATCTTGTAAACCAAAAAGAAGCTTCACGATAAAAATCACTAAAAATGATTAAATTACCAAAATACCCCTAACCTCAAAACAACCCTAGAGCCTACGTTACGCTTAGGAAAACTCTCTCGAACACATAAAATAACAAATCGGAACCAAATAAATCATTTCACCAATTTTAACAGAATTTGACAAAATTACTAAAATACCCCTCACAAAGTTCACGACCATTTCACACAAAAAAATTTCATAAATAACAAAAACTAATATTTCCATTGAATTCCTTACGAAAAATCGATTCTAAAACATCCTAGAGCATTAAAAACCGACTTAAAACGTGAAAAGTCCTCTCCGGGGGCAAAACGGTAATTTCACAATTTTCATAATTGAAAAATTCGAAATTAATAAATAAAATATTAAATAATTAAATTTAAACATTAATGAAATTAATTTAAAATTTTGAACCTAAAAAATCGATCAATCGGACTCTCCGGCAAAATTGTTGAGGGTTCGTGGGATATTTCTTTAAGGACCCCTCCATTTGGGGGTCAAAAGAATTAAAGAAATAATGGAGGGGCCTTCTCCAAAAATTTAAAGTAAATCAAGCAAGACTGAAGTCAAGGTATTAAAGTCAATCAAGTGAGACTGAAGTCAAAATTAAAGTCAATTGAGCAAGACTAAAGTCAAGATATTAAAAGTCAATCAATTAAGACTAAAGTCAAAACATTAAAAGTCAATCAAATAAGACCAAAAGTCATAATAGAATTATAATTGATTAATAACTCTATCTAATAGAGTTCTAACTAAAAAATAATTCTACCTAAAACAATTTGAATTAAAACACAATTCTACCTAAAACAATTCTAATTAAAACACAATTCTACCTAAAACAAGTCTAACTAAAACACAACTCTAATTAAAAGATCTCTAATTAAACACTAATTCTATCCAAATCAACCCTAAAAAACATCTATAAATAGAGGTGCTCACACCCTATTTTCGGATCAAATCATAAACCCTAGGAGAAGTAGGTCTAGAAGCTCCCCTAGCCCCCCATAAACCCTAGTTTTGGAGCCCCAACTCCTTAGCTAACATCCCTCCTTCAATTTTAGTCTAGAAATCACCCAAAAGCCTTCTTAAAACATCCCCAAATCCGCAACGAACTTGAAGATTTCAGATTCAAAAATAAGGAGATACCTTGCCTCGGAGATCCGAAGTCAAATCCGGAAAACAGAACGAAGCAAGGGAGCACGGTACAAGGAGTTCTTTTTGTCAGGTCTGAGGGAACCAAGTCCTTGCCATCGGAAAGGTAAACCTTTTATTTTTATTTATTTTCTTATCTAGGTTTTAGCAATGTAATTTACTTGGGAATTTAGTAGAGATCGACTTTGGCCGGGCGGGGTTGGTGCCTAACACCTTCCAACCCCGTAACTTGATCCCCGAATTCAGTTTTTTTTTGTTTTAGATTAGTTTTTATCCGTTTAGAGTCATTGATCGGTTCCTAGACCGTAATAACTAGGTGGCGACTCCCAAACCTCAAGAGTCAAAAGCGGATCCGCGCACCCCGCGGATCGAGGGCGCTTTCAGTGGCGACTCCACTGGGGACATTGAGGATCAAACTTGAAAAACCCCAAGTATGGGGACATTGCCAATGATCTAGTTTTATTTGTTTTGCTTATTTTATTTAATTTTTAGTTAGTTTCATGTTATTGTTTCTTTATTATTTTTATTCTTGTTGGTACGTCATTGATTGTTTGATTCTACTTGGAGCACTTTGATTTAACATATCATCTCTATGGTTTAATCAAGGGCCATTCGGAATGATCCGAAATAATACGAGATTTCGAAGGAATACTTTTATTGAGGATGAGATTTTTGGACCATGATTTTTTTACATATATAAGTATATTTCGATTGAAAATTTGGGTGTGTGCTTGATTTAACATTTGACCGTTTTCCTTAAAAAAAAAAAAAAAAAAAAGGATTTTTTTTTTAGTTATTTGTTTTTTTCGCTTATTAGGTAGGTATTCGTTTTTATTTTAGTTTATTAGGCAAGACATGCTGTCCATTGACAGCATATAGAGTTTCAAAAAAAAAAAACAGAAAAAAAGCAATAAAAAGTTTCTGCCAACAACAGCCTCATTGGTGTGCCCCAAGTATAAAGCAATGTGAGCTTTTAAATCTAACGAATTTCATTGGGGTGCCATAAGCAAAAACCCATTATTTTCATTATTCAGCGTTTTAATCAAAAGCAACCTTCTTCCCCATTCGTTTCTATCAGTCCCAACAGAGACTCGAGATCGACTCCTCAAGGGTTCAAACCCATATTTTTGGTTTTGCGAAGCTCAAACGACCCAAAGCATGGACGTTCGAGCTTGCTTTCAACCTCACGACACTCGCTTAAGATGTTTTCAATCGTGTTCTTCGCGTTCTCAACAGAAACCGCTCGGTCTGACTGAACTGTCCACTCTAATCGGTTTTAAGCCTTTAATGTTTGAAGAAGATTCCTGATCTCATCTGATTTAGAGACGTGAGGTTTAGAATCGTCAAACCTACCAATCTCGAAGGTTTCCTCGTGAAATCGTTGCCTCTTGTGGCTGTTATAGAAATGGCAGAGTTTTAATGGTTCAGATAGATTAAAATCATTAGCAGGAGGTTCATAGAGATTTTATTCGTCTTAGCAAACTGAAATGGCGAACAATTCGTCGAAAAATCCCATGTTACAGGCTGATCTCGACGCTGTTATAGGTTGATCTCGACGCTGTTATAGGTTGATCTCGACGCTGGTCTGCTGTTATGAGTTGATCTCGACGTTAAGCTTCTGCTGATCTCGACGGTAATCTACTGTTAAGGGTTGATCTCGACGTTAAGCGTTGATCTCGACGTTAAGCTACCGTTGAGTTCGACGCTGGTCTGCTGTCGATCTCGACGCTGGCCTGCTGTTATAGGATGATCTCGACGATTTAACCTGCTGATCTCGACGACTTAACCTGCTGATCTCGACGACTAGGCTGTTGTTATAGGTTGATCTCGACGTTATCCTGCTGTTTTAAAACAAAATCAATTTTTTTTTTTTTTAAAAAGAGGAAATTAATTTGTTTCTAAAAAAGAGAAAATCAAAAGATAAAAAAAAAAAAGATTGGAGATTTTCTTTTCATAAAAAAAGGAGTTCAAAAAACAACAAAGTCATTTTCTAAATGTTACCAATAGCAACATATATGCAAGTTTTCTTTGTTTTGTTTTTTGAATTTCCTTGTTTGGGCTCAATTTATTTTAGAAA
The DNA here is from genome assembly GCF_017979445.1 of Akebia trifoliata. NCBI lineage: Eukaryota > Viridiplantae > Streptophyta > Magnoliopsida > Ranunculales > Lardizabalaceae > Akebia > Akebia trifoliata. The sequence goes on from NC_141378.1 coordinate 34,538,777, forward strand.
AAAATTTAAAAAAAAATGAATAAAACCATCCTCTTATTTCATTGATCATTATCATACCCTTAATCCGAAATTCTTAGAAATTTTGAATTATCTTTTGGTCACCCCAAAGCGCCCTTGATTGGACTATAAAATTTGCGATGATCGGGTCTAATTGATTGCCACATACCATATATGTGCATGTTTAAATCGTGAACCGGACCATATTATTGATTCATGATGATTGCCTATTTAATGTGCTATAATGTCATTGGGAATGCATGTTTGATGTTGGTCATAGTGTTGATCATGATTAAATGTTTATGTGATTGGAATAGTGCTTATGTTAAATATCCGTATAATTCATGTTATAATGATTGGTTTGATTGGGCCATGGGCCCATTTGTTTGAAAAAGGCCCCGGGCACACCCCACCCTACTTTGCACACACCACATGCACGTTTACCGCTTTACTCACTTACACGTCCCATTTAGCCAACGTGGCACTAGTGCGTGGCCCGGTCTCTTCGGAGATGCGACGTCATTCATGAAACCCACAACTCCAGTCACGTACCTTAGGGTATATCGAACTGGGGCATCAATACCGTCTGATCAGGTGATTCTGAGAGACATATTGATGCACCCAGGCTGGGGTGACCTGAGCCTTTGTCCTATTGTAAGCCACACAGTCACATGTCCCGATTGCCAACGTAGTACTAGTACGTGGTCGGTCCCCTCGTGGGATGCCAAACCATTTATGAAAGCTACAACTCTTGACTCGTACCCGTAGGTATAAAAGGTAATCTAAGTATATCAATTGCACTTCTTGGTCAAAACCGGTGCCTAAGCAAGATCTTGCCCCGCTGTACCCTACTGTACGAGGGGAATAGACTACGTCTATTCTAGACGAGAGGTATTTAAGTGGGCCCTTGCTCAGCATTGTGCGCCACCTCTCAACTGGAGATCAAACTGGCTGTTTTTAGCTTCAGAGAAGTGAATTGAGGTTTTAGATTATCACCTATACGGTATATCAAACCAAGTCACCACGTATCGAAAGGTATATAGGTGTGCTTGGGCAAGGGTGGCCAGATAAAATGCATTGCACGTAGTAAGCTTAGAGTCTAGAAACCTTCCCAGTAGGTCACGACTCGAACTTATCGTGGGTGTTCCCGGGTTGTTCATTGAATGGAATCTTATGAGACTTTGTGATTGATATGAATGTATGTGAATGATGAGATCAGAATGCATGTGAATGATGAAATGGATGTATGTGAATGATGAGATTAAAGTGTATGATTGTCCTCAAGGATAAAAAATGTTATTTTTGAAAATCAAAATGGGTGCACCGACCCAATAAAAAATCCATCTCTTGCAAATGACCCAGCCCAACTCGATCCAACAATCCTGATGGACCAAGCCATTTAAATCAAAATGGAAATCGAATTTTCAAAGAAGAAAAAGAAAGTATTTTCTAGGAAAAAATATTTTCCAAAAGAAGTGTTTTCCAGAAAAAGTGTTATTCTATAGAAAAAATATTTTTTAAGGAAAAAATGTTTTCTAGAAAATGTTTTCCATAAGAACAAGATTTTCCAAGAGAAATTGTTTTCCAAATAAAAACTATTTTTCAAAGAAAAAATATTTTTCAGAAGAAAATGTTTTCCAAAAGAAAAGAAAAAGAAGGAAAAATAATTTGCAAAAGATCTATTTTTGCATGAAAAATTTTTATGGACCTTGGAAAACTACCAAAAAATGTTGTAAAAATATAATCAGATTTGTGAAATAAAAACATTATTTTCCAATATTTTTCAAGAGTGCAGCATAAAATTATTTTTCTTCTGAATAATCATTAAATGGATAAACTTTTTAATGGATTGGTGCACAAAATTCAATAAAATCTCAGGGTTCATTTAAAATGTTATCAAGGGGGTGACACTGAAATTGGTTAAATCCATCTTCAAAGAGGTTTAAGGGTTATCATTGTATCTAAGCTCAATCGTCCATCGTCTAGGTAGGGTTGTAAATTCGATCAGTTAGAGTAAACGTCAATATCAAGTCAACAGTCAGAAATGACCTCAAAATTTCTCAACATCATCCAATTGTTCTTTGAAAATCATAGTGCTTCAATCCTACCGGTTGTAAGTAATGTCTCAGTTCTCATCAAGCCCGTTTTGGGTAGTCTTGAGTTTTCATGGGTCATTTGGGTTAGCTCGAGTCCTTTTTTCTAGCAAGGTCATGTCTTCCTTAGATTGAGCTTACTCTTTCTTATTGAGTCAAGTTAGTTCGTCGAGTTTATAGAGGTGTCTGTCGCCCCTTCTGAATTGATCGTACAAAAGAAATTTTTGAATATCTCGAGTGCATTAACGAATTAACTAATAATCTATCTTCAAAGACAAGAAGATAAGAGTCGGGCTCAAGAAAGCAAAGGTCATTGACCTCGAAACAGAAATAAATTCCTAAAGAGATTCAAATAGAAACCATCTTATCTCTAGAGGAACACAAGGGGATAATGAATTTTCTTAGAAATTTCAAAAGACTTGTTCGTGTGATCATATGAGGGTATGCTAGGTACAAGCTTGGGTGTTGTTCAACATGGAATGGATACTCGTCTATATCAATGGAATCAAAGAAGATGTTATAAAAATGTATCAGTGCTATCCTCACTACATCTTGAGTTTCAAATCATATATTATCAGTCGATATGGGGGTACCTTTTGACCTAATCTCTGATAATGGGTCGTACTTCAAAGCATAAATCATTACTCTATGTTTAAAGTTGAAGATCCGGAAGCACAAATCATCCCCCTACCATCCTCAGATCAATGGAACGATTGAAGCAGTTAGTAAGAGTCTCAAGACTATCATCAGGAAAATGTGTCAATCACATCAAGATTGGTCAGAAAAATTATCATTCACGCTATGGACATATCGAACTTCAATTCGATCCTCTACTGGAGCTATTGGTGTATGGCATGGAAGCAGTCTTACCAGTTGAAATAGAAATTTCGTCTCTCAGGATCTTGTTGGAAAATCATTTGTTAGAAACAGATTGGGTTCGTCAGCAGTATGAAGAATTAAACTTGATCGAAGAAAATGAGTTAAAGCCCTATACCATGTGCAAGCTTATTTAAGAAGAGTCACCCGTGCATTTGACAAAAAGGTCAAAGCTCATCATTTACAAGTCAAGGATTTAAGTATCAGACTTCAAAGAAAATTGAACACTCCTCCTCCGACCATAGGAGAAAGTCTGAACCCAATTGGAGAAATTCATTCATTAAGGAAATACTGTCTGAAAAGGTCGTCAGACTTCAAGATCATGATAGAAGTGAACTACCAGAGTCAACCAACCTTGACCGGATCAAATGGTACTACATTTAAGGAGGCCATCTTTGGCCGAATCAATTTTCCTGATACCCAGTTCATTATGTCCTTTCTTAGCCCTTTGCAGCTTTTTCAAAATAAAAAAAATAAATAAATAAATAATGCCTTTTTCTTTCTCAGCCCGATCACCTAACCCAGGGGAGGGAAAATCTGAACTACGTTTTGGTCTGATCCCAAAAATTTGGGGTACGTAGCCAACCTGAGAAGTTACTTCAGGCCCGACCACATCAAAATAAAAAAAATAGATTCCTCGACAAAGGAAAAATCTAAAAAGAAAAAAAAACTCAAAAGAAAAAAAAATATCATCCAAAATAGGAAAGAAAGTTCAAGAAAATTTTTTAAATGAAATGCCACACAAGGGGCATTTGGGTTTTTGAGCCTCAAAATTCCTTTCTTTTTATACCTAGTCCCAAACCTACCTATAAAAGTCCTCCTAAGTACCGTGTGAAAAAGTCAAGGAGGGTAGCGAAGCATGATCAGACAGTAATTCTAGAACTTCAGAAGAAAAGAAAAAGATAAAAAAAAATGAAGAAGCCTGCTAAGTTGAAAACCCGAAAAGGGCGACTTAGGTAAAAATTAAGGCAAGCTCGCAAGGTTGAAAATCTGAAAGGACAAGTTTGGCAACAATCAGAGCAAAGAAAAAAAGCTCGCTAGATCGAAAACCTGAAAAGGCGATCTAGGCAAAAGCTAGAGCAAGCTCGCTAGATTGAAAACCTGAAAAGGCGATCTAGGCAAAAGTTAGAGCAATAAAGAAAAAAAATAGAAGAAAATCCCAAGCTGAGAGGGGTCCGAGCTGGAACATCAGAAGTCTGAATAATCAAGTTTAATACTTCGCTTAAACCAGGCATAGACTCAGAAGCCACAAGTATCTTGTCTACGATCGAACTGAAAATGTTTACTCCCCAAAGTGAACCAAGGGAGATAAGGGTGAATTCTATGATGAATCTCGAAAAGAAATAATTTTGTACTATTGAGCCTACTCAAAACCTCCAATAAAATTAATCAAATTTAAAAAAGTTGAGTCTTTATTGCGCTTATGGTAATCAATTATTTCAAACCTTCATACAAGGGGCATTTTCTTTCTTCTTTAATGTAACTTTTCCCCCTTATACTAGGGGCATTTTTTTAATTTTTGCATTATGTGTTCAAATTATCTTCAATGCCACGTACATTGTCAAACTAGGGGCATTTTGTCTTCGAGCAATGTTAATCCTAAAAAATTAATAGGAACCCCAAACTTAAGGTTACCCTCTTGATAATAGTTTTTTGAAAAACTTTTGAGGTTCAAAAGAAATAAAAACTCAGGTTTTAAATTCATAAAACTTTTTGATAAATCCTTGAGGTTCAAACAAAAGCATTTTGGGTCTCACATAGGAGATATAACATTCTTTCGTTCTCCAGATTCTTTTCCAGATTCAATCATTCTTGGAATCAATCATTTCTCTTCTAGATTTATTATCTTCCAGATTTATTCGTTCTCCGGTTCGTTCTAATCAATTTTCTCCAAAATTCATTCATTCCTCTGTCAGTTTTGCTCAGTTTCCGCCAAGGGTTATCTTGGATTTTGCTCAGTTACCGCCAAGGGTTAACTTGGATTTTGCTCAGTTTCCGCCAAGGGTTATCTTGGATTTTGCTCAGTTGCCGCCAAGGGTTATCTTGGATTTTGCTCAATTTCAGCCAAGGGTTATCTTGGATTTTGCTCAGTTTCCGCCAAGGGTTATCTTGGATTTTGCTCAGATGCCGCCAAGGGTTAACTTGAATTTTGCTCAATCTCCGCCAAGGGTTATCTTGGATTTTGCTCAGTTGCCGCCAAGGGTTATCTTGGATTTTGCTCAGTTGCCGCCAAGGGTTAACTTGGATTTTGCTCAATCTCCGCCAAGGGTTATCTTGGATTTTGCTCAGTTGCCGCCAAGGGTTATCTTGAATTTTGCTCAGTTGCCGCCAAGGGTTATCTTGGATTTTGCTCAGTCTCCGCCAAGGGTTAACTTGGATTTTGCTCAGTCTCCGCCAAGGGTTATCTTGGATTTTGCTCAGTTGCCGCCAAGGGTTAACTTGGATTTTGCTCAGTTTCCGCCAAGGGTTATCTTGGATTTTGCTCAGTTGCCGCCAAGGGTTATCTTGGATTTTGCTCAGTCTCCGCCAAGGGTTATCTTGGATTTTGCTCAGTCTCCGCCAAGGGTTATCTTGGATTTTGCTCAGTTGCCGCCAAGGGTTATCTTGGATTTTGCTCAGTTGCCGCCAAGGGTTATCTTGGATTTTGCTCAGTTACCGCCAAGGGTTAACTTGGATTTTGCTCAGTTTCCGCCAAGGGTTATCTTGGATTTTGCTCAGTTGCCGCCAAGGGTTATCTTGGATTTTGCTCAGTTTCCGCCAAGGGTTATCTTGGATTTTGCTCAGTTGCCGCCAAGGGTTATCTTGGATTTTGCTCAGTTGCCGCCAAGGGTTAACTTGGATTTTGCTCAATCTCCGCCAAGGGTTATCTTGGATTTTGCTCAGTTGCCGCCAAGGGTTATCTTGGATTTTGCTCAGTTGCCGCCAAGGGTTATCTTGGATTTTGCTCAGTCTCCGCCAAGGGTTAACTTGGATTTTGCTCAGTCTCCGCCAAGGATTATCTTGGATTTTGCTCAGTTGCCGCCAAGGGTTATCTTGGATTTTGCTCAGTTTCCGCCAAGGGTTATCTTGAATTTTGCTCAGTTGCCGCCAAGGGTTATCTTGGATTTTGCTCAGTCTCCGCCAAGGGTTATCTTGGATTTTGCTCAGTTGCCGCCAAGGGTTATCTTGGATTTTGCTCAGTTGCCGCCAAGGGTTATCTTGGATTTTGCTCAGTCTCCGCCAAGGGTTATCTTGGATTTTGCTCAGATGCCGCCAAGGGTTATCTTGGATTTTGCTCAGTTATCGTCAAGGGTTTTCTCGAAATTTTACTCAAATTATGCCCAGTTTATGCTCAATCTATGCTCAGGTTTTACTCAATTTTCACAATGCACACACTTGCACATTTGCACTTTTTAGTCAGGGAGAATTCTTTTAAATTCAAGGATCTGACACCGTTAGTAAGAGTTTGCGCTCAAGGACCTGACCACCTTTTTTGATTCGGGGAGAGCTTTACCCTCAAGGATCCGAACACCCCGACGAATTGCTAAATCAGGCTGCAAAATGAAATGTCACTAGCTTTGGCATTCAGATATCGCACTATCTACCAAAATAGATTTGCTATCTAGTTTGCTTCAACCCTCTGCCAAAGAGGGGCATCTGTAGCACCCCATTTTTGCATCCGCCTGATTAATCAACTCGTCAACCCGATTGCAATGATTCCCAATGATGGATGTGTATTCCAATGCTTTATTTTGTTACCAGATATGTTTCAGAAATCCGGATGAGGTATCTCGAACTGACAAAACCTTAGAAACTACGCTACGCTAGGAAAATACGACCCCAGAAACATAGAAATCATCATCTTGTAAACCAAAAAGAAGCTTCACGATAAAAATCACTAAAAATGATTAAATTACCAAAATACCCCTAACCTCAAAACAACCCTAGAGCCTACGTTACGCTTAGGAAAACTTTCTCGAACACATAAAATAACAAATCGGAACCAAATAAATCATTTCACCAATTTTAACAGAATTTGACAAAATTACTAAAATACCCCTCACAAAGTTCACGACCATTTCACACAAAAAATTTTCATAAATAACAAAAACTAATATTTCCATTGAATTCCTTACGAAAAATCGATTCTAAAACATCCTAGAGCATTAAAAACCGACTTAAAACGTGAAAAGTCCTCTCCGGGGGCAAAACGATAATTTCACAATTTTCATAATTGAAAAATTCGAAATTAATAAATAAAATATTAAATAATTAAATTTAAACATTAATGAAATTAATTTAAAATTTTGAACCTAAAAAATCGATCAATCGGACTCTCCGGCAAAATTGTTGAGGGTTCGTGGGATATTTCTTTAAGGACCCCTCCATTTGGGGGTCCAAAGAATTAAAGAAATAATGGAGGGGCCTTCTCCAAAAATTTAAAGTAAATCAAGCAAGACTGAAGTCAAGGTATTAAAGTCAATCAAGTGAGACTAAAGTCAAAATTAAAGTCAATTGAGCAAGACTAAAGTCAAGATATTAAAAGTCAATCAATTAAGACTAAAGTCAAAACATTAAAAGTCAATCAAATAAGACCAAAAGTCATAATAGAATTATAATTGATTAATAACTCTATCTAATAGAGTTCTAACTAAAAAATAATTCTACCTAAAACAATTTGAATTAAAACACAATTCTACCTAAAACAATTCTAATTAAAACACAATTCTACCTAAAACAAGTCTAACTAAAACACAACTCTAATTAAAAGATCTCTAATTAAACACTAACTCTATCCAAATCAACCCTAAAAAACATCTATAAATAGAGGTGCTCACACCCTATTTTCGGATCAAATCATAAACCCTAGGAGAAGTAGGTCTAGAAGCTCCCCTAGCCCCCCATAAACCCTAGTTTTGGAGCCCCAACTCCTTAGCTAACATCCCTCCTTCAATTTTAGTCTAGAAATCACCCAAAAGCCTTCTTAAAACATCCCCAAATCCGCAACGAACTTGAAGATTTCAGATTCAAAAACAAGGAGATACCTTGCCTCGGAGATCCGAAGTCAAATCCGGAAAACAGAACGAAGCAAGGGAGCACGGTACAAGGAGTTCTTTTTGTCAGGTCTGAGGGAACCAAGTCCTTGCCATCGGAAAGGTAAACCTTTTATTTTTATTTATTTTCTTATCTAGGTTTTAGCAATGTAATTTACTTGGGAATTTAGTAGAGATCGACTTTGGCCGGGCGGGGTTGGTGCCTAACACCTTCCAACCCCGTAACTTGATCCCCGAATTCAGTTTTTTTTTGTTTTAGATTAGTTTTTATCCGTTTAGAGTCATTGATCGGTTCCTAGACCGTAATAACTAGGTGGCGACTCCCAAACCTCAAGAGTCAAAAGCGGATCCGCGCACCCCGCGGATCGAGGGCGCTTTCAATATTACAATTGAAGAATTGACACCAGACATCGTCGATAATGAGGTTTTCATCAACAACAAGGTAAAGTTGAGACTTGAGGATTAGGTTTAGATCGAAATTTTTGTATTATAAAAGTTTATATAGACCGGTTAATGTGATTTGTTATGTCATGAAACAACTAAAATAGATGTGACCATTCAATGGTGTTTGAAGTACAATTGATTCACTCAAGCAATTGAAATAACCAAAGTGAATTGTCATGTCATGAAATAATTAATGTAGATGTTACCATTCAGTAATGTTTGAAATTTTTTCTTCAAAACTATTATTGAAATCTACATTTGTAAAAAAGAAATTGTCAAGGTCTACATTTGTCAAAAAAAAAAAAAAAAATTGTCAAGGTCAACTCTACATAGTAAAATAAATTTCCCGACCTCGACTCTATATTTGTAAAAAAATTAAAAAATTGTCGACCTGGACTCTATAGAGTATCAAGGTCGTCAATTTTATTTTGAGTTCGACTTTTTTAGTTTCTGTCAAAATATTGACGACCTTGTCAATTTTAATCGGAAATTCAATTATTATCGAGGTCGGTGATAAAATTGTCGAAACTCAGATTAAAAATTATCTCGGTAGTCAATTTTATTTTGAGTTCGACAATTTGATATAAAATTATCGAACTCATCAGTTCTTTAGTTATAGTATTGTCGACATCACAATTTTATATAAAATTATTAGTGACCTCAGCACTATAAATCTGAAATGATTTTTTCACAAAAAATCATGAAAGAATTTAAATATAAAAAATAAAAAATAAACATGTGAAACCAACATTATTTGATTATTTCAAATAGAATAAGGATTTTCATCCAAAAACGAAGTGAAAAATTGAAAAAAAAAATTATAATAAAAATAAAAATAAAAACCCTAACTAGAACATACCTTGTTAAAATACATTAACCCACCTTAGAAAAAAAAATCTGCATTCTTTCATGTTTTCGATGGAATAGAAGCTCCAAATCATGATTTTGGTGCTGGAAATGGAGAGGTAGAACAGTTAGGAGAGATTCGCATATAGCAAAAAAGGGTATTATCGGTAGTTCACAATTAAAAATGGGGGGAAATTGATTTGAGAGGCTGATTAGAAAAGAAGGATTTTGTTAATGGACTATTTAGCTCAAACTAAAAAGTTAGGGACTAATCAAAAAGAAAAGTTAGCGTTAGGGACCTTTAAGTAATTTTTCCTTCAATTAATTATATTTTACCTAAAACATATTGGATCAATAATAGATTGGAATGAGGTCTACTATTATTGATCCAATAAATAATCGGATTCCAAAAGGTTGATCTAATTCTGATCCATTGTGAGCAAATAACCCCAATTTGGATCCAAAATTATTGGATTGGAATGGATAAGATTTCAGGTTGGATATAATCAATAAAATGCACATTTCTAGTCTCCTAACTATGTGTAGAAAATCTTTGGGGGTAATTTAGAGTTACCCCTCATAAATTTTGTGAATATTTTAGATATGGTTCTTTGTTTTCAAATTGATGACATGCCTAGTGACTATAGTCTTATGTGATAAACTAAGAGAAAATGTTCAAGCCCCATCTTCAACCTATAACCAAAATAGGAGGTTCGACCCTCTTGAGGCAACTGCCTTCTTCCCCCTCTCCGACGCACTAGACTCAGCCAATTGGGTTTCACAGTCTTCTTCTTCTTCTTCTTCTTCTTCTCTCTCTCTCTCTCTCTCTCTCCCCAAACTATCTCAACACCCTTCTTCTACTATTGTTAAGGTTTGGTGAAGGTAACTCATTATTATCCTCCCATGAAATCTATACTAGTTAGTCATGCAAAAAGTGACATGAAAATATATTAAGCAACCCAACTAGCAATGTACCATAAAAAGTGCTACTCCCAATTTAATCATTATCTCACGTATAATTATCTGAGTAGCAATACAATGAGAAGGTGCTACTATTAAGCTACATGAATAGCAACATACTAAAGAAGGTGCTACTACTAACTTAATCGCCAATGGTCCAATGAAAATCATGTCCTAAAAAATTATGGGTGCATAAGTTGATTGAGTCAACTAAAAAAATTGAGTGATCATCAAGTCGAAGCAATTACAAATATCATTAGGAATTGATCTTTAAGATAATTAATATAGCTCACCATGGGACTTTAAGAACATGAATGCAAGACATAGTAGTAGTGATTACTACTGACTTAAATGCCCCTAATTAAATGGAATCCACTCTATAAATAAGAGAATTTTTCTCACTCAAGCCTTAAGGCATAAACCACACAAAATTCTATACTTCTAAATTATTTTTCCTTACTCTACATTTTCATTAAATTCTAATTTGATCGTTTGAGGTTCTTTATTTGGCATCACACCGGTGTCTTTTCAGGTGAAGGTTGATAGAGAAGATGATCGAAAAAGAAAGTTTGGCTGGAGAAGATGATGAGAAACTGAGAAGATCCTTGAAGAAGACAACCAGAGCATGGTATTAATTACAACACAAATCTTTAGGGGTGGGAGACCCAAAAAAATATTTTACAATGTTGAATAAGTTAAATAATTAAATATAAATATGGCTAACTTTTGGCATCATTGACAAGGTGTTTTTGATGTATTGCTTGGGTTTGTATAATTTGGCATTAGAGCCGCTATTATTTCTCAAGTTCAAACCTCAACAAGCATAACTTGGGAAATTAAAGATTTATTTACAACTCCAAAACAAATGATAAAAGAGTCGACAAATACTACCTAGAGATCCCATAAGCATACCAAAGTAAGCAACCACTATAATCCTTGGGGAATCATGCTACATGACTCTAAAAGAAGGGTATTAGAGTGAAAACCACCATAAAATGGGGCGGCATGAATGTCCATTGCAGAACGTGGTGCATGGTGTGCAATAACCAAAATAAGTAAGGACTTAACTTTCCGCACCTAAGGGCATGTTTGATTACAAATAAAATATCTAGTAAATCATTTACAAAACAAATGATTTTTCAGGCAAATCCTTTTCTACTATTTGAGTACAACATGAAAATTTATTTTTGTTATTTGAGTTGTATTTAAAAAATAAAAATAAAAAAATATTTTAATTTGTTTTTTGTAATAAATAAATTTAAAAAATCATGATAAAATCAATTTTTTCGGAAAATTTAAATTATTATACTCCAATTTATTAAATTATTAGAGAGCTACTATTGGCACCCTAAGTTTTAATTATTACACCCCAATTAAATATTAAAACACAATCTTCAAACATTATAAAGGTTTGACTCAAATTATAATCTCAACATATAAAACTTGTTCAAACAATCTTAGTAATTGTTTATAATTATGATTAGACTCATACAAAATCTTAAACCAAAAAAATAGATCAAATCTAGTAAATAATGAGAGAATTTCTTTTTGGCACCCCAACTTTTACTTGTTATTTTCTTTTTTTATTTGGGGTGTAATCAATAAATGTTGGAGTGCCCATTGTAAATCTCTATTTTTATTTATAAAATAAATATTAAAATAATTTAAAATTAATTATTCAATCATAAATTTTAAAAAATGGATTGATTTAAGTAATTTAAATTTTTTTATTAAAATAAGTAATTTCTAACAATTTAAATATTTATTTTATAAATAAAACTATGATTTTGTTTGAATTTTTTTTTTTTTTTTTTTTTTTGTGTGTTTTTTTCTAATGCTCTGTGTGCTAACTAATTATTTTTCAAGGGGAGTAAAAAATGATTTGCCGTTAATGAACGAAAATTAGGTGTGTTGGCAAATCATTTTTTGTGCAATTGTATAACTTTTGATGCGTCAAACACTTGAAAATTATATTTTTTCACAAAATTTCAATTTCCCCCAAATTTTTCATGCAATCATTGGGAAAAAATTGAAGGGCTCTAGCTTAAGATTGAATAAAAGGGCATTTAGGTTATTTTATGTTTGTTTATTGTAGAAGAGACAATAAGGAATATTAAAGAGGTGTATGCCACCAATTTTGAAAGCCCCTTCAGAAGGGGTATGTGTAAGCTACTAAAATCGTTTAACATTTTAAGAAGGAAAAATTACTTAAAGAACCCTCATGGAGGGACTTCTTTTTAAATAGTCCCTAAGTTTTCAACTCTAGCTTATTGGGACATTTAGTAAACTTTTCCTTTCTAAATGGTCCATGGACCTCATCTCACCATATTTAAAATACCCAAACTACCATTTTTCATCTTCTTCACATAATTAGGTTTTCCAATAGCGATTGTGATCATTTTTCAATATTCTTTGATCATGAATGATGAAAGGGGAATGATATTCTCTTAATTTTGAGCATCTAGATGTATTTATTTTATTTCGATGATTTATAAAAATAAAGTGAAAAAACGAAGTTGACATTGGAACTTTTGATTTACAACCATAATTGATGCATTTTTGGGTATTTTGAGGAGATTAACCAAGTATTGGTGTAGACATCCCAATTTGATCAAATAAGACCGAGAGCTAGTTCAAATCTAGTATCAAAGATCAAATCGAGGGAATTTCTATCAATCAAGAGGACTCAAATCAAATCAATCAAGAATCATTAAAAAAAATTTGTTTTTGTCTGGCCATACCTACCAAATAGCCAAGCATAGGCATAGCTTGGCCATTTGGTACATATGGTCAAACGTTTTTTTGTGCGGACCTTACCTTTGTGATGTGTAGGCTTAAAATTACATTGGCCATACCTTAAGTATGGCCAATCATAATTCTTTCTGGCCGTACCTAGGGTACATCCAATTCAGTTAGGCAGTTAGAGAGTCTATGTGTGTACAAGATTCTCCATAGGAAATGACTCTTTAAATCCCTCTCTTAATGATTTATTCTTAAAAAAATTCTCACTAATTCCAAATCTCCCCTACCAAAGACCTTTGGATAATCTTCTTATTCTCCTAAACTTGACCAAAGCTCTTGTTTGGTCCTTACTCAAGAATAATTACCTCCTTTAACCTTGGTTTGTTGAGACACATTAGGGTCAAAACCATAACCTTCTAACTTTTTTCAAATATCAAAAGAATTTTATGGCATTCAAGATAAATTGACCACTTTCCAAATCTTATAATAATCTTATCCAACCTCAAGATATCTCTAGAATTTGTATCCAAAGACCTTTATATTCTTAATTTGTTAAAGAGCTAGCCTAAGGAAGTTACTAAAAGAACAAAAAGCCTTCATCAAATTACATGTCCTTTGGCCTAGATCTCTCACAATTGACCCAAATCATAAGATCTAGGACCATTATACCCCCTACTAATAATTTTCTAAAACTTTGGGTGCAAAGACTATCTTATCCCTTGATGATCAAGATTAGGGGTGCACATTGGATCGGGTAAATCCGATAACCGAACCAATCCGAAGCTTTTGGATTGGATTGGTTCAGATTGAGCACACTCACGGTTCGGGTACGGATCAGAAAAAAATAAATCCGGTTTATTTGGTTCGGTTTCGGATTAGAGATATATAAAATCGAACCAATCCGAAAGCCGAACCAATTATATATATATAATTATTTAAAAATAAAATTTTGTTTTATTTCTCATTTTCTCTCTTCTTCTTCCTGTTAGAAGAACTGAAAATAGAGTCGTCTTTCTCATTCGTCTCCTCGTCGCCTCGCCACCTCGATAGCTCATCGGAAAACGAAGAGGTATTCTTGTTTGGATGGAGAGACGCCATTGATCTTCGTTCTCCAATCGCAAAGGTACCAAATCCATCTCTCTCTCTCTCTCTTTAAATCTTCTGATTTTCTAGGGTTTCAAATCTCCTACAATTAAGGTTTTTCTTTCTTCTTATCTTACTAATATTAGGGTTACAGTTGCATCTGAATTCTTGTTCTTCTTTTGTCCCTCAATTATAAAAATTAACGATTTTAATGAAGATCTTGCGCAATTTTAGGTCTAGTAAAGTAATTAACGAAGATCTTCCTTCTCGAATTCTATTGTAGACTTTGAAAATGATGGATCTTGAATATTCTTGTTTGTTCTTTTTTCATAATTTATATTCGATAGGATTAGCCAATTAGATTCCCTCTTTTACGAATTTTTTTATTTTTTATAATCTTATTGTAATTTCTCATCTAGAAAATCATGTTGATTGATGGTTATTTGGCCCATTTTTAACCCAGATGTATCTAAATAATTTCCTTTTATTGTTAACATTTTTCATTGAATTTTGTTTTTAGGAAAAAGATATTAGGTGAGAAGGTTGTGAGCATTGAAATCAAGAATTAACGAACTCATGATTTTTTTCATGATTTTTATTACTATTAAAAATAATAAGTATGAGAATCGAGAACCGATCCAAACCAATCCAAACCAAGATTGGATTGGATTGGTTCGGTTCCATAGGATAATTGGATTGGATCGGTTCCAAATTTGTAGAACCGATCATGTTTAGTTCGGTTCCAATTTTGCCAAAATCCGAACCAATCCAAACCATGTGTACCCCTAATCAAGATTGGTATGACTCTACAAGAGGTTAAAAATCATCAAGGTCAAATTTAAAAGGTGAAATTTATGCTTTTCATGAAGGTTTTTCTTAGAATATTTGGAGAATCAAGATTTTAGGACAAGTTTACCCCCAAGGGTCTCCCAAAGTCCTATAAATAGGAGACCCTTTCAAGGCAAATAGAGGAGGAAAAATTAGAGTTGCAAAATTTTTGTCAAAATCCTTTCTCAAAGCTCCTAAGCCTTCCTAAAATTCTGCCCAAATTATCTCAAGAAGAAAAATCCTAAAAGGAGAAAGAAGAAAAACAACAAAAATAAAGTGGGAGAAGCTCAACCATAACCCTCCTCTCTAATCCCTCATCCTCACCTCCCCATTATTTATTTTAGTTGTTTAATTCAAGCTTTTATTTATATTTATTTAATAATGTAGATCTCTAATCTTTTGTCTAGAGGCTTGGGGGTAGAGAGTAATCTTTCCTAGAGGTAATCTCCCCCCAATAAATCCTCAATAAGCTCCTTAAAAGCACTAGAATAGATTGTATTTAATTTATTTACTTATGCAATTTAAATTTATAGTGTATATGCTTTATTTTATTTATTTCTCTTGCATTCTAAGTTTCCTAGAATAATGATTTTTTTTACTTTATTTGATGACAATAGAGCCAAAGAGTAAACCCTCCCAGGAGGTAATCTTCTCTTGTTAAGTTCATCCCATGCATACACATCCCCACACACACCACATTTTACTCTACAAAAGGGTTAAGAATCAAAGACAATGATCTCTTTAGATCCTCACCTAACTCTCTAAACCAATAAAAAGATAATTCCAAAAATGATACAAATTATGCATGAAGGTCCCTAGTCTTTTCAATGGTGGTGTCTAACCCATAAACACCTTCAAAAGATTAAACCAATAAAATTACTCCCAAGTAAGTACATAATCTTGTTTTGAAGCTTTAAGACTCAAAATGGTGGAATTCAAGTGAATTCCCACCAAAGTCTTTCGCTTACAAAAAAAAAAAATCCAGCAAGCACTTACTTCTAGTAGGGGCTTACTCATCATCTTAATTTGCCTATTTTCTATAATAAACTATAGTCAATTTTTCCCATAATCTCCTCTACTTCAAAATTAAAAAAAAAAAAAAAAATTAGTTTAAGACTTCAAATATGGTCACATTGGTAACCATCTTTGTATGGGAGGGACAAGGAGCATAACACCTTCCTTGTCCCTCAACCGAACTCCCTTACTTAGAATCTCTAGGTAGGCTTTTACCTATCTATTTGGATATGAGAGTCACAACAAGCTAAGGAAAATAAATTTTTAAATCTATTTTAGTGGTGTCCATTCACCCCCAAACTCTTTGAATGGTGATGACTCCAAAACCCAAGTAGATGAGCTCAAACCTCCCCAAAGGTTTCAAAGTCAACGTATCTACAAATGGAATTAGAAAAAAATGAAAAATCTGATTACATTACAGCGTTGAGTTCACAATTTTTTATTTAATTATTGTTGAGTTCGATAGTAATTAAATAAAATGTGGTGAACTCGACACTAAATTAAAAAGTGGTGCACTTACTACTTAGTGTCAAGTTCACTACTTTCTATTTAATTACCATCGAACTCGACAGTAATTAAGTTAAAAACTGGTGAACTCGACACTAAGTTAAAAAGTGGTGAACTCACCACTTAGTGTCAAGTCCACTACTTCTTAACTTAATTACTGTAGAATTCGATTGTTATTAAATAAAAAAAATGTTGACCTCGATGTTGTAATGCAAATTGGATATTTCAATTTTTTTTTTCATTTTTCCAATTTTGATACTTGATTAATCTCCTCGAAATACCCAAAAATACATTAATTATTATTGCAAATCAAAAGTTATGATGTAATCATCAAAAAAATTTGAATCTCAACTTTGTTATTCAATTTTATTTTTATATATCATCGAAATAAATATAAAAGAAACACATCTAGATGTTCAAAATTAAGAGATCATTCCCCATTTGTCATTCATGATAAAAGATCATCGAAAATGATCGCAATCGCCATTGAAAAACCTAACTATGTGAAAAAGATGAGAAATGGGTAGTTTGGGTATTTCAAATATGAAGTCCAAAGACTATTTAGAAAGGAAAAGTTTACTAAATGTCCTCAAAAGCTAGAGTCAAAAGCCTAGGATTATTTAGAAAGAAGTCCTTCCGTGAGGATCCTTTAAATAATTTTCACTTTGAAGAATGGTTCTTTCCTTTCATTAATGTGAAGCATAATGGACATGCATCTTAAGACTCCAAATAAAATAAAAATGCTAGTCTTGTTTACTACTAATGTTAATAAGACATGGAAAGGTTTCTACCACTTTTTCTTTTTCATTGAAATATTAATAACTTAATTAAGGCATGATTAAAACTAGACCATGGTAATTATATTCTTAAGAAATAGATTATATATATATATATATATATATATATATATAGTGTTCGGTGGACAAAATTGTAGACAACGTTCTATACAAAGTTTTATCTTATATGACTAAAAAGTTTCAGAATGGGATAATTTTTTGTGAGGATGATCCCTATGGTGAGGAGATCATTCTAAAAAAAATCGTTTTCCAAACTTCTAACCCCATGAAAAGTGATTACAAACTAATAGTAAAAAAATTAACGGTCCACAATTCTTCAACTTAAAAATTAGGGTTAGAAATTTTAGAATGGACTGATTTTTTTTTTTTTTTTGTGCGGGTGATTTCCTAACCATAGAGATCATCCACACAAAAAATTAGGTCAATCCAAAAAATTTAGCCATATAGGACAAAACACTTTGTCTAGAAGTTTGTCTACGGAACCTGACCCTATATATATATATATATATCATTCATGCCTACGGCACATGCATCCTCTCTTGGGTTAAGGGGGTTAAAAGTGAAAGAAAAATAATGTTAGATTAGGTCGTGGTAATTTTAACACGACCTACGAACTTGACTTGAAATTAGTGGGTTTGGGTCATATCTAATTGGATTTGGAGTATTATTGAAAAAAATTTAAGATTAAAAAGGTAAAATATGAAAAATAATAAAATGAATTAAAGGAGTAAAAGATGAAATATAGTAAAATTATAGGAGTGAAGTTTAAAAGAAATATAGTGGGTCCCTCAAAATTATAGCTTGATCCGGTTAAAGACATAAAAGTGAACAAAATAAAATTGAAGAGGTATTATTGAAGAATTTTGTGGTTAAATGGGTAAAAGATGAAAAACAATAAAATATGTTAAAAATAGTAAAAGAAGAAATATAAATAATAAAGTTAAAGGAGTGCAAATATTGTTGAAGGGTAAAGAAAAAAAATAATAAGGTTTGTATCTCACAATTGTACCAATTCAATGTGTTTTATTATATAAATTCAATTGTTGTCAAATTTCATTATAAATTTGTTGTTTTAATATTTAGATGTTTTGGTGTAAACTCAATGACGAAAAGACTAATGGCAACTTATTTTCCATTTTTTCATTTGAAAGTGTTTTTGCGATATATCTCTTTGTCATTTTTGAAGGGCTAAACAACTAAAAATTAGAAAACCAATTTATACTCTTAAAGTTTTGAGAGATGGATTCTACAAAAAAAAAAATAAATAAATAACCATCGGTGTATTTAATTGGGTCAATTGTGGTCAAATCTGGCATATATAGAATGTAAGAAGGTCAAGAGTGGCAACTTTAATTTATATGTTTATTATTAAGTAATGGAGGCATGCTTGATATACTACACAGATGAGGGAGCTAAGTCAAAAACTTCCTAATTAAGGTATTCAAAGTTCAAACTTCATCAAAGTCCATAATCTCCAGTCTTAAGCCCTCACTGAAAATCCTCCCAAACAAAGAAAAATAGAACCAGAGATGTAGACCTATTGAAATTAAAACCCACTGAAAGATATCAGATCGGATGGTCAAAATTACCATACTTTGTGTGCCACATGGCTTACACTTTCGGTTCCCTTGCCCAAGTAATTGACCCACATACCCCATGTATGAACATGATTGATGACGTTTAGCTTTGGCTTTTTTTTAATTCATGAACAAATTAAGGATGAAAAAATGGTCCATTCTAACTTTATTTCGTGTGTATTTGTTGGCCAAAGGATGAGTTAATAAATTCCCATGTGTCAGTGAGTTTGGAAAAAGTACCCCGAAGGGGTTGGTTCAGCATTAAAACTAGCACTAGGATTTTTCTCTCTCTGATTTGTGTGTTTGAAATTGGGTGACCACTTGATTTATCTTGTTACATGTTGAAAAATTTTCAGGGATGGGGGCGTGAGCCTACATTGGGAAGGACTGCAATAGAAAATAATAAAAAAATAATAATAATTTCCTTACTAACATAGTAAGATTTTGAATCTTACTAAAAGTCATTGGGCCCACATGAATTAATTAGCATATTGGAAATGCAACACAACCCTTCAAGATTTCATGAACAAGTTAAAAAAAATAAAAAATTATTTTGAACTTGGTCCAAGGTGTTGAAAATGGATGATAACCGAATTCCCTCAACTTAAAACTAAAATTCAATAGTGAAAAATAATTTTCTTTTGAAATTCTGCTCACAATTCTTAGAATTTTTTTCTTTACAAACCTATGTCATCCGATCATGTTTTTGGAGGTCAAAATGTGAGTTTATGACCCTTATAGAAAGATTTAAAATATTATTATGTTAGTCATAGTCAGACTCTGACTCAAATAAATAAAATAAAATGTAACACGGCCACTAAATGAGATATGGAGCTAACTAACTATCCAACTCCCTTCAGTACAGGATCCAAACGAAGCTCAAAGGGAAACTTCTTCATTGTGGACCTATTTCTCATGGAGAAAAAGTGAAAAACACTAGCCTCTCGTAAAATAAGCGGCTGAGATGAAAGCACTCTCCTACAAAACGAGGTCCCTGATAAATTTAACTAATCCCTAGGAAATAATATTCAAACGATCGACATTGCATGGTCGTTGGTCCCCAATAAGTAAATTCTCTTACGCAGCCTGGCGGTTGTATCTCAAATGTATAGAATTCAAAGCAAAAGATTTCATGGTCGTTGGTCCCCATGTGCCAACAAGTAAAACGTATTCGATTACGCAGGCATTTTGGTTGGCAGAATACCAAAACCCATATTTTGCTTTGCTTTGCTTTATCATCACGATTAATTTCAGACCTTTTTTCTTCCCATTAAGCTTCCAACTTGGACTCCCAACACTCCCCTAATTTTGGGTTCAATGAGTTTCTTCTTTCTAACTCTTTGATTTTATGGTTCCTTGAATATAACCAAAGAGGGGCGGCACTTTCACGAACGTTCTCACACGTGTTTGAATGAGAGGCGTGAGTTTCGTAGTCAAAGATACCCATGCATATAACCTTGTTACTACTATCTTCCACTATATATACAAACCCAACCAACTCATTTTCTATATAACAAACACATTTAGTAACTCTACATACATTATCATCAGTGCCATGGCTACAATACTCAAGACTCCTTTCTTTCTTAGTTTTCTTATCTTTATGAGCTTTATCGACTTAATGAGGATAGAGGCCCGTCCATTCGATGTTTTAAAGCGAGGTGGGTTTGATAGTTTCGCTAACGGTTTATCTCTCGGGGCAATCAAGAATTCGGGTCCTAGTCCAGGTGGTGGCGGTCACAGGTTCACAAATGTTGAAAACCTCGGTGGGATTAAGGATTCTGGACCTAGCCCTGGCAATGGTCATCACAAGTTTACCAATGCTGGAACTCTCGGAGGAATTAAGGACTCGGGACCTAGCCCGGATGGTGGTCATCACAAGTTTACCAATGATGAAAGCCTAGGTGGGATTAAGAATGCTGGACCTTACCCGGGGGGTGGTGGTCACAAGTTTACTAATGTTAAAGTCCTTGGTGGGATTAAGGACTCCGGACCTAGCCCGGGCAATGGTCATCCCAAGTTTACCAATGTTGGAACTCTCGGAGGAATTAAGGACTCAGGACCTAGCCCGGGTGGTGGTCATCCCAAGTTTACAAATGCTGGAACTCTCGGAGGAATTAAGCACTCGGGACCTAGCCCGGGTGGTGGTCATCCCAAGTTTACCAATGTTGGAACTCTCGGAGGAATTAAGGACTCAGGACCTAGCCCGGGTGGAGGTCATCCCAAGTTTACTAATGCTGGAACTCTCGGAGGAATTAAGCACTCGGGACCTAGCCCGGGTGGTGGTCATCCCAAGTTTACTAATGCAGGAACTCTCGGCAGAATTAAGAACTCGGGACCTAGCCCTGGCGGTGGTGGTCACTAGTTTACCAATGTTGAAATTCTCGGTGGACTTAAGGACTCTAGGCCTAGCCCGGGTGGTGGTTACAAGTTTACCAAAGTTAAACTTCTTGGAGGAATTAATGACTCGAGTCCTAGCCCGGGTAGTGGGCACTAGTATGCTAATGTTAAAACTCTTGGCGGGGTTAAAGACTCCGACCCTAGTCCTGGTACTGACAACAAGTATGTTGATGGGGTGCACTAGGGATTAGTCTTTCTTTGACAACTTAGAGGCTAATTTAATTATTTTTTATTATTTTATTAGATCTTTACAAGATGTAAGCTTGTTGTGTGTACGTTTATGGGTGGGCACAGGTTTCTAGACCTTGTCCGAGTGTCTCAATACAAATTACTCTTTGTAAGCGATGTGGTTAGTGAATTTGATTAATACCAATGCCCTCTTGCGGTTTTCTATTTTCCTCTTTTGGACAGAGCTTCAATTTGACAATATTTTGTAATAAATTTTATTATTATTCAAATATCAAAGTTCACAATGGAATAGGAGACATATCTTCTTTAATATCATAATAAGAGAAGATGGAGCAGAGGATTGTTGACATCAAAATTTTCTTTCAAAAGTTATTTGCAGTTTTATTTTCCCCTGATGGGTTAGAAAACATCCTAAAATAGGGAATAAAGATCTGATTAATTGATGATATTGAATAATAATTAAATAACTTTGATGTTTATAGATGTACATGTAGTGTTAGAGTGCATGGTTTTGAAACATGTGAAATACAATATTTATATTTGGATTGTAATATGTTTCTTTTGAATCATAATGCTTATATCTCAATGGTTGGGTTTTTAAAGGTAAAGCCAATTAAAGAAGAAAACAAAAATAAGAAAATAAATGCTCACTATTCTTTTTTATCATGATTATATGTTTCTTTTGAATCATGGTTTTTTTTCTTCTAATATTTTTTCCATATGCAGTCAAACACCATAAGATGATTTTCCATTATAACCATTTTTCCATGGATTCAAAATACATAGAAAATGAATTTTCATACAACCAAACCGGCCTTTTCTTTTTACCCAATATTTCACTGTCTTTACTTTTCACCAAAAATCCTATCTTGTCTCGAGAATTTGTATATTGTAATAAATAAAATACGAAGATTGAAGATGATTGGTTTTGAAAAAATGAAAGAGTTACAAATGATAAGGTTTGAGAAAAAAATCAAGTTTTTTTTGGCACAAGTCAAAGATGGTTTTTTTTATTCAAATCTGAATGAGATATTATTGGATATCTGTTATGTTAGTCGGATTCGATTTTGAATATTCATCAATTTTCAAATTCATATATCGATTTTTTTTTCATATTTTAAATTAGTTATAGGCATAATTGATTCGATTGATATGCATTGACAAACTTATCTCCCTCTGTTTTCAACCTGATGACATGCCTCCCCTTGATTGTGGTCTAGTAGATATTTTAACTGTCGGTCAACTAATAAGATGACACGTAACATTAATGTGTCGGTTAAATCCCAGCCGAACACATGTCCTTCTAAAACCTTCTAATGTGTCGATTAAATCCCAGTCGACCAGTTAGTGCTACGCGTCATCTTATTAGTTGACCGACAGTTTGTACTTATATTCAAAGGATTTCAATTCAAAGGATTAACTTTCTATCAAATCTACTATATTTCTATTTATAGAAATACATACAAATTTCTTGAAAATATCCAAGTTATTAGTAGCTAAAGGAGTTATACTCTGGTAGTCCCAGACCCAGTAACATAAAGGCGTCCTCTGTTCCTTACATTCCTTACAAAAATGATACATCAGTAAGACCTCCTTATACCATAACAATACTAGATACGATCTTGAAATACTACGAATTTCTAAGCTTTCAATTTATAAGTTCTGCATATTTTACTTTTCTTTTAACTGTTTTATTTTATTTTTTTATAAATCAAATTAGTTTTTTAAATCTTTAGATCTAGGTCTGAGACTTCCTAGTCAGGTAGTAAAATTAAACTCACAGTCAGTGTTTTGTAAGTCATGTAGTAAATCCTTGACCAGCCACTAGATCAAAAATATTTAAAATTCTAATTTGATTTAAATGGAAATGATTTTAAAACCCTTTAAAAGAAAATTACAAACAGGTAATATTTATTCTCAAACAGAGCCAATAAGAACAATATCCATTAAACAAAATGAAGAAATCTCATATGAAAATATAAAACAATATATTAAAAAATTAGACAATTCCAAAAGTACCTACAAAAGAAATATATAAGGATAAATAAAAGTTAAAAAATGATTATATCATAAACACATTAGAATAATCAATGTTTATATCAACAAAATTAGAAAATACATTATTACTTCCTCATAATCTATTAGAAAAACTCCAAAATAAAAAATAAAATTATATCCAATTTGGCCTAATTCAGGTAGCAATAGTTTTTTAACCAGAACATGCTTAAATACATTTGCTCTAGCTCATGTCAGAGATAGAAGACACCTCAAATTTTCAGATCAGTTAATAGGAAAGATCCAGGCACCATTACATGATGGTCCTATGTTCTTCAATTATTTCCCAAATTTTTCTGTCTCTTTGACAGTAAAATCGTCTCGACTCAATTTCCACTAAATAGCAGATAGGGTTCGATTAGTAAATTAGAAATTTTTAGAGAATAGGGAGTCGCCACCAAGTTTAGGACGAAGAACTATAGATAACTCCAAAATGAATTGGGTTGGTCCATGAGCAAAAGAATAGGTGGAAAGTGTTAGGCATCAAACCTGCCCGATCAATATGATCGATCTCTACTACGATCCAAACTATACTATGGTTTACAAGTGAAAAAATTAAGATTAAACTAGGGTCCCATCTTCATCAATTTATATCAAAGGTGCTAAATAAATCTCATTCTTAAAAGTTTTTCAAATATTACATGATTTTAGAAAAATCACAAAATCAATGAAAAATTCGAGTTTACATAAATATCCAAATTCATGTAAACTATGATTTTTCCAAACATATCTTTATCACGTGACTTCTTTGAATTTTACATAGTGGAATCCTATGATCGATAAGGCTTACGTGACATCAAAAATTAGTGGGTCAATTCAGTCACATTTTGAGAAGTATGAAATCAATTTTTAATGTCATGTGCATAAAAATCAATGAGTCGACTCATCAATTTTAATAAAAGAAATTTGATTTTTTAAATCACCACATGCACAAAAATCAGTGAGTTAACCCACACGTTTTTAATCAACGAAATTTGATTTTTTAATCATCATGTGCACCAAAATCAGTGAGTCGACTCAACAATTTTAATCAAAGAAATTTGATTTTTTTAAATCACCACAGGCACCCCTTTTCATCTTGAAAGTATGAAATCGATTTTTAATGCCATGTACATTAAAATAAATGAGTCAACTCACATGCCCATTTCATAGAAAACTTCGATTTTAAACTTTCAATGCACACAAAAATTAATGAGTTAACCCACGCTTTTTAATCAACAAGATTTGATTTTTTAAATCACCACGTGCGCCATTTTCATCTTGAAAAGTATGAAATCGATTTTTAATGCCACATACACTAAAATCAATGAGTCGACTCAACAATTTTAATCAAAGAAATTTGATTTTTTAAATCGTCATGTGCACCAAAATCAGTGAGTTATTTAACCCACACATTTTTAATCAATGAAATTTGATGTTTTAATCACCATGTGCACCAAAATCAGTGAGTTAACTCAACAATTTTAATCAAAGAAATTTGATTTTTTAAATCATCACGTACACCTCTTTTTATCTTAAAAAGTATGAAATCGATTTTTAATGCCACGTATACCAAACAATCGATGAATCAAATCAGATGCATAAAAAAATACGAAACCAAGAATCAATAAAAATAAATATAAATATAAAAAAATAAAAATAAAAATAGGAAAAGATTACCTTCACTGAATAATTTCGGATGCTTGGATTCCTTCAAAAAAGAAACCTCGAAATAGCGTGTGACGCCAAAGGGTGTAGGAAGAGGAGGCGATAATGACCGTTGTGGGGTGTCTAATAAATTAGAGAGAGAGCGTTCTCGTTGAGTAGAGGACCCCAACGAAAGAGAGAAGTTGATGTTATTTTATTTTATTTTATTTTATTTTAGGAAGGGTGCTTGAGGAAAGGGGGTTATTGTTATTTCTTTTTATGGAGAGAAAATGTTGTCTGCGCAAGTGAAGTTACAAGTTTAGTAGAGACACGAAGGGGCAGCAAATGGTTGGAATTTGGGGCTGTAAAAACATGATGAATGGGTGATGTTTGGAGCTGTGAAAAACATCATGAATGGGTGGTGTTTGGGCTGTAAAAAACGTGATGAATGGGTGATGTTTGGGGTTATAAAAAATGTGATGAATGGGTGATGTTTGAGGCTGTAAAAACGTGATAAATGGGTGATGTTTGGAGCTGTAAAAAATATGATAAATGGGTGATGTTTGGGGCTACAAAAAATGTGATGAATGGGTGATGTTTGGGGCTGAAAAAAAATGTGATGAATGAGAAGGACTGTTGGTTTTAATAGTGAAATGTGTTCAAGGTGGGGGTTGTTGCTGCTGTGTATTCTAAGGAGATCAAAACGTGATAGAGCTCCTTTTTTTTTCCCTCCTCTGAAACGTGGGATAGCAGTGAGTTTTTATAGAGAGAGTAGAAATATGGGGAGAAGAGAGGGAGATCTAGAGAAAGGGTTCAGGACATGGAAAGGATGGAGAACGTGGTTGCTGTGGAGGTAAGTTGTTTTTTTTTTTCTTTTTTCTTTTTTCTTTTTTGATTCCTTCTCCTCTTTCAAAACGTGATGAGAGGCTAGAAAATAAAGAGAAATGTGAAAGATGGTGGACGAAGTGGACGAAGTGGAGAGGGGTGAGGGAGACATGAGAGTGATAGAGTAGTTGGAGAAAAGTAGAGAAGAAGAGAGCTGAAAAAAAAAACGTGAACTTGCCTTTTTTTTATAAAAAAATTTAGAGAATGGAAGTGATGATCCCACGCTACTCGCCTTAATGGCCTCTCATAGATGATTGGATTTTATGTTTTAAGTCAATCGATTTGTCGGAATTTGATTTTGATTCGATCGAATTTGGATCTCAATTTGACCAAATCAATTTTAATTTCACTCTGATTGGTCAATTTGATTTAAATTTTGAATTTATTGAATGATTGATTTTTAAATTTTAATTTAATTTTTTATTTTAATTGGTTGGGTAATTTTTAATTGGAAATTAAATTTGATTTGGATTAAATTCGATTGTTTAGTTCGATTTTTAATTTGATTGGTTAATTTCTAATATGAGTTTTAATTTGAATTTTAATTGTTTTTAATTTAAATTTAATTAATTTTACTTGTTTAATTTTAATTTGATTTTGATTTGTTTGGTTTTCAATTTGAATTTTGGATGGATTGATTTGAATTTGAAATTTAAATTGATTTTAAATTTTAATTGGCCGGTTAATTTTGAATTTTAATTAGACTTTCAATTTTTATTATATTTTCAATTTGATATTGATTTGATTTGGATTTTATTATTTTTTTTTATCATGATTTCCTAAGAATCAAGTTTCTAAGTCAAAGTTTGACATTGATGCGTATTTCGGTCATTTTTTTGTGAATTCTCATAAACTTCTCTATTTTCATCAATTTGAGTCTCGTTAGACGCGAAATCATATTCTAAATGTGATGGAGGTATTTTCGAGATTTTTCGGAGGTCCAAAATTTATGAGGGGTATTTTCGTCATTTTGATGATTTTGACAGATTTTTACAAATTTTAGCATGAGATTTATTTCAGTCCCTACGTGATTACTTCTAAGTCTCAAAGTCGTACTTTCCTAGTGTAGCAAGGTCTCTAAGGTATTGAACTGTGTAACGAACCTAAGCGTACGTGCTTGCTAAATTAGGTATAAGGTATAGCGATCCTAAGCGTGCGTAAATTTCTATGTCGAGTCGATGATAAAAAAATTAGAAACATAAGGAATCAAGAACAATACTCACAAGCCTTTGAGTTCTTTACACTTATCAATAAGAATCCACAACAACCGAGTGACGAATTGTCGAATTAAGCAGATACAAAAATGGGGTATCTACAGATGTCCCTCTTTAGTAGAGGGTAGAAACAAAATAATAGCTAATCTATATTGGTAGATAGTGTGACATCCGAATGCCAAAGTCAGTGACAGCTCATTTTGCAACCTAATTCGATAATTTGTCGAGGTGTCCATATCCTTGAGGGTAACCTCTTCTTGGACTAAAAATGTCAAATCCTTGAATTTTAAAAATTTCTCCTTGATTAATGCAAATACAATGAAAATGCATGTGTGTACAATAGTGTAGTGATGGTTTTGAAAAGATACATCTCCATTCTGCACATTCACGCTTGGAGAACAATAAATTTAACAAAAAAAAACTGTGTAAGATCGACATAAGATCTGAGCAACATCTGAAAAATTGGATAAAACTAAGTAAAATTTGAGTATAAACTGGACATAATCTGAGAAAAACTAAGCATAGTCTGAGAAAATCTCAGTAGGGGTCTGAACAAAATCTGAGAAAGACCTCAAAAGATCTGAGCACAATTCGAGAACGATCTCGACCAGTCTGAGCAAAATTTGAGAAAAACTCGATGAATCTGAGCAAATTTGAGACGGGTCCAAGTAAAATCCGAGACAAATCTCGGTGGATCTAAGCAAAATCTAAGGCAGGTCTGAGTAAAATTTGAGACGAATCTCAGTGGGTCTGAGCAAAATCCAAGACGAATACCAATGGGTCTGAGCAAAATCTAAGACGGGTCTGAGTAAAATCCGAAACAGAATCTCAGCAGGTCTGAGCAAAATCTAAAAAAAATCGGAATAAAAATCCCACTCCAAAGGAACCAATTTTTTGTTTTAAACAAAGAGTTAGATTTTATGAAGGCCAGGTCAACATTTTAACTTTCTTTGAACCACAAGGGTTTTCAAAATTGTTATCTAGAGGGTAACCTTTAATTCTGGATTTTCCTTATCCTTTGGGACTGAAATTGATCAAGTTTAAGAATAAAAATGCCCCTAGTTCGATAGGACCTTACACTAGGGATAATTGATCACATTTTGAAAAGACATGCCCCTAATGTAAGGAGAAATAAATATGCTTCCAAACAAAAGGAGAAATGCCCCTCAATATGAAAATTAGAAGTTTTTGATTACGACAAGTGCAATAAGGATTCACTTTTAATTTTGACTTTATTGAAGATCATGAGTCAGGTTCAACCGTTAGGACCAAATATTCACTTTTGAGATTCATTTTGGAGATCATGTTCTTTTCCTTTTTGGCTCGCTTAGGAAAGTAAATTTTTTAGATCAATCGTAGATAAAATACATGTGGCTTCTGAGTCTTTGCCTGGTTTAAGTTAATTATTGAAGTTTAGTCATTCGAACTTCTGATATTCTGACTCGACTTATCTTTTTAGATTCTCGACTCGACGGAGATTTTCTTTTGATTACTCTATCTTTTGCCAAGATTGGCCTTTCAGATTTTTAATCTAGCGAGCGTGCTATAGTTTTTGCCTAAATCACCTTCTCAGATTTTCGATATAGCGAACTTACAAATTTCTTTTTCTTTGCTATAATTGTTGCCAAGGCCGTCCTTTTGGATTTTCAACCTTGCGAGCTTGCCTTGATTTTTGCTTAAGTTACCCTTTCGGGTTTTTAACTTAGCAGGCCTCTTTTTTTTTTACTTTTGAAGTAACTACCCTATTTTGCTTGTTATTTTTCTCGACTTTTTCGTCTGACTCAGGAAGACTTCCATAGGTAGGCCTAGGAGTAGGTTAAGAAATAAAGGAGACTTGAGGCTCAAAACCCAAATGCACCTTGTGTGACACTAATTTTTATATTTTTCTTTAGATTTTTCTCCCTATTTTGACAATAATATTTTATTTGTCTTTGTATTTTTTTTCTTTGCAAGGGAATATATTTTTTATTTTTTAAACTAATCAAGCTTGAAGTAATTTCTCAGGTTGCCTACGTACCCCAGAATTTTGGGATCAGATCAAAACGTAGTTCAAAAATTCCCTCCCCTAGGTTAGGTAATCAGGTTGAGAAATAAAAAGGCATTATTTTTTTTAAAAAGACTACAAGAGACTGAGAAAGGAGATATTTAACTGGGTAACAAGAAAATTGGTTCAGTTGAAGATGGCCTCCTTAAATGTAGTACCACTTAATCTGGTCAAGATTTGTCGGTTTAAGTAATTCGAAGCCATCGTGATCTTGGAGTTTGACAGTTTTCCTAGGCAACACCTCTTTAATAATAAAGGGACCTCCCTAATTGGTTTGAATTTACCTCTAGGATTGAATATGGGTGCTCGATTTTCTTTAAGTATGAGGTCTTCAACTTGTAAGTCGTGAACTTTAACCCTTTTATCAAATGCTCGAGCGACTCTTCTCTGATAAGCTTACATGTGGTATAGGGCTCTAAGGCGTTTTTCATCGATTAAATTCAACTCTTCGTACCAGTGACGAGCCCAATCTGCTTCTAATAATTAACTTTCCATTAAAATCCTGAGAGACGGGATTTCCATTCCAACCGGTAAAACAGTTTTCATTCTATACACTAGTGAATAAGGGGTGGCTCCGATGGAAGATCGTATCAAGGTGCGATATGCCCAGAGCGTAAATGGTAATTTTTCAAACCAATCTCTATGCAATTAACACATCTTCCTAATGATCATCTTGAGATTCTTATTGGTTGCTTCAACTGCTCCGTTAATCTGGGAACGATAGGGTAATGATTTGTGGTGTCTGATCTTAAACTTTGAACACAAAGTAATAACTTCAGCTTTGAAGCGTGACCCGTTATCAGATATCAGATCAGAAGGTATCCCATATCGACTGATAATATATGCTTGGACGAACTTGGTAACTCTAGAGGTAGTGAGAATGGTATATGAAGTGGCCTCCACCCATTTTGTAAAATAATTAATGGCCACTAAAATGTACTCATGTCCATTCAATGTTTTAGGTGTGATTTTGCTAATTATATCGATTCCCCAAATAGAAAATGGTCATGGTAAAGTCAAACCAACTAACTGAGATGGAGGTACATGTATGAAGTTAGCATGTATTTGACATTTATGGAAGGTTTTGACCAGGTGATGACAATCTATTTCCATTGTCGACCAATAATACCCACGTCTCATGATTCGTTTAGCTAACATCTTTACTCATATGCGGTCCACAGTTTTCTGAGTGCAACTCTTCCATTATCCGTTCAGTTTGATTTTCATCGACACATGACAAATGAATTCTGTCATAAGATCTCTTATATAAGTTTCTTGCATACAGGATGAATTTTTTAGCGTTTGTCGTTCTTTCTTTGACGTTTCAACTGGGAAATCTTGTTTTTCTAATACTTTATTGATGTTAGTATACCATGACTTTCCGTTTGGGAGTCAAGCAGCAATATCGACCTGATGGCAATATGCAAGTTTATCTTTGATGTCGAAGGTGATAGGCCTTAGTTCTATGCCTGAAGGCAAATGGATCATTGAAGAAAGAGTAGCCAGAGCGTCAGCGAATCTATTTTCTTCCCTTGACAGATGTTGGAACAAAATGACTTTGAATTTCCTTACTAAATTTAACAGATTTTCGTGATAGCGTTTTAATTTCAGGTCTTTAGTTTTTCATTCTTCCAACGACTGATGTGTGACCAAGGCTGAATCTCTACATACTTCAATTTCTACGATACCTAGATTCAAAGCAGCCTCGAGCCCGGCAATGCATGCTTCGTATTCAGCTGTATTATTAGTACTGGAAAAAAGCTAACTTAATAGCGATTGGAATGTGGCATCCTTCGGGAGAAAATAAGACTACCCATATTCCATACCCATTCTGATTTGTTTCTTTATCGAAGTATAACTACCATACTTGGTCTCGTGATTTTTCTTCAAGGTTCAGGATATTTTCATTTGTGAATTGATCGATAGGTCTTGTTTCTTCTACTACTGCTCTTCCCTTGATAGACTTTTGTGCAACATACTTAATGTCGAATTCTAATAACAACAACAACCATCGTGCAGTCCTTCCTATCAATGTCAACTTCTCGAAAAGATATTTTAGGGGATCCATCCGAGATAACAGAATGACTGAATGGGAGAGCATGTAGTGCAGAAGCCTTTGAGTAGCCCATACTAGTGCTAAGCAGGTCTTTTCAATAGCTGAATACTTTCATTTGTACTCTAACATCTTCTTGTTGATATAGTAGATAACCCTCTTTTTGTGACTATCTTTGTCGTACTGTGCCAACATACATCCCATAGCCTCTTTTGTGACTAACAGATAAAGGAAAAAATGTTCATCCGAGGTACATAGAACCAAAATGGGCGGATTTGAAAGATACTCATTAACTTGGTCAAAGGCATTTTGGCATTGCTCATTCCATATTGTCGGCTCGTTCTTCTTGAGAAGCTTGAATATAGGCTCACATACATTAGTAAGCTGAGAGATGAATCTACTAACATACTGAATTCAACCTAAGAAGCCTCGAATTTGCTTTTTAGACTTAAGAGGTGTTATTTCTTGTATAACTTTGATTTTTCCAGGGTCCACTTCAATCCCTCTTTGACTGACCAAGAATCCTAACAATTTTCAGAAGTCACTCCTAATACGCACTTTCGTGGGTTAAGATGCAATTGATAGTTTTGAATCCTTATGATAAACTTCTATAGTGCAGCGACGTGTCCTGATCGTTCTTTGGATTTTACTATCATGTCATCTACATAAACATCGATTTCCTTGTGTATCATGTCATGCAATAAGGTCGTAGCTACTCTCTGATAGGTAGCCCCAACGTTCTTTAAATCGAAAGGCATGACTTTGTAGCAAAAGGTTCCCCATTGCGTGATGAATAATATCTTTTGCATGTCACAAGGGTCCATCTTTATTTGGTTGTATCCCAAAGCATGGCATGCCTTGCTGTGTTGTCGATCAATATGTCTATGTGAGGCAATGGAAAGCTATCTTTTGGACTTGTCTTATTTAAATCACTGAAATCCACGCACATTCACACTTTTCCATCTTTTTTGGGAACTGGGACTACATTAGCAATCCATTCTGTGTACTCTACCACTTCCAAGAATCCAGAATTGATCTACTTAGTGACCTCTTCCTAAATCTTCAAAATTTATTCTGGTTTTATACGTCGAAGTTTCTACTTTATTGGTCGAGCATTGGGATACAATGGAATCTAATATTGAACGATATATGTACTTACTCCTGGCATGTCTTCATACGACTACGAGAATACATCTTTAAACTTTCTTAGCAAATCCATTATCCCTTCGCGTTCCTCGAGAGATAAGGCAAATCCACTATCCCCTTGCGTTCCTCGAGAGATAAGGTGACACCAATTTGAAATTCTTAAAGATTTTCTTTAGTCCCGAGATTAACTAGTTATGTTTCTTCTATTACAGGTTGAGCTCGATGTTCATCTTCTTGTTCAAGTAATTTAATTAATTTGATAAGAGTTTCTTCATCAGAATATTCATTCTTCGAAGTCAGATTATCACTTAAATCATTATTGTACTCAAGGTAATTTAATTTTTTTTCTATTTCATTAAAGATGGATAGGGCGACAGGACTTACTACGGACTTGACAAACTTAGTAAGACTAATATGACTAGACTCAACATACAATAAAGGACTCATTACATGATTATTAGAAAGAAACCCGACTACGGGTTTTGAACACCACTTTTGACTAACACGTTTCCTTTTTCGAGAAACATTTTAGCAATATTGAGTGAATCCACGGTTGTCTGCCAATCATCTATTCCTTTGAGTTCTTCAGATGCCTTGTCTTCTTCCTTCTCAGGCCAACTCATCCCAAAGAAAATCTCAAATCCTGGTTGGCAAGTACCCGTGAGGTAGTAGATGAAGGGTTCTAGAAAATCACAATAAAAGAAATCTTCCCCTACTTTCACCAAGTACCTATTAAGGATTTTGCAATAGGGTTTCATCTTGATCAGATCGACGACATGCCCTTGTCTCATCGAGTTTGCCTTATCTTTCCTTATCTTCAAATATCGGGCCCAATCTTTTTTGGGAGGTGCATACCCCAATCTGAATATTCCAACTACTTCATGAATAGTCGGTGCATCTTTGATCCCCTGTTGTTTTCGAACCAAGCCCATACCTGGAAAGAATCTAATGCTTTTAAACATACTGGCCACACAATAGCTGAATGTATTATCGATAGGAACAAGCTTTTTTGCAGAATTATCCCATTGAACAACATGAATATTTTCAAATTCAAATTCGCTGAGTTGTATTTCCTGTTGTTCGGGTTGAATTTCAAGCAGTGACTTATCCTTAATTTTTATATCGTTCACAATCCTCATAATTTTGACATCCCCATGAAGTGTAATTACTAAATCACCTTTGATGAATTTAATCTTTTGATGCAAATTAGAAAGTACGGCCTTGATTTGATGCAACTACGATCTTCCCAGTAATAAGTTGAATGACGATTGAACTTGAAATTCCAGAGGGAAATCTGTTATACCCGTGTATATTCGTAAGTGCAAAGTCCCCAATACATCCCTTTTGGTATTTTCGTAAGTTCTGACACCTTAGATAGTTGGTTTGAAATTATATGTCTTTAATCTAATATAAGTTGTGATTTTCAGGGAACAGAAATTTAATGCGCTTCCGTTGTCTACTAAGACTAAAGGGATTCTCATTCCGTTGCAATCAATTGTGATATGCAGCGACTTTGTATGGCTCCGTCCTTCTTTTGAAAGGTCTGAGTTCGAGAAAGATAAGCTATTCTCGACATAGGTTGCCCCTACTATATTAGCCAATGGATCAAGGAAAGTGTTGAGGGAAACGAAACTTGGGCTGCGTTTAATGTTTTGAGAACAGCTTTCTTATGGGCTGTGGAAGCCATGGGTAAACCCCAAATTGAAATGTTGGCGCCTACCTTTTTCAACTGTTTGATCACAACATCATACTCTTTAAAGATTTCCTTGATGGGGTTCACTTTTTCCTTTCTTGCCAAGGCTGCTGGATTGCCAGCACTAAGTTCCGGCGACTTAAAAACTCTTCATCGCCATGTCATGTGTTTGTCTTCATTGCAAGAGAGTGAAAATGGCTCGTCTTCTTAGGCCAATAAGTAAGCGTCTTCATCTGTTACAAAGAATGGATTTTTTGAGATCATTTGTACCAAGAGGTAGCTGGTATATGACGAGCTATAGTAGTGAGGTGGGGATAGACAGTATGATTCATCTAAGACTAGATAAAATGGCTCATGGCTTGTGGCATAGACTTCATCAATGAAAGTTATTCCGACAATGGGATAACTAGATAGTTTGGCATAGATTGGGTGGATAAGAGAGACTAGGTCGAATGATAGTTGGGTGTTGGAGACCATATTCAGTGTTGGCGGCGATTGATATACAACTAGCGGATTGGTGGTGACATTTGATGATGTTAGGGTAGGTATAATGATTTTTTATCATCGATGAGATTTTGAATGGCATGGTGAAGAAAAATGCATTGGTCAGTATGATGACTAGGGTTTTGATGGAATTCATAAAAAATGTTAGGGTTATGTGAAGTTGGTAAGGGTATTGTCAAAGGTCGAGGTTGGAGAGGGGTAATAAGTCATTTTTTCAATAGTTTTTGGAAGGCTACGGTGAGTATTATCCATAAATTTGTGAACTGTTGGGGGAAGCTCTACCTGAATTTGCTTGAGCATTGGCTCAAACTAGGGGTTGAAATGGAATTGCGGATGTACTAGTTATATATGCATGGTTGACATTGGGTTTAAAATTATTGAAAGGTTTTTTGGCTTTGTTGTTAGAAGAGTTGGAAAGGATCTCAGAGGCAAAAGTATCCTCAAGTTGGCTTTCGGCTTGTAACAGGGATTCGAATGTGGGAAGATACTAGGCGACTAAATGCTGAGCATACCCCTGTGAGAGGTTTTTCACTATGATTGCCAACTTGTTCCTTTTTTAATGGTTTATCCCACATTTGTACAGCCTTGGCCCTCCAACGGCTAATGAAATTAATAAATGTTTCTCTATTGTTCAGCTTAGTGTAGACACCCCATTTTTGCATCCGCCTGATTAATCAACTCGTCAACCCGATCGCAATGATTCCCAATGATGGATGTGTATTCCATTGCTTTATTTTGTTACCAGATATATTTCAGAAATCCGGATTAGGTATCTCGAATTGACAAAACCTTAGAAACCACGCTACGCTAGGAAAATACGACCCCAAAAACATAGAAATCATCATCTTGCAGACCAAAAAGAAGCTTCACGATAAAAATCACTAAAAATTGACCAAATTATCAAAATACCCCTAACCTCAAAACAACCCTAGAGCCTACGTTACGCTTAGGAAAACTCTCTCGAACACATAAAATAACAAATCGGAATCAAATAAATCATTTCACCAATTTTAACAGAATTTGACAAAATTACGAAAATACCCCTCATAAAGTTCATGATCATTTCACACAAAAAATTTCATAAATGACACAAACTAATATTTCCATTGAATTTCTTACGAAAAATCGATTCTAAAACATCCTAGAACATTAAAAATTGACTTAAAACGTGAAAAGTCCTCTCAGGGGGCAAAATGGTAATTTCACAATTTTCATAATTAAAAAAATTGAAATTAATAAATAAAACAT
This sequence comes from Akebia trifoliata, assembly GCF_017979445.1. Taxonomy (NCBI): domain Eukaryota; kingdom Viridiplantae; phylum Streptophyta; class Magnoliopsida; order Ranunculales; family Lardizabalaceae; genus Akebia; species Akebia trifoliata. Next base: position 34,574,631 of record NC_141378.1, read on the forward strand.
TAAATAATTAAAGTGAAACATTAATGAAATTAATTTAAAATTTTGAATCGAAGAAATCGATCAATCGGGTTTTCAAGTAAAATTGTTGAGGGTTCGTGAGATATTTCTTTAAGGACCCCCCATTTGGGGGTCCAAAGAATTAAAGATATTTTAGAGGGGGGTTTTCCAAAAATTAAAAGTAAATCAAGCAAGACTGAAGTCAAGGTATTAAAGTCAATCAAGTGAGACTAAAGTCAAAATTAAAATCAATTAAGCAAGACTGAAGTCAAGATATTAAAAGTCAATCAATTAAGACTAAAGTCAAAACATTAAAAGTCAATCAATTAAGACTAAAGTCAAAACATTAAAAGTCAATCAAATAAGATCAAAAGTCATAATAGAGTTCTAATTAAATAATAACTCAATCTAATAGAGTTCTAACTTAAAAACAATTCTACCTAAAATAATTCTAATTAAAACACAATTCTACCTAAAACAAGTCTAACTAAAACACAACTCTAATTAAAAGAACTCTAATTAAACACTAACTCTATCCAAATTAACCCCTAAAAACATCTATAAATAGAGGTGCTCACACTCTATTTTCGTATCAAATCATAAACCCTAAGAGAAGTAGGTCTAGAAGCCCTCTTAGCCTCCCATAAACCCTAGTTTTGGAGTCCCAACTCCTTACCTAACATTCCTCCTTCAATTTTAGCCTAGAAAATACCTAAAAGCCCTCCAAAAACACCCACAAATCCGCAATGAACTTGAAGAGTTCAGATTCAAAAATAAGGAGATACCTTGCCTCGGAGATCGGAAATCAAATCCGGAGACAGAACGAAGCAAGGGAGTACGGTACAAGGAGCAACTTTTGTCAGATCTGAGGGAACAAAGTATTTGCTATCAGAAAGGTATAAATTTTTATTTATTTATTTATTATTATCTAGGTTTTTAGCAATGTAATTTATTTGGGAAGTTAGTAGAGACCGGCTTTGGCCGGGCGGGGTTAGTGCCTAACACCTTCCAACCCCGTAACATGAACCCCGAATTCAGATTTTCTGTGGTAGATTAGTTCTTTTTATCCATTTTAGAGTCAGTTTGGTTCCTAGACCACAATAACTAGGTGGCGACTCCCAAACCTCAAGGGTCAAAAGTGGATCCGCGCACCCCGCGGATCAAGGGTGCTTTCACTTAGTTGATTCTAAATCCATTCAAGAAGTTTCAATCTCAGTGTTATACTTATACTGGTGCCAGAACAACCTTGACATATTTTCCCATGTCCCTATTACAGTTGGATCTTGGGACATAAACCATCATAGCGCCGATCCTGATAGAGTACGTTGGAACAACAATGTCATTTGTTCGTCATTGAGGTCCATTGTGTGCATGTTGGTGACATATACCTTGAGATGCACTTTTACGCAGTCTACTCCACTGAAATTTTCCATTTCTGGCATTACAAACTTCTCGGACAGACAGATCTTAAGGATTTGATTCAAAGCCTCTATTCCTGCTGTGATTTCATCAATCCCTTTTATGTTTTTTATGATTGTTTCCAACTAAGTCATCCTGTTGGCTAACATCGAATTCTCATTAAAGGGTTTCTTATTTTTTTCAAGCTCATAAACCTCATCCAGATTCTTAGTAGTGCTACCTTCTGGTCCCTTGCCTCTTAATCATCAAGGGGTTTCTTGTTGATTCAGAGATCTGTTCCAGTACTTCTACCTTGTTCTTTATGATGTTCATATTCATTGCAAAGATCATCAAGATCTTACGAATTTTCACGAGTTCAGATTCAGAATCCAACTAGATGGCGGACGTTTAAGTTTGGACGCAATAGTATCATGAAACCCCATCAAAGGTGAATTAAGAATTGGTGGTAGGTAAATGATCCTTTTTTATAGCATTTGCTTTTATTATTTTATTATAATTGATGAGTTGTGCTGGTCAAGTTCATGTTTGATGAGGTGATTTATTGTTAATTAGGACCTTATTTAAAGAGAATTTTCATTAAAAATCACACCAATGAGACAAATTGAGCATGCAAACACAGAAGAAATGAGGAGACTCTCATCTTAAAGCAAAAGCGACTCGATCTAGGACCCTACTTTTTTAGACATACTCTTCTATTCTTATTTTCTACTTCTTGAATGCTTATTGATCTTCTGATTCAGTAAGCATCCGATGATCCCAAGTTGTAACTATGCGTTCCACCACAGTCAACTCTTTCATAGGGTGTCGATTCCTCGGGGGTATCGGGATCCATGAAAGAAATCTTATCTATCTTGGTATCGTCCTTAGGCAATAAAAGGATATATTCAATAGTCTGGTAAGTGTTACATGATCATATTCCTTCGAAGCAAACACAATGCCTTCATCGATTCTTGATCCCAATCTATCCGAATTTATATCTCGTGTAGTCAAATTTAAGAGCCAGTCCTTACAGTCTTCTATGGATATAAAATCCACCAATGTTTCTTTTCCTGCGAATTTTTCCCATTTACTTTCCTTGATTTGGGGGAATTATGTGTTGCGAAGTCAAATACATAATCAAATATAAAGCAAATTTGGACTTCCTCAAAATCCTGCCCCTTTTGGTGCATTCTCATTAGATAGTCCCTCAAAAGTCTCGGTAAGTATTGTGGGAACTGTGTTAACCTTATTTTTAAGTTGTCCGAAAATATTTGTGTAGATATGTTGACAATACTCCTAGACATAAGGTAAAATCTCTAGCTTTCTTGTGAGGTTCCAGAGTGAAATCCTCAGGATTTTCATGTTTAGGAGTTCGGTGTACTTCTAGAAGTCTCCGCATGTTCAGTAAACCGTAATCTATGAATCTTCTTATTTTTTTAGGCTTAACTCCTAATCCCTTCATGAGTTCTTTTGTGAATTTGGATTTCAGTGGAAGACAAATCATTGGACCCAATATGTTTATCCCCATAATATTGCAAAAATCTTTGTGAGTAGGATAAAGTGTGACTGAACCAAAATGGAATATGTGGTAGTTCAGGTCCCAGAAATTTGTTGAGGCACATAAGATGTTCAGTTGACAATCACTGACTTGAAGGAGAATACACTTTGAAGTCCATATGCACCAAAATTGTACTTCTCGACAATGATGATTGCATCTAAGATTCGACCAATCAACAATTGTACATCATCATGAGCCATCTATCCAAAAAACTAGCTCCTATTAATGACACATTAAAAATAAGCCAGGTCTATATTTTTTTTCTAGTTGGTACGATCTTTAATGTGATTCAACCATTTTAATTTAAAGAAAGGCCCGATCCATTAAATAGAGTTGGTCAAAAAAAGAAATTCAGTTACCACATTTGGATCGATTCTACTCAATGGATTCAAAAAATGATATATCACCTCATTGACATTTTATGAAACCAATTAACTCGATTGACTCATATATTGATCTAAAAGATCAACTTACCAATCGAACTAATGGGTTAGAAAGTGATTGGCCAACACAACTTTTCAATTACATTTATTGGGTTAAACCGATGTTGCGGGTTCAATTTAAGCGATGTGGACCGGTCCACCCACTTACCTTTTGGTTAGATTAAAGAAATGCAACCCAGGAGTACTTATGATCGATTCGAGTCGTGGCCTAGTAGGACCGCACCTAAGTTCTAGGCTTACTATATGATTGAGGCTAGGTTAAGATAAAGCTTAGGTCACTTCAGCCCGAAACACCGATATACTATCCCAGTTTTACCTTGTCAAGTAGTATATGGTGCTCCAATTTGATATACCTAAAGGTACTATACTAAAGTTATAGCGTTCACAGGCGTCCCCATATCCCGAAAGACCAAGTTAGCTTAGATTCGACTACAAGGTTTATAAGGACATGTTATGATGTAAATATAAGTATGCATACTCGTGAGTATGTGCAAAGGGACAAAGTGCGTCCGAGGTGTTTTCGCAAATATCCAACACTACAAACCAAATACATCAAATAATCAAACCAATCAAAAAATATAAACAATTGAGTATATCTAATCACATACTAATGAAAGAAATGACAAAATCTAGCCTAATCTAATAGACTTTTTAAGTCAACTGAGTTGACTCGAGTAAAAAGTCAACCTAAGAATAATCTTGAATCGGGTCAAGTTTGACCCTAAATGTCCCTAATGGAGTCGTCACTGATATCACCTCAACTCGATTGCTACTAAATAACGGATAGGATCCGATTGGTAAATTGGAGATTTTTAGAGAATAAGGAGTCATCACCTAGTTTAGGACTAAGAACCATAGATAACTTCAAAATGGATCAGATTGGTCCATGAGTAAGAAAAATAGGTAAGGGGTCAAATTACGGGTTGTAGAAGGTGTTAGATACCGAACCCACCTGATCGATATGATCGGTCTCTACTACAATCCAAACTATCCTATGGTCAACAAGTGAAAAAACTAAGGTCAAACTATGGTCCTATCATCATCAATTTATATCAAAGGTGCTAAACAAATCTCATGCTTAAAATTTCTCCAAATATTACATGATTTTAGAAAGGTCACAAAATCAATGAAAAATTTGCGTTTACATAAATCTCCAAACTATGATTTTTCCAAACTTATCTTTATCACGTGACTTCTTTGAATTTCACATAGTGGAATCCTACGATTGATAAGGCATACGTGGCATAAAAAATTAGTGGGTCAATTCAGTCTCATTTTAAAAAGTATGAAATCAATTTTTAATGTCATGTGCACAAAAATCAATGAGTCAACTCATCAATTTTACTAAAAGAAATTTGATTTTTTAAACCACCACATACACCAAAATCAGTGAGTCAACTCACACGTTTTTAATTAACGAAATTTGATTTTTTTTAATCACCATGTGCACCAAAATCAGTGAGTCGACTCAAAAATTTTAATCAAAAAAATTTAATTTTTTAAATTATCACATGCGCCCCTTTTCATCTTGAAAAGTATAAAATCAATTTTTAATGTCACGTACATTAAAATCAATGAGTCGACTCATATGCCCATTTCATAGAAAACTTCAATTTTAAACTTTCAATGCATACAAAAATTAGTGAGTTAACCCACGATTTTTAATCAATGAGATTTGATTTTTTAAATCACCATATGCGTCATTTTCATCTTGAAAAGTATGAAATAGATTTTTAATGCCATGTACACTAAAATCAGTGAGTCGACTCAACAATTTTAATCAAAAAAATTTAATTTTTTAAATCGCCATGTGTACCAAAATCAATGACTTATTTAACTCACACATTTTTAATCATCGAAATTTGATTTTTTAATCACCATGTGCACAAAAATCAGTGAGTCAACTCGACAATTTTAATCAAAGAAATTTAATTTTTTAAATCACCACTTGCTCCCCTTTTCATCTTGACAAGTATGAAATCGATTTTTAATGCCACGTACACTAAAATCAGTGAGTCGACTCAATAATATTAATCAAAGAAATTTGATTTTTTAAATCGCTACGTGCACCAAAATTAGTGAGTTATTTAACCCACGTTTTTAATCAATGAAATTTGATTTTTTAACCATCATGTACTCCAAAATCAGTGAGTCAACTCAACAGTTTTAATCAAAGAAATTTGATTTTTTAAATCACCACGTGCACCCATTTTCATCTTGAAAAGTATGAAATCGATTTTTAATGCCACGTATACCGAACAATCAGTTAATCAAATCAGATGCATAAAAAATATGAAACCGAAAATCAATAAAAATAAAATAAAATAACAAAAGATTACCTTCACTGAATAATTTCGGATGCTTAGATTCCTTAAAAAAAGAAACCTCAAAATAGCTTGTGACGCCAAAAGGTGTAGGAAGAGGAGGCGATGATGACCGCTATGGGGTGTCCAATAAATTAGAGAGAGATCGTTATCGCTGAGTAGAAGATGCCAATGAGAGAGAAAAGTTGTTATTTTTTTTTTTTAAGGAAGGGTGTTTGAGAAAAGGGAGCTATTGTTATTTTTTTTTATGGAGAGAAAAGGTTGTTTGGGCAAGTGAAGTTACAAGTTTAGTAGAGACACGAAGGGGAAACAAATGGTTGGAATTTTGGGCTGTAAAAACGTGATTAATGGATGATGTTTAGGGCTGCAGAAACATGATGAATGGGTGATGTTTAAAGCTATGAAAAACATGATGAATGGGTGATGTTTGGGGCTGCAAAAACGTGATGAATGGGTGATGTTTGGGGCTGCAAAAACGTGATGAATGGGTGATGTTTGGAGCTATGAAAAACATGATGAATGGGTGATGTTTGGGGCTACAAAAACGTGATGAATAGGTGACGTTTGGGGATGCAAAAAAACGTGATGAATAGGTGATGTTTGGAGTTGTAAAAATGTGATGAATGGGTGATGTTTGGAGCTTTAAAAACATGATGAATTAGTGATGTTTGGAGCTGTAAAAACGTGATGAATGGGTGATGTTTGGAGCTACAAAAAATGTGATGAATGGAAGAGAAGAACTGCCGGTTTTGATAGTAAAATGTGTTCAAGGTAGGACCTGATGCTGTTGTGTATTCTAAGGAGATCAAAACGTGACAGAGCTCTTTTTTTTTCTTTTTTTCCTCCTTTAAAATGTGGGACAGCAGTGAGTTTTTATAGAGAGTAGAAATGTGGGAAGAAGAGAGGGAGATTTGGATAGAGGATTCAGGACATGGAGAGGGTGGAAAACATGGTTGTTGTGGATGTAAGTTGCTTTTCTTTTCTTTTCTTTTTTTTTCTTTTTTTTTTGTTCCTTCTCCTCTTTCAAAACGTGATGAGAGGCTAGATAATAGAGAGGAATGTAAGAGATGGTGGATGAAGTGGAGATGGGTGAGAGAAACGTAAGGGTGATGGTGTAGTTGGAGAAAAGTGAAAAAAAAGAAAGCTGAAGAAAAAACGTGAGCTTGCCCTTTGTAAAATCCCAGGTTTTCGATTCGTATCTCGAGAAAAAATAAATAGAGGAATTTTGAGAAAATCATGAAAGTGGGACTTAGGGTAAAACTATATGATTTTGTTCTAATCATTTTTAATAAAATCTAACCTCACCATTGGATTCAAAATGGTCAAAAAAATATTTTAGCTTATAAGCATACTCAAATGCGAGTTTAAATAGAAAAGTTACAAAATCCTCGATTATCGAGTCGAATCAGGCTAAAATAATGATATTTACTAGATTAAGAATTTTTAAAATTCAATCATACCATTGGATTTATAATAAAAAAATTATAGAAAATGAACTACTTACTTGTCATTTTCGGGGATCAGGAAGTCGAATTATCATCAAAACCAAAAACGACGTCAATTTTAAGATCCCATCGGATCAAAAATGTAAATTTTTGTTAGACGTAGAATTTGTAGAAATTGACCACACCATTAGATTCGAAATGAAAAATTATATAAAATAGAGTATTATTCGTCACTTTTGGAGTCCAGATGGTCAAGTTATCGTCCAACAAAACAATAGGAAAAATATCGATTTTGTCCCACATTTAAATAAATAATTATTTTTAATAAAAATACTATTCATCTTCACTTTTTTCATCCCAAAACCAACCATAATTTTTTTTTTAAATTATTTTTCTCCGGTTTTCAACCTCAGATTCATCGCGATCGGGTTGCAGTCGACTTCCGACGCAAAAGGAAAAAATGTCCGCAGTCTTAACATCTACAAAACCCACCCAGTATCTTTTTCTTTCTTTTGCCTCGTATTATCAAAAATCAGCCATATATATATACGGGGGTTTCTAAACTTCTAGTTTGAATTTCATCAATTTCGATGTCAAATTGTCCTCTACCACAAAAGGGAGAAAGGACGACACCATTGAGATCTTTGAAACCACTGGGCCAGATTGAAAAATCAGTCGTCTCAAAGTTCAATTAGTCTCGATTTTTACGCACAAGCTTCAATTCTTTCGCACAGAGATTATAAGAAACTCTCAATTTCTATTAGTAATCGTAGATTTTAAAAATTACATTTATGATTTTATTAAAAATTTGTGATGCGTTTTCAAAAATATAGAATTCAATTGGTTATTTCAAATTCATACCAAAACTTACATATATAATATGTTTAATTATATTTTATAATAAATTATACGTGGGTAGGATATTTCACCGGATTATTTCCGTCAATTGGGTCATATGCACCGCTCGGACCCCGTTTTAATATAAGTTTTGTATTTTTTCAATGCTATTGAAAAAAATTAAATTTCATAGTTGAAAAAATGATTTAATATTCAATAAACTCATATTGAGTTGATGAATATCAGAAAGTGAATATTTTTTTCGAAAGATTGAAAACTACGAAAATTGAAAAAAGGGGTTGAAACAGTAAAATGTAATAATCACACCCGATGGGTGATGTCTGCTATTTACATTGTAATGTTGTATGAAAGTTAGTGAAAGGATATCCAGGGATCATGATTGGTTACATGTTTATTTAAATTATGTTGGCGCAAAGGCTCCAAGTTCTGTTATTTATTTTAAGCCGGGTGGTCACGTTGCATGGTAGGAAACTGGATATCTATTCTCAATCTTGTATTGTTAATTTCTTATTTGTATATATATATATATATATATATATATATATATATATATATATATATATATATATATATATATATATGTAGCTATTTTGTGAGTTGTTAAAAAGTCTGTAAATGCCTGAAGGGATAGTGCGTCATATCATCTGGAGTGGTGTACTATCCTGAGATGTACGGTCGGGACCACCAAGCTCATACGTAGTATGAGACGCGTATGAGAGTGTAGTCACAATTGGAATTCAGATTTATTCCTCTCTATCTTGACTAGTAAACTTGTAATGTAAAGGTGGTCATATACGAATAGATTGTATATTTGGAAATCACATGCACACCTGATAGGCATATACGAAGATGATAATTCAGTGATCACTAACAATCTATAGTAGTCGAACGTTTTGACACATCAAAAGAGACCCATTACTCACTGTCATGTCAAACGGTCAGTTTGAGCCGGATAAATGGTCCCACAAGTGTGATAAACAATAACCAGTCACAAAATCAGGAACTAATACTTTATTATGAAACACCATGTTCTGACTAAGAACAATCCAGTCGTGAATCCCAACCCTCTAATTCCACTACTCCACCATTGTGTATTATGTGTCTGTTACCTTATTTTGATATATAAAATGAAATGCATATTAATGTTTTCATTTGGTCAATTAGATTTGTATAAAAAGAAAATATTATAGTGAATACTGCTGATGATGTAATGTGAGTTTTAAAATGTTTAGTTGCTCATCCCTGGCTATATGTACTAATTAATCGTAGTTTCTTTTGTAAAATTTTGCATATGTTAAAATAATTTAGTATGTTTATTCGTTCATGTTAGGAGAGGTTATTGGTAGAAATTGTTTGCTTCCCTACTGAGTAACCATTGTTACTCACCATTTCCTTCTTCATTTTTTTAATTTCAGATTCAGAGCCTAGCGAGACAGGTATAGAGTACAAGTGAGAATCATCTGATGGGTCAAATAGACAATCGGAGTCGTTACCTAGTGAGTATTGGGATTATAATCAATTTGTCTAGGAGTATTATAGATTTGTGTTGAGCGTTAGGACTTTTGATAGAGTAAGAAATTTTTAGATAATCTTGTATATAAATTTCTTTTTTCGCACACTGATTTATCGTACATTATTAGATGTATATTGGTTTCCGCACGTATTATATTTTGTATGTATATATGCAGGATAATGTATGTTAGTTATCAGGTGCAGATTGAAACCCTTAAAAGGCTAACATAAATAGAGGAGATCATGCCGAAATTTCGAGGTGCCACCTAGTGCCTCGAGATCTGACATGGGACTTTGTATTAGCGTTTGGCGGAGCGCCACACCTTTTTTTTAATTTTTTGAAGAATGGGGGTGATGATCTCACGCTACTCGCCTTAATGGTCTCTCATGGATGATAGAATTTTATGTTTTAAGTCGATCTGTCAGTTAGAATCTGATTTTGATTCAATCGGATTTGGATCTCAATTTAATCAAATGTATTTTAATTTCGCTTTTATTGGTCGATTTGATTTAAATTTTGAATTTATTGATTTATTAATTTTTAAATTTTAATTCGATTTTGCATTTTAATTATTAAGTAATTTTTAATTGGAAATTAAATTTGATTTGGATTAAATTCAATTATTTGGTTCGATTTTTAATTTGATCGGTTAATTTCTAATATGAGTTTTAATTTGAATTTTAATTATTTTTAACTTAAATTTGATTAATTTTACTTGTTTAATTTTAATTTGATTTTGATTTGTTTGGTTTTCAATTTGAATTTTGCATGAATTGATTTGAATTTAAAATTTAAATTGATTTTAAATTTTAATTGACTGGTCAATTTTGAATTTTAATTGGACTTTCAATTTTTATTAGATTTTCAATTTAATTTTGATTTGATTTGGATTTTATTATTTTTTTATCAGGTTTCCTAAGAATCAAGTTTCTAAGTCAAAGTTAGACATTAAGGGACATTTCGATTATTTTTTGTGATTTCTTACAAACTTCTCTGTTTTCGTCGATTTGGGTCCCATTAGACTCGAAATCATATTTCAAGTACGATGGAGGTATTTTCGAGATTTTTCAGAGGTCCAAAATTTATGAAGGGTATTTTTATCATTATGGTGATTTTTGTAGATTTTTACAAATTTTAGCGTGAGGTTTCTCTCAGTCCTTACGTGATTATTTCTAAGTCTTAAAGTTACATTTTCCTAGTGTAACGAGGTCTCCAAGGTATCGAACTGTGTAGCGAACCTAAGCGTACATGCTTGCTAAATTTGGTATAAGGCTTCCTAAGCGTACGTAAATTTCTATGTCGAGTCGTGACGAGTAAGGGGATGAAAAAAAACTTGAAACAGAAGAAATCAAGAACAATACTCAAAAGTCTTCGAGTTCTTTACACTTATCAATAGGAATCCACAACAACCGGGTGACAAATTGTCGAATTAGGCAGATGTAAAAATGAGGTGTCTACAAACAAATCCAACAATATCAAAATCTTTAACTCTAGGAGTTCAAATAAAAAGATTTAATATGTTCAACTTAGAAAATATCACAATAATTTATAGAATTTATGAAAATTTATTATGTCTCTGATACTAAACATTACTTATCAAAGTCAAAATAAAGGCTTAACAACTCTGTTTTTAACAAATTTTAGGAACACGATTATAACATCAAAACAAATTCAATGGGTCACCATTGATTTAAATAGTTCTTAGAAAAAAGGAAAAACACATGAACCAATCCCAAAAGAAGAAGATCAAATAGAAAACATAATAGAACATTCTGATAGCACTATTAAAATAAATTTTGATACAGTAAGTCAAAAAAATTATATGATTTCTAGACCATCTATTAGTTCATGATTTAGAAATTCGTTTGATCAGATGACAAACAAAATACTTATCTTAATCAAATAAAACAACAACTTGAAAATATATCAAATAATAAAAAAACAAATCTTATAGGATAAACATAAAAAAATTTGATAAAAGAAACCTTAATAAAAGTAAAATATCATTTTCATCTTGAAGAAGGTTCAACTCCCATTAAAATTTCTGCTTCTTTTCTAGATAAAATAACAAAAAGAATTCAAGGAAATCTAAAAATAAATGTTCTAACAGAATCACAAAAAGAAAAATAAGGAGAAGAAAAATTTTCTAGCACATCTTCAACTAGTTCAATAGAAAATATTGAATCTCAATTCTTAACAGACAATCAAAAAAATATTCAAATAAATAAAATCAAAAGATCTAAATACCCAAAAATAAATTATTATAGAAGACCAACACCTGTTGATCTTCAATTTGAAGAAAGAATAAATCCAACCAAACATTATAATAAAAATAAAATATACGAATGGAATATAGTTGAATAAACAGATTATCAAATTATGAATACCATATCTCAGATGATAGTATTTAGAAATGCATGTCATCGTTATAATTTATTAGTAGAACATATGACAAGAACATTAGCAAGTGATTTTACTGGGCAATTATAAGGATGGTGGCATAATATGTTAAGTGAAACTGAAATAAATGAAATAATAAAATACGTCAAACTCAAAGATGAAAAATCAAAATTAAATATAAAAAAAAAAAAAAATCTGATGGTTTCTTAACCCTAATATCAACAATCTTCTTCCATTTTAATGGAAGATTAGATGAAATGAGATAAAAAGATTTAAAAAAAATATTATAATCAATAGTTTAATAGAAATTTTTTTATTAAAATATCACTTTAAAATTTTAAAATTGTCAAAACAATTGTTAAAATTTATTTTTTGATTGTAGAATAATTTTGTTGACAGGGATTCTAAATTTCTATTGTATATCTTATTATTTGTTCTTCATTTGCTAATTTCTATAATAATATTCCTCCATATATTATTTTTGAGGTGTCAGTTTCAATTATTTTTGGTAATTGTGGATTTTGAATATGTAAACAAAGTAGAACTTTGATAGTTTGTTTAATTTTTTGAATAATTTGAGTATAATTTTGAATCCATATCTTTTTTGTTTCATTTTTCTTAGATTTTTTGAGGAAGTCAAAAAGAATTTTTCGTTATTCTTTAAGATCTTTATGAAATTAAGAACATAATTAAGGCATTTCAAGAATCTTTGTAATTATATTTTATCTATGATTTCATCAAGAAAGTTATTAGCAAATTGTATAACACAATTTACTAGTATATAGGTTTTATTTTTTAAAGAAAATCCTAGAAATTGAATTTTTGTTTGAAACAATTTGATTTTTCTTTGAGACAAAACTAGTCCGTTTTGTAATATTGACTTTTTAATTATATATAGATGTTTCCAATGAGAATCTATATTTTGGGAGAATAGTAATATATTATCAATATAAATTAGGATGAATTTTGAGTAATTTGAAAATATATCGTTCATCATATTTTAAAATTCACTTGGAGTATTTTTTAATCTAAAAGGCATTACATTCCATTCGAAATGATCAAAGGGGACTGTGAATACAATTTTATATTTGTAAGATTCATGAATTTGAATTTGTCAAAATCTTGATTTTAAATCAAATTTTGAGAAGATATTTGCATTTATAAGTCAATCAATAAGGTCATATTTATTTGAAACATGTTATCTTATTGATTGTAATACCTTATTACGGAGTTTATAGTTTATTACAAGTTTAGGCGCTCCTCTTTCTAATTCTGTTGCATTTTCTACATAAAAAGCGACACAATTCCAAAATGATTTTGATTTTCTTATTAATTTTTATCAATGAGATCTTGAATTTTCTTTTGGTATAATTCTAAATATCTAGAATTTATTCGAATTGATTTGACTTTTGTAGGAATATCTTTTTCATTAAAGTTTAAAATATAAGAAATAACAACTTAATGAGATTTCTTATGTCAAAAGGCATTAGAAACGTCTAAACAATAATTTTTTTTCAATGTTTCTTCAAAATTCTTTATTTTTGTTTGTTATTTGAAAATCTTAATGTCTTGTTTTATCTTTTGAAATTCATTTTCTTGATTTACAAAATCAAGCTATTTTTCTTTGGATTGAATTAAGTTCATTAATAATTCAACCTGTCCAAAAGTGGGAAATGATATCAAGATAAAGAGTACTTCAGTTTCTCCTATTTTGCAAAGAATTCCTTTAATAGTTGTATCTGATTTAGAAACTGATTTCCTAGGATTGTTTCTTGTTGTAGATTAGGTACAACAAGGAAAGGTACAGGAATGTAGAATTTTTGTTTACAAACAAAAGCGTATGTTAATTTGTATTTGATATACATATTTTTCTCGTTTGCTGTCATTAGAGAAGTTTGTATTGGATCACAATAAGATATAGAAATTAGTCCTTCTTATGTGCAATTTAAATCTACACCTGAATCTATTAGAGTAATAATTTTTTTAGAAAAATTTTTATTTTTTATAGTTATTGTAATATACCATTTTTTATACTTATATGTAATTGTATTAAGAAATTGATTAATTTGTTTCTGTATCAATTTTTTTTATTTTCTGATTTTTGTTGAAGGATTGAAAATATTTTTAACTCAAATACTTATTTTTTTAAGACGTTAATTTCTTCTTTTAATTGGTTAATTTATTATTGTAAATTTGAAAAGGTTATTGAAGAGGTAAATTATTTTGAAGAAATTTTATTTATTCTTAAATAAATATCTTTTAAAAAGTATATTTGAGATGATGTTGAGAGATTTTTTATTTTTTTAGAAGTAGGTTAGTTACTTTGATCTTGATTTTTTATATTTTCTATTATTTGAATTAAATGTTGGTTGTGTTGATCCTTATCTAAAATTTCATCTAATATTTTAAGCATGAGTTTTTCGTTTTTAGACAGGACATTTCACTGAAGCATATTTATTAAGGAAGAAGTTGATGATATCGAATCAAGATGTCATAGGCATCCATAATCATTTTTTGAAGAAGAATGAGCTTCTTCAGAAGAGGAAGACATATGTAATTCATTTATTTTTTTATCAAAATTTTTTAGATGACATTTATTTGCAGTATGGCCAGGTTTTCCATATTTGTAGCCAATAATAGGTTTAGATTTTTTTTCTATTTTTTGCTTTCGGTTCTAAATTTATTTTTCTTTTTGAAAACCTTATTTGAAATTTTAGAGGAATATTTGTTGAGTTTCTTTTAAACTTAGTAGATTTTTTAGGTTTTCTACTTATTTTTTGCGAAGGTACTTTAAACATTTATTTGCCAAATTAATAGTAGAAATCTCTTAATTCTTTATGGGATTTTTATTTTTTTATTTATTTTTTTAGCAGAGTTTTAAACCTATCATATTGACTCTTTCTATTAACATCCCAAATGAATATTGATTATAATTTATACTATCTTCGTTATTATTTTTGAGACTTTTTATTACTTTGTCTACGAATAATTTTGGTAAACTAGATATGATTTTTTTTCTTTTTAGAATATATCATTGCAGCTAATATTTAAAGAATATAGTTTGGATAAATATATGTCTTTGTACCATTTGAAATTAGTTAGTATTGAAAATTTTAGACTTATTAAAATTTATCTGTTTTTTTGTCCCATTTCATCTAATCTTCTATTAAAATGGAAGAAGATTGTTGATATTAGGGCTAAAAAGCCATCTAGTTGTTCTTTTTTCATCTTTATCTAATTCTGATTTTCCATCTTCTTTGAGTTTGATGTGTTTTATTATTTCATTTCTTTCAATTTCACTTAACATATTATGTCACCATCCATATAATTACCCAATAAAATCACTTGCTAATGCTCTTGTCATATGTTCTACTAATAAATTATAACGATGACATGCATTTTCAAATACTATCTTTTGAGAAATGGTATTTATAATTTGATAATCTGTTTCTTCATCTATATTTCATTCGTATATTTCATTTCTATTATAATATTTGGTTGGATTTATTCTTTCTTCAAATTGAAGATCAACAAGTGTTAGTCTTCTAGAAGATAACAATGATTTTTTACTTTTATTGAATTTTTTTATGTTTGTCGTATAAGATTTATTTTTTTATTATTGGATATATTTCCAAGTTGTTGTCCTATTTGATTAAGATAAGTATTTATATAATTGTTTTGTTCTATAATTTGAGAAAAATCTTTTTGTGTGCATGAAATTTTCTTTTATTACCTTAAAAAGAGGGGAATGTTGATTCTATTTTTTTCATTTTTTATGATTTTCAATATTTGTACTTTTTGTTTTAACATTTTAATTGAGAGTCTTTTGTTTGAATTGACTTGTGTTTCTAACCATAAGAACAAAAGAATATGAACTTATTTGTTTATTTATTTCTTCAAACCATTTTTCTTTAATTATTTTTTGTTCTATATGAGAGAAATTTAAAAAAAATCATTTATTTAGATGATTTTTTAGAACTTTTTCTTTTAACAGTTCTTTATTTATTATAAAATTATTTTTTAGACTTATCATATTGACTTGTCTAGGAGGACTATCGAAGTCAGATTCAGTAGGATTATACTTAGATTCTGATTTTTTTGTTTTATATAAATATGGTATGATATATGAGTTAGAATAATATTATATGTTTTGTTTGTCATCTAATCAAACAACTTTCTAGATTATGAACTAGTAGATGGTCTAAAAATCATATAATTCTTTTGACTTACTGTATCAAAATTTATTTCGATGGTGCCATCAGAATATTCTATTATACTTTCTATTTGATTTTCTTCTTTTGGGATTGGTTCTTGTGCTTCTTCTATTTTCTAATAACTATTTAGATTAATGGTGTCCCATTGAATCTATTTTGGTGTTATAATTGTGTTGTTAAAATTTGTTAGAAACAGAGTTGTTAAGCCTTTAGTTTGACTTTGATAAGCAACGTTTGGTATTAGAGACATCATAGATTTATAGTAAATTCTATAAATTATTGTGATATTTTCTAAGTTGGACGTATTAAATCTTTTTATTTGAATTCCTAGAATTAAAGATTTTGATATTGTTGGATCTATCAGAGAGAGAGAAAAGTTTGGGAAATAATTGAAGAACACAGGACCATCATGCAATGGTGCCTAGATCATTCCCATTAACTGATTTGAAAATTTGAGGTGTTTTCTATCTCTGATATGAGTTAGAGCAAATGTATTTAAGCTTGTTCTGGTTAAATGAACTATTGCTACCTGAATTTGGCTAAAATGGATATAACTGTATTTTTTTTTTTTTTTAAGTTTTTCTAATAGATTTTCAAGTTCATATAGGAATGTAGACTTTTTGTTTACAAATAAAAGCGTCTGTTAATTTGTATTTGATATACATATTTTTCCCGTTTGCTACCATTAAAGAAGGTTGTGTTAGTTTACAATAAGATATAAGAATTTCTCATTCTTGTATGCAATTTAGATTTGCACTTGAATCTATTAGAACAATAAATATTTTTTATAGTTATTATAGTATACCATTTTTGATATTTATAGTGGTTAATTGTATTAAAAAATTGATTAGTTTATTTTTTTTTATCAGAAATTTTTTTCGATTCTTGTTGAAGGTTTGAAGATATTTGTAACTCAGATACTTGTTCTTTTAAGACATTAATTTCTTCTTTTAATTTGTTAATTTGTTGTTGTAAATTTGAAAAGTTTATTGAAGAGGCATATTTTTTTAAAGAAATTTTATTTACTCTTGAATAAAAATCTTTTAAAGAATATATTTGAGATGATGTTGAGAGATTTTTTATTTTTTCAGAAGCAGGTTGGTTATTTTGATCTTAATTTTTTATATTTTCCATTATTTGAATGAAATGTTAGTTATATGAAAATATGAGGACGTATCATGTAAGGTTTTTTTTTTCTCAATAGGAATTTCCATAATAACCATTTTTCCATAAATTCAAAATACATAGAAAATGAATTTTCATGCAACCAAACCGGCCTTTTGCTTTTACTCAATTTCTCATTGTCTCTTTTTGTCCCCAAAAATCCTATCTTGCCTTGAGAATTTGCATATTGTAATAAATAAAATACAAAGGTTGAAAATGATTGATTTTGAGAAAATGAAAGAGTTGCAAATGATAAGATTTGAGAAAAAAAAATCAAGTTTTTTTGGGCACAAGTCAAAGATGGTTTTTTTATTCAAATCTGAATGAGATATTATTAGATATCTATTAAGTTAGTCAGATTGAAATTTGAATGTTGATTTTGAATACTCATCAATTTTCAAATTCATATATCGATTCTTTTTTCAGATTTTAAATTGGTTATAGGCATAATTGATTCGATTGATATGCCTTGACAAACTTATCTCCCTATGTTATCAACTTAATAACATGCCCCCTCTTGATTTTAGTCTTTTCTAATAAACTAATGAAAAGTGATTTTAATGTCGTGATCATAATCATCATTGTCATCAAGAGGTTGAAGATGATTGATTGTGGGAAAATCAAAGATGTTCAAGTAACTTTTCATTAGTATGTGAAAGAAAACCAAGGTTGAGGGTAGGGCTGGTAATGGATCGATTCTATACAAGATTAGTACCACTTCAATATCGATCCGAAAAATTTTAAACATGTACCCGATCCAATCCAAATGGATAAATGAATATTTGAACTAAATCGGATCCATTTCACTTCATCCTTAATCTAAAACTTATTCGATCCGATCCCAACACATGCCTTCTTTTCGAATGATCAATGCTCAAAAAATTTAAAATCATATAAAATTTATAAAAATTTACTTTCCAACTACAAATATAGAGGGCAACCAAATAGACAAAAACATTTTATCTATATGTATTTATATGAAATTAATAATAAAAAAATATTAAAAATGTTCGGATTGGATTTTTTCTTTAACGGATTGGGGTAGATCCGAATCCGATCCGAAATTTTTTCAGATCTAAGATTCCAATTCGAAAATCCAATTTATCATATTTTTTCAGATCAAATCAATTCGGACCGATTCGAACATCGGGTATATTTCGGCTCATTTTCAAGCCTAGCTGAGGGGTATCATTATCATCAACAAAAGCTTGGTTCAAGTTATTACCTCAACATTACAAAGCATTTGAACAACTTCAACAATTGTAATTTTTCATTAATCTGTAAGAGAAGACCAAGGTCGAGGGATATGATCATCATCAAAAGGTTGAAGATTATTGATGTCAAGAGGTGTTATCGTCATCATTATCATCAAGAGGTTGGAGATGGTTAATTTTGGGAAGAAAAATTAAGGGTTTTAAAGTCATTTTTAATAATCCGTATGAGAAGACTAAGGTTAAGGAGCAATGTCACCATTTCAAAAACTTAATAGACATCTAAAATATGATAACTTTGGTTGGCACCCCAACCTTTACTTATTACACCCCAATTTCGTAAATTATTTATCTCTTATTGAAGATTTAAACACACCATTCAAACACTACAAAAACTTGGTTCAAGTTATTACCTCAAACATTATTAAGCATTATAACATATTCAAACAACTTCAACATTTGTTTATAATTAGGATTAGGCTCATATAATCCCTAAATCTAACAAATAGATATCTAAACAAACAAAAAAAGATAGAGAGTTTCTATTGGCACCCCAACTTTTACTTATTCTTAATCATTGACCTTTTTAATTGGGGTGCTATAAGTAAAAGTTGGGTTACCAATAACAACTCTCCAAAATATTTACCCAAACATTTTTTTGGAAGGCATAGTTACCAAAACTTGAGAGAGTCCACGTGTACTCATCATAAGAATGTAAGGGGATTATCATGAAAATATAAGGACGTATCATATAATTATGGGAACTTTGAGAAGCCACATGTTATAAAGATTAGGGAAAGTCACTACCACGCTAGTGCTAGCATTCCTCGTGTTTAAGACATTAGAGTTTGTCCATTCCTATAACATGGTCATCTTTTTTGGAGTTGGGGGGGGGGTGTTAAAGAAGAAAGACAACAAAGTTGTTGGGGGGTATTATTAGAAAATAGGTAAAAGGGTAAATGCAATTAAGTTAGAAGGTTATTATTGAAAAATGGAGATAAGAGGAGATATAATAAAGTTGGAGGGGTATTATTAGAAAGATGTAGAAGATAAGAGGCAATAAAGTTGATAGGTACTCTTAGAAAGGGAGGACAAAATAAAGAATAAAGTTGAAATTATTCCTTGAGATTTGTGGAGAGATTAAATCTCAACTCCTATTTATGTGGGGGATAAACATTGGAGAGAGAACCATTGTGTTTTAATATATAAAATAGAGTTTGCTTGTGCTTACATCCCAAACCTTCTCTTTGGTTTAAGTAGGTACAAAAAGAAATACAATAAATTGGAAAGGGTGTTATTGAAAAATGGTAGTAAAAGAAAGATCTTAATTTGTAAAGGATATTCTTGAAAAGGGAGGTAGAAGAGAAAGAAAATAGAGTTTGAAGGGCATTCTTGAAAAGGAAGAGAGAGGACAAACAATAAAGTTGTCCTCGGGATTCATAGAAATATTAAATTTGAAATCCTTTTTATGCAGAGGAAACGGGCTATAATACCCCGAATTCTAACTAGTATATCGAGAAATAAAAAAGTGGAATTTGGAGAAATTCTAACCGATGGATCTAAGGTAAAATACTCATATTTTTTTCTGTCCATCTTTAACGAAATTGGACTTTTCCATTGGATTCAAAATGATGGAAAAACATACTTTACCCTGTAAGTACATTCAAATTCTAGTTCGGACGGAAAAATTACTAAATCATCAAGTTTCGCATTAGATATTTACCAAATAGGTAAACGACACTTTAGAAAAATAATTTGAGAAATCCGATCATACCATTTGTAGACACCTCATTTTTTCATCTGCCTAATTCGATAATTTGTCACCCGATTTTGATGGATTCCTAATGATGAATATAAAAGAACTCGAAGACTTGTGAGTATTGCTTGATTCCTTCTATTTCTAGTTTCTTTTCATCCCCCTACTTATCATAATTCAACATAGAAGTTTACGCACGCTTAGGATCGCTACATCTTACACCCCACTTAGCAAGCATGTACGCATAGGTTCCTTACACAATTCGATAACTTAGAGACCTCGCTATGCTAGAAAAATATAACTTTACAAAATTAGAAATACTCACACAGTGACTGAAAGAAACCTTACGCTGAAATCCCTAAAAATCCGTTAAAAAATCATCAAAACGATGAAAATACCCTTCATAAATTTTGGATCTCCGAAAAGTCTCGAAAGTATCTCCATTGCACTCAAAATGTGATTTCGAATCTAACGAGACCCATATCGATGAAAACAGATAAATTTATAAAAATTTATAAAAAAAATCATCAAAATGATGAAAAAACCCCTCATATACCTCGGACCTCCGAAAAATCTCGAAAGTACCTCCATTACATTCAGAATGTGATTTCAAGTCTAACGAGACCCAAATCGATGAAAACAGAGAAGTTCGAGAAAAATCTGTAAAAATCGTCAAAAGACCAAAATACCCCTCAATATCCAACTCTACAATTTAGAGATCCCGATCCCTGGGACAAAGTAAATCGAAATCCAATCTAAACTAAAAATAAAATCCAAATTAAAAATTAAACAATTCAAATTAAAAAATCCAAATAATTAAAATTCAAATCAAACAATTAAAATTAAATCAAACACCTAAAATTAAAATCGAATAATTAAATCCAATAAAAAAAATTAAATTAAAAATAATAATAAATTAAAAAATTAATCAACCCGTTCAAAATTTAAATTAAAAATTAAATTCATCAAATTTAAAATCACCCAACCAATTAAAATGTAAAAATAAAAATTGAACGATAAACCAATCAAAAATTAAAATCAAATCAACCAACAACCAAATTTAATATCAAAATTCAAATTAAATTCTAATCGAAATTCAAAATTTAAAATCAAATACAAATTCAAATGTAATTTAAAACATCAAATTAAATTTCAAATCAAAATATCGACTAAAATATAAAAAAAAAATTCGAAATCAACCAATCGGAAGCAAAATCAATTCATTAACCAATCACAACTCATTAGCAGGAAATTACCGTAGTACGAGTAACGTGGGATCTCCATCCCCCATTATTAAAAATAAAATAAAATAAAAATAAGAAATGATATAAAAAAAATAAGAAGAACGTGGGCACTCTCCCATCGTCTTCTTCTCCAACTCCTCCTTCTCCAACGACCCACGTTTTGGACCACCCTCACTCCCTCTTTCTTCCCCACTTCTTCTCCCCTCTCTAATGTCCTCAACCCTCTCTCCCTCTTTCTTCCCCACTTTTTCTCCCATCTCTCCATAACTACCCACTATCCCAACTGCTTCCATCTCTCCTTCTCTTAATTATAAAAAAAAAAAAAACAGCAACCATGGAAAGGGATCATAAAAAAAAAACGTCCCACTTCTTCTCCTGAGCCCCATCTCAGCCTCATTTTCTTCTTCTCCTACTTGTTCTTCTCTTTAATGCTCAACCAAAAACAATCCCATCAACGCCCTTTGCTGTCCTTTTTTTTGTTTGTTCTCCATTAAACTTGCAAAAGCCTCCCATCTCGAATGTCCTCTGGCGGGACATTCTCTCCGCACGCCTCTCTCTCAACTCTCTCTTCTCTGGGCTCTCTTTGGACTCTCCTTGACCTGCTGCACTTCATCTCCTCCAACATTTTTCTGTAACTCACCTCACTCTCTTCTTCATCTTGGAATAAACCTGGAGCATAGCCTGCTGCTGTGAAATCAACAACGCCCAGATCTGCATCTCCTCCTAGCTCTCCTCTTCTTCTCTAACGCACCTCAGCCCTCTCTCTATTTCTCTTCTCCTTCACAACACCCATAATACAGTCACGTTTTAGAGAGGATCAACGCTCATCTCTCTCACATTACTTCCAACCTTCTCTGTCACATTCTCTACACCTCCCCAGCCCTCTCTTTGCTCTCTCTATTTCCCTCACATTCTCCAATCTAGAACAATCCATTGCTATTTTTTTTTCTCATCCCCATTAAACCTTAATCCATTTACAACATTTTCTCACCCAAGCTCCTCCATTAATGTCCTCCACAGCCACACCATTCCCCATCACCTTTTTCACCATTAAAGAGCAGTAGCCTCACTTCCATCATTGTTTCTAAACGCCCCCCACAGCATAGCCTCACCCATTTTCATTCTCCTCTTGAACGCCCCACAGTTCAACCATCTTCGATCTTGGCCTTCTTCTCCAACTCGTCCCAACAGCAATGCATGTTGCTTTTCTTTTGTTTCTCTCACAGCTGGCTAACAGCCACCACATTAGCCACATCAACGTCATTTTGTTTTTCCTCCTTTCCTCATATAGCCAATAACTACAGCCAGCCGCACAATACAACTCACAAGCTATTTTGAGATTTTTTTGAAGGAGTTCAAACATCCCAAGTTATTCGGTGAAGGTGAGTTTTTTATTTTTTTATTTTTTTATTTTTTATTTCCTTGATTTCTTTTCTTTTATGCACCTAATTTGATTAGCCGATTTTTGAGATATACGTGGTACTAATGGTGATCTTTATGATTCCAATATATTAATGGAATGATTAACTCAATTTTTGGTGATAGATTGAACGAATTAACTCATACGTATCGAGTTGGTGAATTGGCTCCTTGGGTGTTCATATTATTGAGTCAATTTATCGATTTATGATGTTATTGGGCCAACCCGCTAACATTGACATTAATCAATTCACTAATTTTGATACACGTAGTGACTAAAAAAATAAATGATTTTTGCCTGCATCGAGAGTCCCAAATCAAAATTTTTCTATGGAATGGGTACATGAGTCAACTCACTGATTTTTGTGTATATTGGAAATTTGATTCGATTTTTTTTTTTAAATCGGGCATGTAGGTTAATCCACTAATTTTAGGACACCTGGCAAGATTTGTGAGCTAACCCACTGAATTTAATGCACGTAATGGTTCAAAAATCAAATCTCTTTGATGAAATATCGTCAATGAGTCAATTCACTAATCTTATATACACGGCATTGAAAATTGATTTCATATTGTTCAAAATTTGATCGAATTGATCCATTAATTTTTGGTGCCATGTATGCCTCATTAAATCATGTAATTATTTTAATCGTAGGATTTGTTTAGTAAATCCGATGCAATTTGATGATGATTGGACCCTAGTTTGACTTTTAGTCTTTGAATGTTGACCGTAGGATATTT